>NC_048597.1:79263466-79563466 GCF_003668045.3 Cricetulus griseus
CTCACACACTGGGCACAGGCCTCACACACTGGACATAGGTCTCACACACTGAACATAGGTCTCACACACTGGAAACAGACCCTGTCCAAATGGCATAGGCCTCAATCCCAGACAAGCACCCTCCTCACAGTCCCCACCTCACACAACAGTTTGCCTCAAGCAACACAGTGCCCAGGACATCTGTTCATGCTACTGACCACTTAGGACATAGTGTTAGCTCTGGACCAATAATTGTCACATGTGACATGGCCCCCACTGTCATCCTGATTTACGGGTGACACAGCCCATTATAAATGAATCTAAAGTACTTGTCCTGCGTCACACATCGAGGGCAGAACAAGTTCTATACTTGTCACCTTTGTTTTCTCTAGAGTGTGAAATAAAGGACAAGGTTTAGAGGACTGTGTCCTCCCTTGGACCTGATAGGGAACTGAAGGTTCCAAGGGTAGGGCAGGTAATTCCCTGAGTTTCTCTGTCAGTCTGTATGTCTCTGTCTCTCTGTCTTTCTGCCTCCCTTCTCTCCCTATGGTGCTAGAAATCAAAACCAAGGTCTTGCCCACGGTAGGAAAAAAAATCTACTGCTGACTGACTCCACCTCAAACCCTCACTGACTGAGTCTAGGCAGGGGCTCTACCACTGAGCCACACCCCAGCCCCTCACTGGGGGATTCTAGGCAGGGGCTCTACTACTAAACTATATACCCCAACCCTTGTTGATATCAAAATACCTAGTCCAGTCTCCGTCATCCTGGACCCCAGACATGGTGAGCCATTTAGAGAGTCATTTGGAAAGTCACTGTCCTCGACAGATGTGTCCCCTGATGGAAGGGACTATCTCTCTCCATTTACCCTCCTACATCATAAATTTTTGGATTGGAAAATGGTTCTCTTTATTTTCAGAGGAAACAATAAAGCTATTTTCAGCCTGGGAACAAATGAGGGCACTAGTCATAAAAGCCTAAAAGCTGGTCCTAGATAGCCCAGTGTCCTGTCAGATGTCAGCAGCCTTCTCCACGTTGGGGGCACTTGGTTTCACAGGGGTGAGATGTATGAAAAGGATGTAACAAGGGAGAAACAAGGAAACAGGGAAGCAGGAGGGTATCCTGGGGTCAAGGTGCTGAGAGATGCTTGGTTTTTGAGCAGACCCAGACACTGTGGCCCACAGAGGGGGAGTGCCCCGCCTTAGGACATACAGCCTGAGGGTGCCAGGGCCCTGCTCTGCAAGGTTCTTCTGGCCACTGTGGCTGTAGTTACGGTGTTTTCTCAGCGCCTGGGAACAGATGGCCCCAGCTCCCACCCACGGAAGCCAAACATTTTCCCTGGCTCATTCGCTCAGAAGCCTGCTCTTGTAAATAGAGAGTAGAAGAGCTTTCCCAAGCAGCGTGTGTGCGAGAGTGTGGTTCACACAGACCTGACACCACGAGGAGAAGCCGAGGGAGCACGGAAAGATTCAGGTAAGCAAGCCTCCCTCTCTCCGCCCCCAGCTCAGGGGTCTCAGACAGGGCCAGGCAACCCGGGCCCAGCAAGGACTCATGAGTCATGAGAGAGTGCAGCACAGGCTAGGCAGGCTTGGGATCAGTCTTGCTTCTGCCACTCCCATGGGGTCTGGCTGGGGCTCTCTGGCATCAGTTTTCTTGCCCGTGAAATGGACTCGCTGTGAGCCTTCTAGGAAGTGGATGAGTCTATAGGAGTCTGGTGCTCTTTCCTTCTTTCACAGGCAGGGAGGGGTCATTTCAGGGCGTCTCACTTTCACCTTCTTTCCCCAAGTCTTTTTTTCTGCTCATTCTTCTTATTTCCTCTGCTGTGTGACCTTGGGTAAATGTCTTCACCTCTCTGGACCTCATCCCAGTGGCAAAGGGAAGACACAGGAGGCTTGGGGGGGTGGTGATGCTGGAACTTAAAGGAGGGAGCACAAAGGGGGTGAAGATGAGAAAGCTTTGTTGAGGGGGTGACTTCTCCGGGAGGAGGGAATCTTTGTGAATAACATGTACAAAAAACACTATGAGGCTGGGCAGAGTGGGGCATGCCTGGAATTCCAGCACTGAGGGGGAGGCAGGAGAATCAGAAATTCAAGAGCAGTCTGGGCCATGTACCAAAGAAGAAAGGAAAGAGAGAGGGAGGGAGAGGAAGGGGGAAGAAAGAGGAAAGGAGAGATAAATGGAGGATACAGGACATAGGATGAAAAAGCTAGGCTTCGAGTGATAGGCTGGGGAGGGGGGTTGCCCCCGGGTCCCTGCAAGCCAGAGTTCACAGGAGTACAGGAGGGAACGCAGTCAGCACTCCTGTGGCAGAAACAATGCTGAGTGTCCACTGAGGTGTTTCAGCCTGTCCCCTCCAAACCCTGCCATCCTCACCCACAACAGCCCCACGGCAGCCGGTAATGAAGAGTTATTTCCAGCTAAAACACCCTTGGAGCTGGGCCAGGCCGCTCCTGGATCGTGAGCCAGCCTCCAGCAACTCCCACAGCCCTTTGCTGCCCGACCTCGGGAGTCCTTATCCACCACACCAGGCCAGGTCCACTATGGATGGCTGAGAGCTTGATGAAAAGGGACAACTATCTGGTTGCCAGGCCTAGCAGTTTTGGGGGAGGGGGAGTTCAGAAGAGCGGTGGAAGAGCAGATTGGGGGTGCTGAGGAGTGATGGACATTTGTCCTGCTGCACTGTGTTGACATGGACAAGCTCCTTAAGGAAGCTGGACAGCCCTGTGTGATAGCTCACTTCCCAAAGGCAAGGTGCAGATCCCAGCAAAGGATGCGCTTGTCACCACGCCATCCACACACTCCCCACCCTCTCCCCCCACCCCCGAGCCTGCATTGTGTGGAGTACATGGCAGGTAGCATATCAATGCCCCCCAGGACAGCCCCCCCCGTTACATCCTTCCTTCCATCTTTCTTTCCTTCCTTTGTCCCTCCCTTTCTTTGTTTTTATTTTTAAATTCTTTTTCTCCCTGTTTCTTTGTTTTATTTTTATTCCTTGTTCTTTTTATTTGTTTGCTCTTTTTGAGAGAAGGCTAGCCCAGAACTCACTGTGTAGCCCAAACTGTCCTCAAATTCCTGATTCTCCTGCCTCCACCTCCCCAGCTACTGAAATGACAAGAGTGTGCTAGCATGCCTTGATAAATGCATACACAGTACTGTGCAATTGCACAGTGTCCTCACAGCCTATGACACACGCTTCAAAAATCAAGTCTGAGTGAATTTCATGGGAGAAGTGATTCTTTTTTTTATGTGCATGTGTGTTTGGGCTGCATGCATGTACGTGGTGCACTTGGATGCATTGGGGCTTGAAGCACAGCTGGTTGAGCTACCTACAACGTGGATGCTGGGAATCAAATCCAGGTCCTCTGGAAAGAGTATCCAGTGTTCTAATCACTTTGCTCTCTATCCAGTCCTTTGAAAACTGATTTTTAATACCCCACCTACTCTGCCCCAGTGTTGGGGACCGAAACTGGAGCTTTATGCAAACTAGGCAAGCATTATGCCTTTATTATTTTTTGCAGGGCTGGGGACTAAACCCACAAGCTCTTACACATTAAGCAAACATTCTACCTTTGAGCCACAACCCCCAGCCCTTCTCCCTCGGGGATTCTAGGTAGGCATTTTGTTTCTGGGCCTCACTGAACCATGGTTTCTGCCCAGGAGACCTTGGGAATCTGTCCATGGTGCTGGAGTATAGGACAAGCCACACAGGAGTTGATCCTTAGGTCCCAGCCAACAGTTCCAGCAGCTCCCTAGGCAAATCTGCAGGGGACACTCTGCCAAAGGTCAGGTTTTGATGCCTTGGACTTGGCCCACCCAAAAGGAGTCCAGAAATCCCAAGTTCATGGGTTGCTGTGAGGGTAAGTATGGTTAATGTGTCACAGGGATGTATCACTGTAACTGATTATAACACCCACCGTCCCCCAAGGGGAGCCCTGGCTTCCCTTTTACCAGCTGTCCTCTTGTCATCTGTGAACCATGGTCCCTGAGAACAACAGCAGGTGTCAATATGAAGGCCACACCCACACTGGCTCACTGTGACCATAGCAATGGCCCTCCTTCTCTCTCTCCCCCCATGTCCCGAGCAGGCCTCCTACACAGGCTTCTGGCTGCTTGTGAGTTGATGGGAAAGATCCTAATGGCTTTAAGCTGATAAGTTGGGAATAAATTAGGTTTATGTCCACAGAAAACAGATGGCAAAGGACAGACCTGAAAGAGCTTAGGGGATAGCCTTGGACTCTCTCTCTCTTTTTAATTTTTAAAGTTGCATTTACTTGTTGCAGGGAGGGCACACTTACGGAGGTCAAAAGACAACTTGCAGGTACAGCATCCTTACATCTGCAGTTGCTCTCTCTCTCTCCTCCTTTCTCTTTCCTTTCTTCCTTCATTTTTTTGAAAGTTTGAATATTTAGCCAAGGTTAACCTTGAACTTGCCATCTTCCTGCTTCAGCCCTTTAAGTGCAGGGATGACAGGTATGAGTCTTGGAATTTTATTAAACACAAGATGGGGCAGAGGCTTTGGTTTTTTTGTTTTTTGGTTTGTTTTTTGTTTTGTTTTTTTTTTGGTTTTTTGAAACAGAGTTTCTCTGTGTAGCTTTGGAGCCTATCCTGACACTCGCTCTGGAGACCAGGCTGGCCTTGAACTCAAAGATCGACCTGCCTCTGCCTCCTGAGTGCTGGGATTAAAGGTGTGTGCTACCAACACCCGGCTGGGGCAGAGGCTTTGGAATGGGGAGGGGGTGTTGATAGCTGAGAAAAGAAATGAAACAGGCTTTGAGAACACATCACAACTCATTTCACTTTCATTTACGCTTAAAATTTTCATGATAAAATATTAGCTAAGGGAGTGGTGAGGTGGCTCAATGGGTAAAGTCACTTGCCGCCAAGCCTGATGTCCTGAGTTCAATCCCAGAACCCATATAGTGGAAGGAGAAATTAAAGAAGAAATGAGGGAGGGATGGAGAACCTGGATGTTAGTGTGTGTGTGTGTGTGTGTGTGTGTGTGTGTGTGTGTGTGTGTGTAGATGTAACCCAGGCTGAGACTAAGTTCTGGTCATGGGCATGTCCTTTAACTTCTGAACAGCCTGCCTACACCTCCTAAGTACTGAGGTTGTAGGTGTGCACCGTTACACTGGTGTGTGCCGTATGCCTGTGTGTTGCATTACATGTGAGTGCAAGTGTGTGCACCTGTGTGTGTGGAGGCCATAGGAGGAGGTCAGGTGTCCTGCTCTATCACTCTCCGTCTTACTCCCTTGAGACAGAGTCTTTCATGAGACAGAGTCTTTCAGCAAGCCCCAGGCCTCCTCCTGTCTCCATCCCCACCTCCACAGGGCTGGGTTGTTTACATGGGTGTTATCTACCAATAATCTCTCCAACCTGCTTGTTGGGTTTTTTGTTTTGTTAGACAGGTCTCAGGTAGCCCAGGCTGGTCTCAAACTCCCTATGTAACCAAGGATGACCTTAAACTCTTCATCCTCCTGCCTGCACCTCTGGAGTGCCAGGATGACAGACACACACCACCAGGCAGGACCAACACTTCTGCTGCACATTTTGACAAATGCTCACAATGGACAAGACACGTGTTACCAGGGCACAGAGCACCACCCCTCCTTCCCCCCATAGCTCCCTCCAGCCACACCTCCCCCTTCAGAGGGTAGCTAGTCCTCTTGTCTGTTCTAGGAATTCACAGAAATGGGGCCACATGTTGTGTTCCCTTGTGTCTGTCTGCCCGCTCCAGTAACACAGGTGCAGGGCATGAGGAATTCTTAACTTTACATTCTGAGTGGGCACCACGTGTGGGCGTGTTGCAGGCTTCTATCCATCTCCCATTCCTAACACGTGGCCTGTCTCCAGTTTACTACTATGAATAAAATGTACAGTTGTCCCTTAGTATCTGCAAGGGATTCTATATAAAACCCTTCTGGTACCAGAACCCAACGTGGCTTGTTAAATCATGCTGTGTTTTGCATAGAACCTGTGCATTTACTTTTTTTTTCTTTTCTTCACCGCCTCTCTTTCTTTCCTTCTCTCTCTCTCTCTCTCGCTCTCTCTCTCTCTCTCTCTCTCTCTCCATAAAAGATAAATATCTCATGTAGCTCAGGCTGGCCTCAAAGTTGCTATGTAGCCAAGGATGACTTAACCCTCTGTTCCTCCTGCTTCCACCTCCCAAGTGTCAGAACTGCAGGTACACACCATCATGCCCCATTTCATGAAGCACCGGGGATTGAACTCATGGCTTCACACATGCTAAGCAAGCATTCAACTAACTTATGACATCACCAGCCATATTACATTTAATCAAAGGGGTTTTTTTTTCTTTTCCTTTTAGTAGCTATGTAGATAATCGTATGATGTTCCCCCCTTCCCATAGGTTAATGATGAATTACTGAGAGTGTGGCTCAGTGGTAGAGCACTTGCCTAGCATAAGTGAAGTCATGAGTTCTATCCTCAGTGCACACACATGCTCACACACACTGAGTGGGGAGTTAGAGAGATGGCTCAGTGGTTAAGAACACTAGCTGTCCCTGCAGAGGATCCGAGTTTGGTTCCCAGCACCCACGTTAGGCTGCTCACAACCACCTGGAACTCCAGCTTCACTAGATCTGACGTCCTCATCTGGCTCCCCGGACATCTATACTCATGTACACACACACACACACACACACACACACACACACACACACACACACACACCTAAAAAAACTTATGGCTGGAAAGATGGCTCAGCACTTAAGAGCACTCGTGCTTGCAGAGGACCCTGAATTCAATCCCATCACCTGTATGGTGAGTCACAACTGTAACTCCAGTTTCAGGGGACCTGGACCTGATGCCCTCTTCCGAACTCCTCGGGCAGTAGGTACACACGGATGTACATAGGCATGTGCAGACAAAACACGGGGATAAAAATTTAAAAAAATCTTTAGAGAGACCACCCTGTCACTTGCAAAGCAGCATATTCCTGTTTTCTGAAATTCCCTCAATTCTTGTAGCTATGTTTAGAAAAAAAAATTTTTTGCCACCATTCAAAGATGAAATGACTCTGTTATTTTCTTAGGGTATTCTTTGTCGGGTTGAAGGCTCTCTCTCTCTCTCTCTCTCTCTCTCTCTCTCTCTCTCTCTTGTGCTTTCACATAACATTGGGGTTCCATCACCATAAAAACTTTCATGGAATTTTTTATTATTATTATGTGAAGCCACTGAAGCCCAGGGCATGAAGCAGAGAACTAAGAATTCTTTATGATTCTCCTCTATCCGCTAAGTTGCTTACTTTTGTTCTCTCTCTCTCTCTCTCTCTCTCTCTCTCTCTCTCTCTCTGTGTGTGTGTGTGTGTGTGTGTGTGTGTGTGTGTGTGTGTGTGTGTGTGTTTTGCTGAGCCATCTTGTCGACCCCATCATTTTATTTTTGTTGAGATAGATCTTTCACTGACCCTGGAGTTAAGCGATTTGCTAGAGAGGCTGGAGAACGAGGCCCAGGAACTCTCTTGTCTTTGCCTCCCTAACACTGGGATTGCAGGCATATGTCACCATTCTTTATGCAGGTTCTGGGGACTTTAACTCGGGTCCTCGTGCTTACACAGCAAGTACTTTGCTGGATGAGCCTTCTTCCCAGCCCCCAAGTTCCTTTCTCTTCTGATGGCAGGCTTCTGCTCATTTATCGCTTCCCAGAAAGCCATTTCACCCGACTCCTCTGGTTTTTCTATACAGAGAGAGTGGAAGTTATCTTTTGGATTCTGTCCCGTTTCCTATTTCTGTGTCACTTAACACTCATACTGCTGGCTTCCCATATTATTCTAAATCCTTCCTAACCATGTGCATATCTTGGGGACTTGAGAGTTCTCTGTAGGGCTTACACATGATTCCACTGATTTTCTTGGGTTTTTCAATAAAGCATTCACATTGTTTCCTGCTGGGAGGCATATGACGTCTGCACCTTCTTCAGCTACGTGGCCACCTGCAGTGCTTGCTATTGCCACCAGCATCTTAGGATGTAAAGCCTTTCTATATTTAGAACTAATTCCTTGGGCTAGATTTTCTGGACCAAAGGGTAGGCATGTTTTTTTAGGCCAATGCACTTTCCAGAAGAGTTATTCCGATTGACACTTGAGCTAACAAAGGGACTATTTATTTACTTAATTTGCATATCTGGGGATGATACCCAGATCCTTATTCTAGGCAAGGCTCTACCACTGAGCCACACCCCTAGCTCCTCACTGGGGGATCCTGGGCAGGTGCTCTACCACTGAGCCACACCCAGCCCCTCAATGGGGGATTTTAGACAGGTGCTCTATCACCGAGTCACACACTCAGCTCTCTGATTGTCTTTTATTTTAAGACAGATTCTCACTAAGTTGTTCAGACTGGCTTCCAGGTCACTCTACAACCCGACTAGTCTTAACTTTTGATCCTCCTGCTTCATCCTCTCAGGAAGACCAGGATGTCAAAGTCTGGATCTGTTCTTGTCTCTTCCATTGACAGAATGTCTCCCCAAGCTCCAACTGCTTCTTGGCCTTGGTTGATTTCATTTCGTGACCCACCTCCCCTTCTTTTTCCTCCCTCCCTCTCCCCCTGCTTCAGTTCCCTATACATTGCCTTTGTGTGGTAGGGGATAAGGGAAAGATCTCTGTAGCTCAGGCTACTCTGGGATTCATAGTAATCTTGTCTCAGCCTCGGCCTCCTGAGTGCTGGGACTGCACCACACCCAGCTCCTCTGCCCTCTTGACTTGAGTGTAATAAACTTTCCCAGCCTCTACACTGTGTTCTTGCTATTCTGCTTGTCTAAAACTCCGTGGCCACAAACCTCCTCACACATTGCCCTAGGCTCCTTTCCATCAGTCACTCAAGTATCTCAACTCAGATGCCATTTCCTCAGAATGGTCTTTGCTAGCCACCTAGACAACTGCTGGTCTCCTTCCCCAGAGTCACACGCTGCAGCCAACCCCATCACTCTGTGTTGTCACATCGCAGGAATTTGATGGAACATGATACCTGTCTATCACTAGCATTTTTTTTTTTGTAGAGGGAACACTACTTGGAAGTTTCCATACACAGGACAACAGGAGTGGCTTCCTGTACTTCAGGATGCCCTTGCAAAGCTTTATTTTAATTGGGGGGGGGGAGGATAAGGTGGAGTAGGGCTTCATGTAGCCCAGGCTGGCCCTTGAACTTCAGATCCTCCTGTCACCACATCCCAAGTGCTGGGATAACAGGCATGTGCCATAGTTGAGCTGTATCTATGCCCCCAAAGATTTAGAACATGTGAAGCCTTGGGGTCTTTCACAGTGAGTTATTATCATTCACTAGAACTCCATCAGGCCGTCTTTTGTGGCTTGCAGAGCTGCAAAGGAAGGCCAGGGGACACATGCTGTCCTTGAGTGTATGCATGACTCCATTGAGCCTGGTGTGGTGAAGCACTGCTGTCATCCAGCACTCTAGAAGCCGAGGCACAAGGCTCTTGAGTTCCAGGCCATCCTGGACTCCAAAAGAAGGCAACAAAAAAAAAGAAAGAAAGAAAGAAAGAAAGGAAAAGAAAAAGAAAAAAAAAAGACACTCCCAAGAGGGAGGCTGGCAAGATGACAAGAAAGACCCTAGCCATGGGCAGAACCAATCAGGCTTCCAGGATGAAATGGGGATGCAGGCAAGAGGAGGGGCATCCAGGAATTGCATCACTCTGTACCTTGGTTCTGAGGGTCTCTGATCCCCACAGACAGATCCCAGGCTGTAAGGACTTAGGACACTTTCCACTAATTCTTGACCTCATCTGTACGGGCTCCCGTGGGGCATATGGCCAGGGCCCGGCTCACAACAGACCTTATACAGTGATCAGCGCAGGCCCCAGGTCTACTTCAGAAATAGCAACCTTAAGCTCCAGGAGACTAAGCCTGGCAGGAAGGTTGAAAGGGCTGGGCAGTGAAGAAGGCCGTCTAGGACGCCGTCTTATAGCCCACCCCATGTGCTAGGCTATCAGATATGGGGGTGTGGAGAAGGAAACAGAACCAAATGTGGTTTGAGTGGGTAGAGGACAGCACTTCCCCTAGAAGCCATGGTGCAGGATAGGGATGGGTCCGTGCTCTGTGTGTGTGTGTGTGTGTGTGTGTGTGTGTGTGTGTGTGTGTGTGTATGTGTGTGTGTGTGTGAAGGAATGGGTCTGTGGTGTGTGTGTGTGTTGGAAACCCAGGCAGCGTGCGAAGGCTGTGGGAGGGGCCACGAAGGGCGGGGTGTATGGGAAGTGATAGGGCGGAGCTAGCAGGTGGGGGACAGGTCATATATGAAGCCTGGAGGTGGTACCAGGTAGGTGTGACAAAGTGGGCCTAGAGGACTGGAGTGGAGCCTATGGGAATAATAAGGGTGGGGCTAGGCAAATGAAGTCGAAAGGTAGAGCTAGGCAGGAATCAAGGAGGGGTGGTACTGGGGAGAAAGGGTGTGGAAAGAATATAGAGGTGGGGCTAGGTTGGTAGGCACAGAGGAAGACAGGGAAAGGGACCGGGATCTGTAGTCTGGATTGGGGCAGGCCAAGGGCACGGAAAGAACAAGAGTGAAGACAGTAAAGAGAAGTATAGGGGCATAAGTGTGGGCAGTTCAGAGGCGGGGGTAGGGGCGGTGCCATGTAGGGTGGGTGGGGCATGGTTAAAGAAAATGGGGCGGGGAATATGGGAAGGACAGGATAGGGCTAGGGGCATAGTGAATAGGAGGGAAAGGGGAGTTAGGGGCGGATTCATACAGACTGGGTGGAGCGCGGGCGGGGAGGCAAGGAGGGGAGTCTGGATGGTGGTAGTCTCCTCTGCAGGAGGGACTTGGGAGGAGCCATGTGGAGTGTGATGGGGCGGGGTCACAAGTACGGGGCGGGGCGTCTGGGTGGTGGAAAGCATTACTGGAGGCGGGACTTGGGCGGAGTCATATGGTGGGCGGATTTTTATGTGGGCGGGGCCATGCGGACGGGCGGGGCGCGGGCCGGGCTTGCTCGCTGCAGCTGCTGCGCCCCCCCCAGCACGCGCTCGCGGACCCGGGCCCGCGGACCGGGACACCTAGGAGGACGCCCGCCGCGCCCGGCCCAAGCCTCGAGGAGCGGGGCGCAGCACGCAGGGTCCGGGCGCGGGCGGCGGGCAGCCACCGAGAATCCCAGCTTGGGGCCGGCGGAGGTGAGTGTCGCCACGGAGGTGGCGGGGAGACGCCGGCGGGGACCTGTCGGAGCCTTTGTCTGCGGCGCGCGGCCCCAATCGCGCCGCCTCCCCTCCTGCCCTCCCAGGCGCCGGATCCCTGCCGCACTCCTTGTCCTGGGAAGATGGGTTCTCTTGCCCAGTGCCAGACCCCCTGCATTTCAGTTGGGAGCGCGGGACTCAGGCTCTAGAAGGGGGACAAACGCGGGTGGCCTTGGCTGAGCCGGGTCATGGCACTACCTCTTCTCTTGGTCACACCCCAGGGGTCCTTGCACCTGAAGTTCCTTCCGGACCCACCTCCTTCCATCTATCCTTTCCGTAAGGCAGTCCACTTCTAGTTCTTGGGAAAGGTTATGGTAGAGGCGGGGCCTGGGCACTGGGTCACGACCTTTGAGTTGCCCCAGAGGTCTCCCCTTTGCTGGGGGCCCTGTGGGTCCGGGGTCCAACTTTGGTTTTGTTGGGGCTGCCCGTGGAAGAAACATCAGGGTCTGCTAGTATCGGGACTGTGCAGGAACCTAAAACATGGAGGGAGGTGGGCCCAGGCTGCCCCTCAGCCCTGCAGGCATTCCAGCCAGGCCTTGAGCAGTCTGTGGCAATGATGTTACATTCATCTGTCCCCTGGCTCTTAAAAAGGAGTTGCCCCAAGGGACTCAAACCCCACGATCCCGCAACGGGGAGTGGAGCCTTAGGATGCGCAGGGAGACTCCCTAAACAACGTCTGGGCACGGGACAGGGGCATCCAAGGACATTAGTAAGCAGGACTTGTGGCTGGAGCCAGAAGTTCAAGGCCTCATGAGGTTGAGCAGGTTGGCTTTCCAAGTGAAATTCAGTTTCCCTGCCCCTTCTGCTGGCTTCAGGTGTGGGACAAGAGCTTGAAAGGCAATCCCTACAGCAACTGGGAGGGGCCGGTGATGGTCTGCCGGGTCAGGGGCCAGTTAGAGCTGTCTGGCTGTGGGTTTGGCTTTTCTCCTCCTTTTTGGTCATTTCTTCTGCAGGCTGGCACTGTGTGCCCAGTTTTACCAGACTGCTGAGAACTAGGAGCCCTCTTTGGCCCACTTAGTGCTAAGGGGCAGCTTGTATCAGTAGTAAAACGCCAAGTGTGAGCAGCTAAGCTTTTCCTACCACCCATCCAGTCCCTCTCTTGTGTGGTACTCTGTCACTCTCCAGGTGGGTGAACTGGTGCCAAGGATGGTCTGGAGGCTAAAGAAACGACCTGTGTCATCTCCGATGCTTTTGTGACAAGCACGGAGGGGGTCCCAAGTCAGTAGAGAAAAGCTTCCTTTCCCATGTCTATTTGCATGCCCCTAAATTTTAATTAAAGTGAATATAGAATAAGGGAAGATCTGAGACCCTGGATGCTAAATGTGTGGGGCTGAGAGAGGAGAGAGATGAAAACCATAGGGACAGTGTGGGTGGCAGCTGCCCGCCACGCTGACTGAGCCAGATCGAGCAGTCTGGCAGGGTGCCGAACACATCCGCCTTCCCGGATGGTGTGGTTCAGCCAGACAGAGACCTCTCATGCTGGCCCGCTAGTCTAGGAGACTGCATCATGGCAGCCCCTACTGAACAGGTGCCAGGCTTTTTGGAACTCGGGTGTCCTCCAGGACTGAGCTTCCATCCGGGTGGATTCACGGCCGCTGTGAATGGTATCCCAACAGTGTTCCCCTTACCCAGCTCCTCCTATTTAAGGAGGGAGGGTTGTGGGTAAGTCCGGCCCAGTAACTCTTTTGTTTGTTTGTTTGTTTGTTTGTTTGTTTTTCCAAGTCAGGGTTTCTCTGTGGCTTTGGAGGCTGTCCTGGAACTAGCTCTTGTAGACCAGGCTGGTCTCGAACTCACAGAGATCCATCTGCCTCTGCCTCCCCAGTGCTGGGATTAAAGGCATGCACCACCACCACTCGGCCGGACCCAGTAACTCTAAGCCTTCACTAACCCACCCCTTTGGAGATCAGGCAAGTGTATGCCAAGTGACAGGCAGGACCAAGGTTGTACCCAACACCACTGCTATTCAAGCCCAGGCCAGCTATGCCTTAAGCCCTTCTAAGTCTCTCCCAATTCCAGATGCTACTACTAGGAACAGAGTGGCTGGAGAGGGGCCCTTTAGGAGAGCCTTGAGCCTGGGGTAGAGGTTCATCTGGCTTCCAAGCTCCCAGAAGAAGTTCCCAGCCTCTTGACCGTGATTACTAGTCACCTTTGGGCAGCCACCAGTATAGGCAGAGTTCCTTGGGTCCCAGAGCATAAGTATGCTTCCTTCAGGCTCCAAGGAGACCCCAGTCTCAGTCCCTGGCCCTAACACAACTCTGTTGCAAGTTAGAGAATGGACATATTCAGGAGGATTTGGTAACTAGTGGGAAGAACCCACCTTGGGCTCTGGGAAAGAGGTAAACTGAGGCAGAGGAGTTGCAGAAATGAAAACAGGTGGATATGGCACAGGGCATGCTAGTGGCATGGGTTCAGAAATAACCGATGTGGTTCTGAAAGGTGGGGTCCTTTAGGGTCGGGGACCTCAGATTCTTCTGTGGCTTCTCTCATGTGTCTTGCTGAGAATGAGAAGCTGTCTCTGCCCCTGCTCCGGGTCCAGTGCTGTGATGTTCCCATCTCTCTATGTCTCATGCTCTAGGAAGAGCATTATGCATCTTTTTGTCTTCAGATCAAATATTCAGCAGTGTTTTTAAAATTCATCTTGTAGAAGTCAGAGGGGGAAAAGCTAGACATCCCATGTACACAGGGTTATCTTTATACTGGGGCTTTTCCCAGCCACGGGTTCCCTTTCCTCCAAGGATAAGGATTGACAGATCTGAACTGAAGCAAGAAACACTGAGGCAAGAAAGAGTACAGTGGGCGTAGCTCAGTGGCAGAGCACCTGCCTAGAATCCCCCAGTGAGGGACTGGGGGTGTGACTAAGTGGTAGAGCCCCTGCCTTAATCTTCCAGTGAGGGGCTGAGGGTGTGGCTCAGAGGTAGAGCACCTGCCTAGACTCCCCCAGTGGGGGCTGGGGGTGTGGCTCAGTGGCAGAGCACCTGCCTAGAAATTCCTTGAGGAGCTGGAGGCATGGTTCATTGTCTCAGAAAGATGTTATCACACAAACCTAGGTTGGATTCTGGACTCTACTTTCTGCCCACGAAAGCAGAGTGGGCATTATTCACCCTTCATGGCTCACTTCTGGTGGCTAAGGAATGTGTAGCAGCACCTTCCTTTCAGAGGCAGAGGGTAAGTGAGACAGTTGCCCCTCTAGGTTGGCAAACAGTCTCCGTAATGTCACCCGTTGTTTCTGATTGCTCACTGTGTCCTGGCATTCCAACTCCAATTTATTTTTCCACTCCATATTATATATATATATATATATATATATATATATATATATATATATATATGTCTCCTTTGCCCAGTGTTTTCTCCTGCATGAAGGCCACCTAGCTGCTCTTGGGACAAAGACCTCTGAACTGGGTTCCTGGGCTGTAGCCTCTGCTCTTCCCACCCAGTTTCCATAGCAACCGGCAAGGTCACATCACCTCACTGCTGAGTTTGAATCCTTCATGATGAAACATCAAAGGAGAAACAGGGCTGGAGAGAGAGATGTCTCAGCAGTTAGGAGCTCATACTGTTCTGGCAGAGGAACCAAGTTTGGTTCCCAACACCCAAGTCAGGTGGCTCACTGTTGCTCATGATTCCAGTTCTAAGGGGGATCTGAACCCTTTACGTTCCTCAGGAACCAGCACTCATGTACACAGGCACACATATAATTAAAAATAATAAGAATTTTCAAAATTATATTTTTAAAAGGATGGGAGTAATAAAGAGAGATGTGATAGAGCATTCCTGTAGTACCAGCTCTGGGAGGCTGAAGCATGAGGATCACAAGTTCTAGGCCAGCCTGGGCTACAGAGCAAAACCTTATCTCAAAACAAAGCAGATATAGCTCAGTGGTAGAGCACCTGCCTAGAATCCCCTAGTGAGGGGCTGGGAGTGTGGCTCAGTGGTAGAACATAGCATGTGTGAGTCTCTGAGCTTCACCCCAGGTTGACACAATATATTCAAACTAGTAAACAAATGGGTGAGGAATGGTGGACAGGATGACCCCCAGGTAGGCAGGCTTGA
The DNA here is from genome assembly GCF_003668045.3 of Cricetulus griseus. Taxonomy (NCBI): domain Eukaryota; kingdom Metazoa; phylum Chordata; class Mammalia; order Rodentia; family Cricetidae; genus Cricetulus; species Cricetulus griseus. The sequence continues at coordinate 79,278,691 of NC_048597.1, forward strand.
TGACTTAACTGTGGGAGCATGGTGTCCCTTCCCCTCACCGCTTTTCCTTTCCTCACAGAGTAATCTGCCATGGGCTCCATTGGAAGCCAGCGCCTCAAGGAGCCCTGCATGGCAGCCACATCTGGCCAGAGTGTGGTAACAAGCTTCAGCTTTGACAACTTCCAGCTGGAAAGAACAGCAGAGGACGCTCAGGATCCAAGTGTCCGAGTCAGGGGTGTTCCCACTTTCACAGACTCTGGTGAGTAAGTGATACTGTCTGCCTCAGGGCCATGACTGGCCACATGGCCTTCCCATCAGTCTTTGGGGCTCAGGAGCCTCAGGTTGTCATGGAGACTGAGACTCAATCAGGATGAGTTAGGTGCCTAGGGTAACAATTACGCCCCATGCCCGGCTCTGCACTGTGTCTTGTGACCTCTGCTAGTGGCCATCCACAGCAGTGACAGGCCATGGCTGTGGAGTTTCTTTCTCATTTGTTCTTCAAAGCAAACTGTTCCTGGTTGCAGGGAATGAAGCAGGCTTAGAAGTGAAGTTCAAATAGCTGCTTCTCAATTCTACTGTGTGGTCTGGGACAAAGACCTAGGCATCCCCAAGCCTGTTTCCCCAACGCAAGCTGTCCCAACCTACTATGCAATTGGATCTGCAGAGAAGGTCTGGAGTAGGATGGGTTCAGGCTCAGCCCTGCCACCGTCCCTCACCTGCTTGGGGACTTTGTGAATGTTTGAGGGACAGTGCCTGGTGTGGTCCTCAACGCAGCTGCAGCAAAATTCATAGTGTCCCTTAGCTCCATCCTGGGAACTCGGGAGCTACCTATGAGGTAGCATCTGTGTGGATGGTTGTTTGTAGTAGCTCTCCTTCTGGCTCAGAAATGTTCTTGGCCCTTTTGTCCCTATGTGGTGGAATTCTGCTGGCTGAGCCCTGTGTTGGGTTATAAAGAATTCCTGTGCAGAGGGGATAGAATCACTTCAGTGCCAGCCCCTGAGGATGACAATAGACATGGTGGGGGAAGGGCCCTGACAGGCTATGAAGTGGATGGTGCTTGGGCATCAGCACCAACTTGAACTGTAAAGGCTATGGTTATAGTGCCCTTGGTGATGGAGGCTACACTGCAGTGTACCAGTTACCAACTCAGTTCCCACCAGTGTGATCTCCAAATCCACATGGTATCGAGAACTGACTGCAAAAGTTGTCTCCACATGCACTCTATGGCATGTACACACATGTCAAAAAAGTTAGCAGCCAGATAGAGGGCTACTATGCAGGCATGAGGACCTGAGTTCAATCCCCATAATGTATATGAAAATGGGGTATGTAGGCTGCAGAGATGGCTCAGCAGTTAAGAGCACTGGCAGTTAAGAGCATTTAAGAGGTCCCAGGTTCCGATCCCAGCACCCACATGGAGGTTCACAACCATCTGTAACTCTGTTTCCAGGGGATCCAACACCTTCTCCTGGCCTCTAGGCACCAGCATGCATATGGTGCACAAATATACTTTCATGAAAACACTTATACACATAAAATAAAATTAAGTAAAATTTCGAAACCAAAACAAACAAAAAACACAACAAAGCAGGTATAGTGGTGAGCAACTGTTGTCCCAGCCAGAGGCTGTCTGCTGCTCTCAGGACAGTCTAGCCTAATTGGGAAGCTCCAGCTTCAGCGGAAGACTGTCTCAAAAATAAGGTGGGGAGCAATAGAATAAAGCACATGATGTCACCCACCGACCCCTACATGTGCACCCCAACACACACATATACTCATAGCATCAGCCATGTGCTCATAGCATATGTTCATGATGGGCTCTCTCACTGGTCCATTGAGGTTCCCTTTGCCAGCAGCAGACACCTCCCTGCCCACAGCTCCGTACCTGGCAGGTGACTGAGCCTGTATTTCTGAAGGCTTGGGGCATTAGGGACCCTACTTGCATTGGGTTCTTGCATTGGGTTCTTGAAGGGACTCCCATTAGCTATAAAACAGAGAATGGAAGATACCACAAGAGACCAAGAGGCCCTCTCATATGCCAGGCATATTCTTTTTTGTTTGTTTATTGACTTGCTTGCTTGTCTTTGAGACAGGGTTTCTCTGTATAATAGTCCTAGCTGTCATGGAACTCCCTTTGTTGACCAGGCTGGCCTCGAACTCACAGAAATCCACCTGCTTCTGTTTCCCGAGTGCTGGGATTAAAGGCGTGCACCACCACACCCAGAACCAGGCACATTCTTTTTCTTTCCTATAGACAGCATTGACTTGCCATCCCTTTGATGGTTGGAATCAATCCCCATGCACAAAGGTCTTCTTTGGCTGTTTAGTCAGGGCCAGAATGGCAAGCCTTTATGCCTCAAACAACAGAATCATGGTGTCTTGTTGTCAAAGCTGGAACACCCTAGGTCATGGTAGAGTTTTCTTAGCATGTGTGAGGCCCTGGGTTCAACCCCTAGTATCAGATAAATCAAGTATGGTAGTGTATGCCTGTAATCCCTGCATTCAGGAGGTAGAGCCAGGAGGATCAGAAGCTGTTCAAGGTCATCCTTGGCTACATCCTTGGTTATACAGAGTTGGAGGCCAACCTGGAGTCTTATTGGGGCTTGGGGAAAGAAGACAGGAAAAGGAAAGAAAGAAACCCACCATATCAGCAGTGACAGAAATGAGCATTTTTGTCAGTAGTTGTTAAAGGGACAATAACAGATATCACTTCCATGTTCACCTTAGTTCCTGAATTCCAGCATCTCATCTGGGGAGACAGCTGCCCATCCTGGACACTGCATTAGGACATTAGACCTTGCCAGCCCCACAAAGCATTGCCATTGGCTGATCCCATCACAGGGTCCTCAGAAGGCCACCCCACTATTTGGTCAAGCTTGCCATTCCAGTGGCTGTGGCTAGGGTGGTTGTGATGGGTGGGCAGTGGCTGTGACAATAGACAGCAGGTACAGCCCTCATGGTGACCACAGTGACTGGGTTAGTTACTTGTCTCATTGCTGTGAGAGCTCGTTCAACTCACTTTCTCCTTTCCATTCAGTCCAGCCATGGCACTGGTACTGTGCACACTGCCCACATTCAGGGTGGGTTTTCCCACCTCATTTTACCCAATCTAGATACTCATTCAAGACATGGCCAGAGTTTTTTTTTTCCATCATGAGTCTAAACCCTGTCTATTTGACAATAGAGATTGGCTATCACTGGGTCAATTGGCTATCACTGGGAAATGATTCAATGAGTAAAACACTTGCCAAGCAAGTGTGAGGACCTGAGTTCAATCCCAGAACTCATGTAAAAAGCCTGGGCACAGTAGTGCACATCTTTAATCCAGCTGTCTTTACCTACACAGTGCTGTAATTAAAGACATGTGCCCCCACGGCTGGCTAAAATTTAAATTAAAAAAAAATTTTAAGGGACTAGAGAGATGGCTCAGAGGTTAAGAGTTCTTTCTGCTCTACCAGAGGACCCAAATTCAGTTCCCAGCACCCACATCAGGTGGCTCACAACTTCTTATAGCTTTAACTTTAGGAAATGGGCTGCCCTCTGCTTCTGTGGGCACCTGCACTCATGTGACACACACACACACACACACACACACCAATAAATAGATTGGTTGTCACTGTGGCTGTGATGTTTGTGCCCTTGAAGACAGTAATGCAGGAGGCTGGGGTCCTGGTGGTTGACATGGGCTGTGGTGGTGGTAAATGGCGGCCCTGGTGTAATGGCCATAGCCTGAGTATGCTCAGTGGTGTCTCTCCTGGTGTTTTCCCACTTAGCCATAGAGGAGCCTGTGCCAGACGACCGGTACCATGCCATCTACTTTGCCATGCTGCTGGCTGGTGTGGGTTTCCTACTGCCATACAACAGCTTTATCACTGATGTGGACTACCTTCATCACAAGTACCCAGGTGGGTTCCTCTGCCATCCACACTGCCCTCAAAGGCCACTCTGCCTGGACCACGGCCTTCTGGGAATCCCAAGGGACAGGACCCTGCTTGGAAATATTGCATGGAGAGAATGGCGAGAATGGCTGGTGTGGTGTTGGGGACAGCAGGGAGCCACCCTGGGTAGATGAGTAACTGTGGCATGGCCTTTATTTGGGGAGCGTAGTAGTTTCTGTTCTTGTGGCTATGGTAAAAGGCCTGGCAAAAGCCACTGAAGAGAGAAAGGGCTTATTCTGACTCATGGTTTGCTGGATATGGTCCACCCTGAAAGGGAAAGCAGGGAAGGCTTGGCAGAGAGAGTGAGAGGCTGGCTGGTTACATTGCAGTCACACTCAGAAGCAGAAAGTGAACTGGAAGTGGCTCCCCCTATAAAATTTTACTTCCTCCAGTGAGGCTCCACCTCCTAAAGGTTCCACAGCCTTCTCAAGCAGCTGGGGACCAAGTGTTCCAGCATGTGGACCCATGGGGACGTTTTCACATTTAAACCTCAACAGGGAGTAAAGGTGGGTTATGGACCTCTGTAAAGGTGGAGGCTGAGTTAGCCAGGGACCAACATGGCAGGCCAAGGGACAACTGTCAAGTATATGAATTTTAGCGCCACTGGCCATTGCTGAGTGACCTCAGGGTAGCCAGTTATTCCTTCTGAGCAATCAGCCCCTTGGGGAGAGTGAAGAGCCCTTGCAGGGATGAGTGCAGAGGTTGGAAGTCCCTCAGAGTCACTTTCGTTCTTGTATCCAGGGACCTCCATTGTGTTTGACATGAGCCTCACCTATATCTTGGTGGCACTGGCGGCTGTGCTTCTAAACAACGTTGTGGTGGAGAGGTTGAACCTGCACACTAGGATCACCACAGGTATTCAAAGTCACCCTGTGTTGTCCCCTCCCATAGGCTCCAAGCTCTTCCTGGGAGCTGCTAGCCCATGGCACCTGCCCATGCAGCCTCCTAGCTTTGTCTGTGAAACACATGCTTTTTTCTAGGACCACTGTGGGCTTTGTGGTTAGAAGTCACGGTCAGGCCACTTGCCAGTACAATAGCAAGCGCCTTCACTTTTGTGACCCCCACATTACATCCCTAGGTCCATACATAAGCACACCCCCCCCCTTCTCCATCTCTCTGCACAGTGGTTTTCAGCTTCAGGGCTCATCTCCCATGACTCCTCCTCCAGGAAGCCCCCAGAATTTCCCTGTAGAATCTCCTGGAGCCGCCTTCTTCTTCTTCTTCTTCTTCTTCTTCTTCTTCTTCTTCTTCTTCTTCTTCTTCTTCTTCTTCTTCTTCTTCTCCTGCTACTTCTGCTTCTGCTTCTTTTGTTTTTTTGTTTTTGTTTGTTTGGGTTTTTTTTTTGAAGATTTATGATGTATACAGTGTTCTGCCTGAATGTATGTCTGCACACCAGAAGAGGTTGCTGGGAATTGAACTCAGGACCTCTGAAAGAGCAGTCAGCACTCTTAACCACTGAGCCATCTCTCCAGCCCTTGTTTATGTTTTTTGAGACAGGGTTTTTCTGTGTAGCCCTGGCTGCCCTGGAACTTGCTCTGTAGACCATGCTGGCCTTAAACTCACAGAGATCCGCCTGCCTCTACCGCCCAAGTACTACAATTAAAGGCATGCATCACCACTGCCCGGCTCTCCTGGAGTCTTGTACCTGCCTAATATTCTAGGGGACAGGTAGCCACAGTGTTTGAGGCCTACCTCTCTAGAAAATGGGGTGACGGAGGGGCTCTCACCATGCCCTTCATGACTTCTCTGCCCCCTGCAGGCTACCTCCTTGCCTTGGGTCCCTTGCTCTTCATCAGCATATGTGATGTGTGGCTTCAGCTCTTCTCGCACGATCAGGCTTATGCCATCAACCTGGCTGCTGTGGGCACTGTGGCCTTTGGATGCACAGGTAGGGAGTGGGGTCAGGATGCACTAGGAGGGCTGAGCCCAAGTGCTCTGTGGCCCTACAAGATGAGTCAGTTCAGCTGCTGGCCACATGTCTATAGACACACCAGAGCACATGTACACAGCACACACATGCACACAAACCCTCATATGCACCAAGGTGACTCTTATGTGGCACAGGTTTGGATGGCAGCCCCCTGGTTCTCATGAACTCGGGATCATCCTGCTGCCACCTCTTTAATGCTAGACTTACAAGCATGCACCTCCACACCCAAATTATGTAGTGCTGGGCATGGAGCCAGGGCATCATGGATGCTAGGCAAACTCTGTACTAACTAAACTGTATCACCAGCTCACTCCTTTTGTTTTAAAATTGAGACAGGGTCTTAAGCAATTCAGGCTGACTTTGAACTTCTAATCTTGCTACCTCCAGCTTCCAAGTGTTGACATTACATGTGTACATCCACACACTCAGCTCTTCCTTGCTTTTGCTGCATGGTCCAGCCCCCTCAGAAATGGGGTGGGAGCGGTGTTCCATACAGCCACTCAGGGATTAAGGTTGACAGCCCCATTTCAACCAATAGGTAGCCTCTACTGTCACTGCTGTTGGGGAAAAAAAAAAAGGGGGGCTGACAGTAAGTTTGCCCTGTCTCATCCAGCAAGGGACATGTGTCATCTCCACTCCCATCAGACAGGACTTGTCAGTGACCTTGGGTCCCAGGGCCAGGAAAGTGGCCACTGTGTGTGTGCTACGTTGAGGGTGACACTCTTTTTTTCCTGTGTTGCTGTACGGTTGTGTTAAACCTCACCCTGCTCTGGTGTTAGCCTCTGAGCACTTGCCCTCCTGTGCTAACATAGCATAGGAGGTCCACACTGCCTCTGTGTCAGCCAGCGACAAATGGTATCTGATCACTTCCTCCCTCTCTCTCTTAAGTGCAGCAATCTAGCTTCTATGGCTACACGGGATTACTGCCCAAGAGGTACACGCAGGGGGTGATGACTGGAGAGAGTGAGTATTGAGACCCTCCCAAGGGGCACCAGTCTGAGAATCCTATTGGGCATACCCTGGTTAGGGAGGTGAACCAGAAAGCTCTACACATGCTGAATTGGGGATAGTGACTATCGCTGGTGAGGGATGGACCACTGGGTGGGAGGGATACGTGTGCACACCTGTGTGTGCCAGGTTTCTAGAGTGTGGAATTCCTTTGGAGTATGACAGTCACAGTTCCAGTGAGCATGCAGTTGGGTGTATTTGTGTGCCTGTGGTGTGACTTTTCTCAGAGAGATGTAATCAAATGTCTGTTCATCCGAGATAGGGCACCATTGGTACACCAAAAAAGAAAGATTCCACCCAGTCTAGCTTTGCTGCACCTCTGAGGTTATTAGGGCTGACTTGCAGGAGCATGGATGACTCAGAGACAGCTGCAGCCCCGGTGTTAGCTGGGGAAAGCTGTGTCTCTGGGCTCCTGGCACAGCTTGCAGGCAGTTCTGCTGGTGGGAGAATCTCCCTTTTCCAGCAGTTGTTACTGCTTGGATAACCTTGAGGAGGGGCCTTGAGAATCTTGTGTCCTGAGTCTTTTGAACCTTCCTTCTTTTTTTTTTTTTTTTTAGGAGGGAGTGTTTTGATTTTAGAAATTTGTGTGTGCACGCAGGACCAAGTCTTCCTCAGATCCCGCCCCCCATCCTCCACCACCAGCCACCCCTTGCTTATCACTCTGTTACTTAACCCTTTTGTCTGCTTAGCCACATCCCAGATGCCCCTCTCTGACACACAGCACCCTTGCAGAAGCCTGACATTCACCCAGTGCCCAGACCTCAAAGGGCCTCTGGCAGATTCGGAACAGGTCTGTCCCACCCTCTAGTCCATAGCTAGTCAATTCAGCAAGAAGCTGGGTCCAGCTGTCATAACCCTCAGGCTGCTCTCCACATCGCCTCTTTGGAGGCCTTCTGTAGGCTTCCTCTGCCATGTATTGCCTGGAGCATCAAACCTCACCACCTACAGCTGACTTCTGGAGTGTGGCCAGCACACAGACAGCTTTGCAAGCCAGAAGACATTTTTTGTTGTTCTTTTAAGAGAGTACCTCATGTAGTCCAGGCTAGCTTCCAACTATATAGCTGAGGATGACCTTGAACTTCTTTCTGATCCTCCTGTTTCCAACCCCCAAGTGTTAGGATTCCAGGCATGTGCCACCATACTCTTATTTACCCAGGGTTGGACGTGGAACCCAGGATGTCACATATGTTTAACAAGCACTATATGAACTAAGCCACATTCCTAGCCCAAACTAGTAGATTGTGTGTTAGAATTGGTGAGGCTAGGCCATCAGGATGGTGCTGATGTACTGATTTGGGGCTATAATGCAGTAGCCAAGAGCCCCTCAAAACAGACTTGCTCAGAGCCCTGCCCATCTTCATCAGCTCGTGGCAGACATGACTAGTCCTGCCCTACACTGCTCTGCGGCTATGGGTTGTACTTAGGCAAAACTCCACATACTCTCTGCAGCAGTCCTGCCTGCCTTAACCCTGACACCCTCTGCCAGCTGCCCCTTGCTCTATGGTGGTGGTGGTGAGTGGAACCTCTCAATATTTCACACACACTCGTGACTCTTACTCACTTAGAGTGCTCACTCTCAGTCTGTGTGCCTGGCACTCCTGTACTGTAGACCCCCTGGCTTAGCTGTCCCCCCTCAGGGAAGGCTGCTCTGATCCTTCTCCTCTGGACAACATCCTCTGCCACAGAAACCACTGTTGTGTGTTTCCGTGTCTTGACACGGTCTCTCTCTCCATCAAGCCTAGGAAGGCGGGGCCTTGTGTCCTCCCTGTGGAGGACCTCAGGGCAGGACACCCAGCAAATTCTCAGTGACACTGGTGTGTGAGATCATAGAGTCAGGAGGGGGTTGGTGGGAGCAGCAGCAGTCCTGGGGGGGACAGGGGGCTGAGCAGGCTGGATGGATAGACAGGCAGTGAGTCTAGAAGTGGGGCTGGTGAGATCAGACTCACTGGGCTGAGGGCGGGGAGACAAGGATGGGGCAAGGGGCTGTGAGTGGTTGGGGGAGAGCTTGGAGAGAAGTTGGAGCCTTGGACAGGATGGAACTGCTGGAGCTCAGCAAAGTAGAGTGGGGCTGGGAGAAGCTGGGGCTTGGTCGGGATGAGGGGGCCTTGTGGGTTGGTGGACTGGGTACAGTGGATTGGGACTGGATAGAGCACTGGGCAAATGGAGTGGGTAGCGCTCAATGAAGAAAGACTAGTGGTGGATGGGATGGGGTAGGGGTGGGACGAGAGCCTGGGTGGGGTGACACGGGTGAGAGAGGCATTGGGACCGCTCAGTTGTCACTGCCTCCCCTCCAGGCACAGCAGGGGTGATGATCTCTCTGAGCAGGATCCTCACTAAACTGCTGCTACCAGACGAGCGGGCCAGCACCATCATCTTCTTCCTGGTCTCCGCGGGCCTGGAGCTGCTGTGCTTCCTGCTACACCTGCTGGTTCGGCGCAGCCGGTTTGTGCTCTACTACACCACACGGCCTCGTGACAGCCGCCCCATCCGGGCTGGCTATCGAGTGCACCATGACGTGGCATCAGGAGACATACACTTCGTAAGTGCGGTGGCCTGGCCTGGCCTCCTCCTCCCACACAGGTGCCTGAAGAGTTCCCTGTTGGTTCTGCTCTTGGTCCCACGATCTCGGGCTGCAGGCTGGCTTCTGTACTCTGAGACATTCCATTCTGTGGCACCACAGGTTGACTGTGACCCTCCACCAACTGTGGCATCCCACATCTATGGCCTGAGGCTCTCTTCAGCTTCTGTGGCCCAGGTGCTAGGATACCCTGTTAGGACAGCAGGAGGTGACGGTTTTCCAGCTATAGCCAGGGCGAAGAGCCCAGGGTATGTGGTAGATCCCCAGAACCTAACGGGGGAGAACACCAGGGTCATGAAAGTGGGGTCCAAGGAAGTCGGGTAGATAGGAGGCAAGGGAATCCTGTGATGAACTCCCTTCCATCCCAGCTTAGAGGACCCTAGCACAGACCACTGCTCCAAGGGTGGCCTTAGTACCGACTCCTTGAGTAGCTATAGCCTGGGTAAGCCAATTCACAGTTCTGGAAAGCTAGAGTGCCCTCTGGTGGTTATGTGCTGCATACCACCTCGGCTCCCACCCACCTTAGGGCTTAGAGGTGGCTGCTGCTGGTGACTACTGGCTGGGTGGAGGGAAACAGGGCAGGTAAACATTGTCCCTTGATAAGGAAGTGCACACAGCAGGTGCTAACTGAATGTCTGGCTGACTGCAGCTCCACCATTAGCCATGGGTACCTGGCCCATGACTCCCATCATGCCTTTCTACCCAGGAGCACCAAACTCCATCCCTGTCCAGCAGCAGGTCCCCAAAGGACAGCCCAGCCCATGAGGTGATCCACAGCAACAGTGGCGCCTACATGCGTTTTGATGTGCCTCGGCCACGGGTCAAACGGAGCTGGCCCACCTTCAGAGGTAAGTGTGAGGCGCTGTGGGGCCCAATGGCATGTGTGGCTGTCGCCTAGGCTGCAGACAGCGGGGACCCCATGAGTACCACCCTCTAACAAGCCTCAATTCCCCCAGCCCTGCTGTTGCACCGATACGTTGTGGCGCGGGTCATATGGGCTGACATGCTGTCCATTGCGGTAACCTATTTCATTACACTGTGCCTGTTTCCCGGCCTGGAGTCCGAGATCCGCCACTGTGTGCTGGGCGAGTGGCTGCCCATTCTGGTCATGGCCGTGTTCAACCTGTCAGACTTCGTGGGAAAGGTGAGACACAGGGTGGCTTTGGGGAACCCCAGGAAGGCTCTGGTCTTTCTGGAACAACCCCAGGCTGAGGGTACATGTGAGTTCCAGGTGGGGAGGGTGGAAGCTATGGAGTATTGCCATCTCTAACCCTGTCCTGTTGAGTGTAGCCCCTGCCTGGTCTCTATGGCATCAACTGCATCTCAGGCTAGGGTCAGCCCCAATTCTCCTACCTCATGGACCCTAGTGGATCCCTCTGAGGATGACACAGGCATGAGCTGCCAGCTGGGTAATACATCTGTCACACAAGTAGATGGGATTGGTGGCCAGGACTGGAGTGGGACCCTAGCCACCCTGCAGCTCAGATAAGCCATGTTTCTTTTTGCAATTACTGTGTTGTATGGAGTATGAAAGATGGAAGCCAGGGCCTTGCCCTTCTCAGGCAAGCATTCTACCACTGAGCCACGCCCTCAAACCCCTCAGAAGTACTCTAGAACCCCCCAGTAAGGTTCAGGGGTAAGGCTCAGTGGTAGAGCACCTGCCTAGATCCCCCAGTGAGGGCCTGGGTTGTGGCTCAGTGATAGAGCACCTACCTAGAATTCCCCAGTGAGGGGCTGGGGTATGGCTCAGTGGTAGAGCACCTGCCTAGAATCCCCCAGTGAGGGGCTGGAGACATGGCTCAGTGGTAGAGTGTTTGCCTAGCATATTCTCATCCTCCTTGACCAGTACTGAAGAGGAAAAAATGTATATGAGATTTGGTGGGCCTTGTAAAGTGAACTGGATGGAGCAACAAGTGATTGGGACAGGGTGTAGCTTGAGGGCCTGGTGGGGAGACAGGGGAGACAGGCTCCTGGCTAGGTGGGTGACCCACACTCTCCGCTATCTGCAGATCCTGGCGGCCCTACCGGTGGACTGGCGGGGCACTCATCTACTTGCCTGTTCTTGCCTGCGTGTGGTTTTCATCCCCCTCTTCATCCTGTGTGTCTACCCCAGTGGCATGCCTGCCCTACGCCACCCTGCCTGGCCCTGTGTCTTCTCACTGCTTATGGGCATCAGCAATGGCTACTTTGGCAGTGTGCCCATGATCCTGGCAGCGGGTAAAGTGAGCCCCAAGCAGCGGGAGCTGGCAGGTAAGACTTGCTGGCCTCTGGATAGCCTAATGCCCTTCTAGCAAGGAAACTGAGATCTGGAGAAGCCAAGGGCAGCCAGTGAGTGAGAAAATGTATTTTGTCCTAAACATTAAGTGACAAGGAAGTTGTAGGTATGAGGACATCTGTAATTAATTTCTTTATTTCATTCATTCATTCATTCATTCATTCACTCACTCATTCAGCTGCTATGTGGGGAGTCTGTATGTCTCGTACTCTCCTAGGCAGTGGGTTCATAATGCTGCCCCCATGTGCAGGGTTATGGTCCTGAGATGGAGACAGCCAATAAACAGATAACAAATAGATGTGGTGTGTTTCACAGTGGTAAGTCCTAGGGCTTATGTTAGTTTGAGAAGTAGGAGCAGGCATAGGGATTGGGGCCTATGATGTAAAGAGAACAATTTTGCAAGCTGTCCTCTTACTTACTGAGGAGGTGACTTTTGAGCAAAACCCTGGAGGGAGACAGGTACAGGAAGCTTCCAGGAATGGCATCCAAGCAGAGGGAACTGTATGTGCAAAGGCCCTGAGGCACAGCTCAGTAGTACAGCACCTGCCTGGGATCTCCCAGTGAGGCCAGGTGGAGGCCAGGTGGATGGGGTGGGAACAGACAGGGATGAGAAGGTTATTCCAAAGCTTCTGCGGTGTTCCAGGCCTGAGGATGGGCTTGTGTGGTGGCGGCGGAGGGGCTGGTGTTAGAACCCATTTCAGTGGTTCACAGGGTTAGCTGATAGATTGAGAGATGAGGCCTAAGAGAGTTAAAGGGGAGCTCCCAGTTTGGGGGCCTACTGTTGAAAGCGAGGCTGGTATTGCTATGGATGGATAGGGAGGTGAAGGGAAGGGTATCCAGGTCAGATGTGGGGACATACTGAATTGTTCCCAAGGAGGAGGCAGGAGGCAAGAGATAAAAATGGAAAGGAGAAGCCAGATGATGCAGGCTTGTCATCTAGCTACTTAGGAGGCTAAGCCTGGAGGATTCCTGATTTGAGGTAAGTGAGAACCTATTTCAAAATAAAAAAATAAAAAGAGGCCAGGAAATGTGGCTCAACTGTAGAGCTTCTGCCTAGAATCCCCCGGTGAGGAGCTTAGTGGTAGAGCACCTGCCTAGAATCCCCCAGTAAGGGGTTGGGATGTGGCTCGGTGGTAGATAATTGGCTTAGCTTGTGAAAGGCTACACATTCTATCTCTAAGACTAGAAAGAGAGAAAGGAAGGAGTGAAGAGAAAAAGAGGGAGGGAGGGAGAGGAGGGAAGAGAGGAAAAAAATAAGGAAGGAAAGAGAGAGAAGGGCAGAGAACTAGGCAAGGCCTGAGACTCCAGTGAGATCACTCCTAAAAGACCCAAAAATTCAACAATGGGTTCTAGGGGAGGAATCTTTTAACACAGGCTGTCACAGGGTCACAAGCTCTTGGACACTGACAATTGTCACCGTAGTACACACCCAAGGAGCCATGGCCACAGAGATTACCTAGCACATTGTGGCCTCAGCTCCCATGGCTGTTCTTCGCCCCCTGTTCTGGTCACTCTTGCCCACAGGAAACACCATGACTGTGTCCTATATGTCGGGGCTGACCCTGGGCTCCGCTGTGGCCTACTGCACCTACAGCCTCACCCGTGATGCCCACAGCAGCTGCTTCCAAACAGCCACCGCCAACGACTCCATCCCTGTCGGCCCCTGAGCCAGGCCCATCTGATCCTACCCACCGCCCAGGGAGGGCTGCTCAGGCCAGTCACCCCAAGGCCTGAGGACCCTCCCCACCCCTGCCTCAGTGCCTGCGGGGTCCTGGCCGCCACTAATGCCACCTCGCCACTTCATTCCAGTTGCCCACTGCAGCTGGGACATGTCTTCATCACCCGGGGCGCTGCCTACCCCCATGTCCTGTGTTTGGTCAGACACTTGCCCTTCACCCTCTATGTCCAGAAGCCCAACATTTGTCACGTCAGCATGATGGGGTCATTCAGACTCAAAGCCACCCAGAAGGGCTGACCACCAGTCTGAGTGACTCCCTTCCCTATGACCCCTCTATGGGGTCTGCTACAAAGGTCCCATGGTCTTTAATGTGGTTTTCACTTATTGGGTAAGTGACGTATCCTCATGAATATTAGAAATCGTGAAGGAAAGGGACAGTCCCCAGTGCCATTTTGTCCCTTCTTAGACGACAACACACACACACACACACACACACACACACACACACACACACACACACACCATTACGATTGGAAAACTCATTGCTGGGGCTACACAGGTCTCCCATAGTCGTAGCTACAGAGCTGATCTGGGTACACCCACCTGAGGTGGAGGACTTCCTCCATGTACCCCTCTAGAGCACAGGCTAAGGGTCACACTTAACAAAGAAGTCCCTCCCCAGCTCCACTCAAACTATCCATAATGCAGGGACAGCCAAGAACCACTCTTGCCCTAGGCCACCCTGCCCCTGTCCATTGAGAATCAAGCAATGACATGATGCACTTGAAACCCTGGCAAGTGGCAGCAAGCTGAGGAGTGGGGTCACTGGGTGGTGGGGTTGACAGTTGGGCCTCTCGTTTGATGAGCCAGGACTACTTGCCTCTCCACACATTCTTGCCCCAGCTGTGACCACCCTGTACCAATCCCTGCTGTGTCCCGTCTACCTGTGTGTCCTCGGAGTACCGCACTGGCCATTAAAGATGGCAGAGACTGCCCACTGCTGTCCCTTGTGAGGTGTTTGTGGGTGGAGTGGTGGAAACTGAACCACTGGGGTAGGGTGGGGGGATTAAAACAGGGTCCCCGTGGATTAAGTCTTCTCTACAATGCTGAGGAGACATTTGTAGTCGCACCTATGCAGCAACCCCACCTACCCTGAGCTGTGTGTTTTTAGAGTTGATGGTTGGTCAGGAGCCTGCTCTTGTGCCTGGTGCTGAGCATCTTTGTGACTTGCACTGGCCTTGACCATTGGCCCGTGAGGATGGGAGATGGATGCAGCTTGCGCACTGGGAAGGAGACCTCAGAGGGAAGTGGCTTGGTCCAGGCTCTATCCACCTGGGGCTGAGAGGCAGGTTACTCGTGTGTGTGTGTGTGTGTGTGTGTGTGTGTGTGTGTATGTGTGTGTGTGTCACACACACACGGTGTACATGTATGTGTACAGAGGCCAGAGGAAAGACATTCAATGTCCACTGTCATGTCCCTTCTGCCTTACTTATCTACAATCTCTCAATCACACCTGCTCAACGTTTTAAGCTAGACTGGCTGGCCAGTAGGCCCCTGGAATCCACCTGCTACCACCCACTGGCCATACTCATTTTTTTGAAGTGATTTCTGGGGATTTGAACTCATTCCTCATGCTTGTATAGCAAACACTAGTACTCATGAGCTACCTCCCCAGGCCCAGAAACATCCTTTCATTGTTCTGTTTCTGGATCCCCAAGGAATGGGATTGGAAAATGGGGCCATGGAGGAGAGCCACATAAATCCTATAGTCTCAGGCACCCACATAGTGTGCAACTTTTGTGGGTCCTCCTTGGGCAGCCTGATGAATCAAGGCCAGGGTGGTGGTGATGCCATAGGGGGCCGCCAGATGGCAATAGAGTGTGACTTGTCCCACCCACCAAGTTATTCAGTTTCCTGGCAACCTCAAGCTAGGTGTTAACACTTGTCACCCAACCCTGTTCTCTTCCCCAGATTGAGGGCTGCAGCTATCTACACAGATTCACACTTGTGGTTGGCCAGCATCCAGTCCTTCAATCCAGGTTTCCAAGGCCCCAGAACTGTTAACACAACCAGACACAGGTGTGTGACCCTGAACCTATCCAGATATGGGCTTGATGCCAAGGCCACAGGCCACCCTGCTTGCTTGTTTGGCTAGAGTGGCTAGCCATGGAGGTTATCCTCATTCCCCAGCCCTGGGATCCTGAAGGCACCACCATGCCTGTTGTTTTTCTGGGATGGAAACCAGGCAGGAAATTTACTGACAACCTCTCCATCCTGTAGATCTTAAACTTTTGGGGGATTTGTGTGTTTTGCCTGCATGTATGCCTGTGCACCAAGGGTTGTCTGGTCAGATTAGGGTGTCAAATCTCTTGGAACTGAGTTATATACGGTTGTGAGCTGCCATGTGGGTGCTACATACTGAGCCTGGATCTTCTTTAAGGGCAACACATGCTCCTAACAATTGAGTCATCTCTCCAGCCCCTAGCTCTTGAATTTTAAACAAAACACCACTCTGGCTTCAAGAACTTTCTGAAATGTTTGATCAAGCTCATCTCTGTGCCTAGTACAGCAACTCCAGGCTGCACCTGGATTTTGCCTCCCACCCCCCATGTGGGGCTTCTGTCACTAAAAGACAATGTTGTGTGGCTCTAGTCTCTTCTCTGGGTGTTCTAAAACAAGGACACTGGATCCTCCACACCAATTCCAAGATCCTAGGCTCCCAAATAAAGCCACTCCAAGCCATGGTATTTTTCCAATTAAATTTTTTCTTTTCTTTCTTTTTTTTTATGAAAAAAGATCACACAGAATTTGCCAACAAACAAAATTCCAAAAGAAACGTTTAAAAAAAGAAATCAGGAACAGTAATTACCCCCCCAAAACAAAACAAAACAGAACCGAAGTCTGGCTTTTCCTTCCTTCAAGATTGTCTGCTCAAAGCCTCCGGGGACCCCATTGGGGTCTGGCAGGCACAGGGGGGCTGGTTAAGTGCTTCGGGCCGAGCTGGGGGCTGGGCTCGGGGCCCCTCCATCTATCTCCATCTCTCGTCCATTTGGGGGCACATACAGTACACATGGGCAGGGTGAGGGTGCAGGGGAGTTGGGGGAGGCATGAAGCCGGTGCTAGACACTCACAATCTAACAGGAAATAAAAAATAATATTCTGCACGTCAGAATGTGTTTTTTTTTATAATTTCATAGCTATTTTTCACAGTTTTAAAAAGTTTATATATATATTTATATATATTTATCTTTATATATATAATTAAAAAGTTGACTCCATTTAAAGGTGTATGATACAGGGGCAGGCTACAATAAACTGTACAGGTAACCTTTCGGATCCTCCTGGTGGAGGGGGCCGGGCGGGCCGTGCCGGGCGTGGGCGCGGGTTTCAGCACCATTGGGGTTTTCTGTAGTGTAAGGGTCTGGGCTAGGGGGCCCACCAGGTATGGTGATGCTCCTGGGCTGCCCTCCCCTGCCTTTTTCCCCAAGTCCAGGCTGTCCTGAGAGGGTGGAGGCTGGGCATGCAGGCGCCCAGATGCCCAGTGTGATTTGATTGGTGAAGCTGGCTGGCGTTGGGGCCCCCGGCCCACGGTGGAAGGCCTTTGATGGGCTCCATGCTGGGTATGGTTGACCTCTATACCAAGCATCAGTTTGGGTCCTTGGAACTCTCCCTCACCCCATCCACAGAATCAGAAAGTCTACACAGGCCCAGAGCTTGGAGGGCAGCCTCATCAAGCGCATTCAAAGTGCTGGGAGGGAAGGCCCCGCTGAGGTGACCCTGACGGGACAGCAGAGTCAGACCCTGATAGCTGGAGGGGGGTGTCTCAGCATGAGGGCACCAGGGGATGACCAGAAAGGGTCTAGAGATGTGTGCACATGTGTGCACACACGTGCATGCATACGGGCACACACATGTACACACTCGCACTTGCCCGGGGCGTCCACCTGGCCACATGCACACGCCCACGAGCACACTGGCATGCACACAACACACATGGTCCCGCGCCATGGCAGTGGTGGGGAGGGGTCTCTGTGGGCCCCGCTGGATAGGCGGTGCTCAGCAGAGCACAGGCACACCGTCTGTGGAGAAGATCATGCCTGTGGTAGGCTCATAGGTGCCCGCGAGGTAGTACAGGCCCTCGCTGTCCTGGTATTTCTTGGTCTTTAGCATCTGCTCATACTGCTCCAGGCCCACCACCAGGCACTTGTGGGACACTGTCTGAACGTCGTTTTCATCCACATGGGAGGACTGGTACAGAGCGCGCTGTGGGGACACAGTGTAGGTGTTAGGAACTAGAGGGAACCCTCCTGGATTAGCAGGACCCCAGGATGCTTTAAGGGTATAGACCTGGAGACCAAGATAGAGAGATGGAGATAGAGATGGAAAAACATGGAAACAAAGAGACAGAAACCACAAAATAGAGACTGAGACAATGACAGAGACCAAAAGAGATGGAGAGAGAAACAGAGGTGACAAGAAGAGACAGCGCCCAAAGTTAAGAATGAACATGGAGGCTTGTACTGACTCCTTAGGTTAAGGTCCTCATCTTACAAGCAGCAAATTATGAGGACCCAAGTTCAGATCCCCAGAGCCCGTGTTAAGTAGCAGGTGGGCGTGGTAGCCCACCTGCAATTTTAGCCTCAAAAGACAGAGACAGGAGACCTCTGGAGCAAGCTGGCTCGTAAGATCTGGTTTTGATGACCAAGAAAGACTCCCAATGCCAACAGTGAGCCTCCACCCACAGCCACAAGCACACTCCCCACCACAGGTCTGAACATTCGTATATGCAAACACACAGAAAAGAAATAAAAATGAGAGAAACATCAGAAGAAAAGACGGACAGATGTGCCTATGTTACAAAGAGGCACTAGGCCAAAGGCAGATGGTGGCCCTAGTAGCTCAGAGCCACAGACACAAGAGGGAGGGGCTTGGAGGGGCAGAGCAGAAAGCTTGCAGCCTGCCCCATCTGGACAGAACCTGTACCCCACACCAGCCCACTGCTGCCTTCTCACCTCCATGAAGTCCTTCCTCTGGCTGGAGGCCCGCAGGGCTGCAGGGAGACTGCGCCCTGACTTCTGGTCCCAGTGCTGTGGGGGAAAGATGAGAGGGTGTGGGTAGGTCTGAGTTTTGTTTTACACCATCTGAGATCTCAGGCTGACTACACAAGCTCCCTTGGACTCAACCTCCCCACTTGTAGGGCCACTGTTCCCAGCACCCAGATGCCCAGCCTAAACTGTGCGATGGCTATAGTGTTTCATTGTCGTTTTGACACAATCTAGAGTTCTCTGGGAAAAGAGTCTCAGGAAGGCACCAGCTAGGCGGGGCTGAGTTGTGGGTACATCTGCTGGGGGTTACCTTGTTAAGTGGGGTGAGAAGAGCCAGCCCACTGTGGGCAGCACCATTCCCTGCATGGGGAACTCTGGACTGTCTGAGTAGAGGAATCAAGCTGAGTGTTAATCATGAATGCATTCATTCTCTCTGTCCCTAGCTGTGGATGTGATGTAATCAGCTGTCCCCACAGAGATGGATGGTAACGTAGAACTGTCAGCTGTAAGAAAACCCTTACTTCCCTCTGTCAGGGTGCTTTGCCACACCAATGGAAATGAAACCCCTTACAGTTTCTCTCAGTTCCCAGCAGGGAAAGGCTCACCTGGCCCTCGTGGAACTGTTTGCCTGGGCTGGTCTCTTCCGGATGGTAGAACCACTTGACGCGAACTACCATGTTGTTGCCCCACGACTCCCACATGCTCTGGATCCGACCAATGTAGGGCAGGTTGGGGCGACCAGCAGACAGAAAGACCGCGCAGTCCCCTATGCGGATCATCTCCTTGCCTCGAACGATGGCTTTGTAGAAGAGCTTGCGAGCCTTGCCTTTCATGCCTCGCCGCTGTGGGATATGTTAGTCAGGGACCAGAGCCAAGCACTGTGCCCAGCCCTGTGGGAGTCTCAGGCCAGGCACCCCACCAGCCAGGCCCTGGCTGGGCAGGCCTGGATTCCCTCATCCTGGACCAAAGTCACCCGCCACCAATCCTGGGGGTCTGCATGGAAGGCATGCCTTAGCTTGAGTTTGGAAGCCCCAACCCTACCACCTGCCCCCACACCCCCACCCCAAGTCCAAGTTCACACACTGAGGGTTTATTTAATGACCAGCTGGTGTCGATACTGAAGGAGTGGACCCTTAAGAGCTGGTGCCTAATGGGGAGTAAGCAGGTCACTGGAGGTACAGCTTTTAGTGAGCTATCAGGCCTCTGGTTCTTTCCTGTTTCCTGGCAGCCAAGAGTGAGCAGTTTTGTTACACCTCGTGCTCCTGATTTAGCGCAGAACCAAGCAATGGAGACAGAGCCAGCGGATGGCAGGTGTACACACTGAACCATAACAAACTTTCCCTCTCCGCCAAGTTAATTATCTCGTATTTTCTCATAGCAACAAAAGCTTTCTGCTACACACCTCTTCTTCCTTTTTAGAGAGAGTGTATTGTGTGCACGCACGCATGTGTGGGCATGTAACGTATGTAATGCAGGTGTGCATGCGTGTGGCAGCCATCGCTATCTTCCTCTATTGCTCGCAATCTTTTTTTTTTTTTTTTAAACTGCATAAACAAAAGTGTGTTAGGTCCTGGCACCCCAGGATGGAGTTACTAGGAAGTGGTGAGCTCACAGCAAGGTGGGGCTAGTGAAGGTTTGGTCACCAAGGTTACTAGGTCACTAAGGTTACTGGGCCACCAAGGTTATTAGATTACTAGGACTCTCCCTCCTTTTCTTTGCTTCCTGGTCATGGTATGAGAAGTTGGTACCTACATATACCTATCCACTATGGCATCCAACACTTTACTAGAGACTAAAGTTAATGATGTCTAGCACTGGTCAAGTTGGCAGCGTGCTCACCTGGCATGCATGAAGCCCTGGGTTCCAACCTCAGCATGTCATAAATGGTATGGTAGTACATGCCTGTAATCCCAATACTCAAGGGGCAGAGGCAGAAGGATCAGAAATTCAGCTCATCCTGGGCTAAGCAGAGGGTATTTTGTTACTGGGAGGGAAAGCTGAGCAACACATTGGAGCTCTGCGTCTTTCTACCCACAGGTATGGGTGGACTGATCAGGAGGGCTGTTATCATAGTTTAAATGGAAGATTCCAGAATAGCTATTGACAATACCCTCCACTGAGAAGTGCATGTATATGTTGTCCCATATATATTCCATATACGTAGATGCGGATACATATGACTATTCCTGTGTTTCCTTATGTACAGTGTTCATGTGTCTATGGTCTAATTATTCATTCCAGGGCAGGGTTTCTCTGTGTAGCTCTGGCTGCCCTGGAACTCACTCTATAGATCAGACTGGCCTCGAACTTAGAGATCTGCCTGCCTCTACCTCCTGAGCGCTGGGATTAAAGGTGTGCACCACCACTACCTGGCTCTGGTTCTATGGTGTAGTTATGATATTTACTTTTCTTTTTTTCTTTTCTTTTTGGTTTTTTGAGACAGGGCTTCTCTGTGTAGCTTTGGAGCCTATCAAGGCAGTTGCTCTGGAGACCAAGCTGGCCTCGAACTCACAGAGATCCGCCTGCCTCTGCCTCCCGAGTGCTGGGATTAAAGGCGTGTGCCACCAACACCCGGCGATAGTTACTTTTCTTATTGCTGACCAAGTAAGTACCTGGTAGATTTTTAGAAAAAGAAGAAAGGAAAAAAAAACTTAAAAAAAAAAAAAAGAGATATTTACATTTACTTTGGGCTCATGTTTTTAGAGGACCTAGTCCACGGTCATTTGGCCCTAAGTGCTGGGGCAGAACACATGGTAATGAGAGAATGTGGCAGAGGTTAAGCTGTTCATTTCACAGCTAGCCAGGAAAACAGGAAATTATCAGCAATAACATATTCTCAGGATCCACCTGCAGTGACTTACTTCCTCTAGCCAGGGACCACTTTCCACAAGTTTCTACAACATTGGACATGGCGCCACCACAGTGAATGAAGTACAGAATGTTGTGTGTGTGGTTGGTGGGGGGGTGGGATGGCGTGCTTCTATTCAGTTCACCATAGCACCCATGCATGCACATACGTGCCTGAATATATATCTGTGTGAGCACTTGGTGCCCCTGCACTAGCAGCTGTGGACACTTGCATACACATGTATGTACTTTCTGTACGTGTAGGTGGGTAGATGATAGACAGTGGGGGTGGGGAGTGCTTTCAACATGCTTCTGGAAGACCAGCCCCAGCTGTCAAGATAGAGGTGGGATCCATGACCCCTGGCCCACCACACATGGGCTTTTAGCTCGGGCTACACAGGGTGTGAGCTGGGCAAAAGGTGTTGACTCTGGTCACTTGCTGCTAAGAACTGGCCTTCAGTACTCTGAACTTGAGGTTTCAAGGCAGCTTGAAACCTTGAGGCAGGTACAATGACAAGCAGGTGAGCTGCTGAAGGGCTTGGAAGGGCCCCTCTTACTGGCCTGAGCATCATGGGAGGGCCTGTGTGGGTCCCTGCAGTGACCATACTTGAGCTCCAAAGGGAGTGTGTGATAAAGGTTAGGCAGGGCCACACTATACAGTACATGGATTCTAGACGAAAATGGATTTTGGAATCCAGGGTGCTCTTCTGGAACTCAAGGCTACCCACACCCATGGTTCCCTTCCAGGAAATTTACCTGAGTGGGCTTGCCAAACCACTTCCAAAGCTGCCGGGCGGGTAGGAAGGCAGCGATTTTAGGTCGGTTCTCCACAGACGGCAGACGCTGCCGCTTGGCCAGCTCCTTGGTGGTAGGCAGGTGCACACCTTCTCTCTTCTTGGGTCGGCTCTTGGCCCCAGCCCCAGCCTGGGTCTTGGGTTGCAGAGTCTGCTGGGGCTGGGGTGGGGCTGGTGGGGGCTGGGTGGGGGCTGGGTGGCGGTGGGTGCCTTCTTGCCTGGGGAGTGAGCTGAGGAGCGTGCCTTGCTAGGTGGCTTGGACACCTTGGTGGGTAGCGCTGGCTGCTGTGTGGAGGGACCGGCTGCAGGTGCGGGGGCTGCTTCGTCATCAGAGCTGCAGGAAGAGTCCTCGTCTGTAGTGGAAGAGGAGGAGGAAGAGGAGGAGGAGGAGGAGGAAGAAGAAGAGGAGGATGAGGAGGAGGAAGAAGAAGAGGAGGAGGAAGAAGAAGAGGAGGAGGAGGAGGAAGAAGAAGAGGATGAGGAGGCAGGAGAGGATGCCCTGGAGCTTGCAGCACTGCAGGTCCTGCCCCCGGCACCCCGGCCGTCCTCTCTGCTCTTCTCAGTGTCCTCTTCGCCTTCTGTTTCGGAGCCACTGCTGCTGCTGCTGCTGCTGCTGCTACTGCTGCTACTGCTGCTACTGCTGCTTGCTGCTGGTGCTGCTGCTGCTGCTGCTGCTGGTGGTGGTCTCTGACTCTTCGGCCCCATCTTGCTCAGCCTGGGCCTTGTCTGGGTTCTTGGAGTTGCCAGGATCCTCCAAAGGAAGTCCTGGCCCAGGCTCCTGAGTGAGGTCTCCATCCAGAGCCTTGGGCCAGGTGGCTTTGGGCTCACTGTTGCCAACAGCTGGTGGGTAGCTACCCAGGCTAAGCAACCCTGTAGACTCCGGCCAAGCCCCAGGCCCTGGATCTTCCCGCAGGAGCAGAGCCTCTTTGGCCTTCTTGCTTTTGGGGGACATGACCCCCTCATGGTCCAGTTTGACAAGCAGTTCATCCTCTTCCCCTGGCCTCCGGGGACCTTTGGCACCTGACCCCTCGGCGGCCCGAGCCTTCTTGGGTTTGGGGCGAGTGGCAGGCATGGTGACAGGCATGTTGATGAGTGGGGCTGCAGGGGGGGCTGGCAGCTCCCCAAAAGGCTCAGGAGCTGGGCAGCTGGAGAAGGTGGGTGGCATGGGGCTGGGTTGTGCAGAGACTGAGCGAGCTTTGGGGGCTCTGGCCCGCTTGTCCACTGGTTCTGGGGGACTCTTCTTGGAACTTGGGGTGTTAATGGGCTCCAGGGCCAAGGGAGCACTGGGGACTTCGTCCGTTGTAGCCCCTTCCTCCAGGACAGCAGCTCTGTCTGATAGAGAGATTATAACCAGAGGTCAAGGGTAGGGAATGGTGGAAGAAAAGCGGGACTTCCTGTTGGATGAGCTGGGATCCTAGTCAGAAAGCCCTTGGGGAGCCCTGGGCAGGGACCTGGAGGCAAGGCCCCTCCCTGTGTAAGCTGCAGGGTAGGCCCTTCAAATGCTCACCAACTTCTCTAATTATAAGCAGTAAGTGAGCCAGGCAAAACTGCCCAGCAGCACAGAATTCTCACAAGACAGAGACTAGTCATTCACCGGAAGCTCCAGCATCCAATTCTAACAGTGGTCTCATCCTTGTACCTCCCAAGCCAGAGAAAACTTACCACCTTTGGCTTTGGCACTGGGTTTCCGTCCTCGCCCTCGAGCCTTGGCTCCTGTAGCCTCCTGAGTCCCTGTGGTGGCCCCTTCTTTGCCTTCCCCAGTGTCTTTGCTGGTCTTCCTACTACGGCGTTTTGCACTGGGCACTAGGAGTGCTGGGGATGGCTCAGCACCTGTAGAACAAAGCAGAGAGTGGCTCAGGTATTACTGATCAGTTTCTTGGCATGCAGGAGGGAGACCCTGCAGCCAACCCACATTAGGGAGCTCAGCAGTAGGGCCTAGAATCCTCCAGTGCTGGAGGTATGGCTCAGTGGTAGAGCTCAGGGGAATCTTCGAGCAGAAGATTCCTGCCCACCCACCATCATTCAGAACTTCAGATTGGCTAGAATCCAGCAATGAGGGACTGGAGGTATAGTTCAGTGGGAGAGCACCTGCCTAGAATCCCCCAGTGAGGAGCTGGGGGTGTGCTCAGTGGTAGAGCACCTGGCTAGTTTGTACAAGACCCTGGGTTCCATCCCCAGCAATGCAAATAACTAAAAAAACGAGAACCAAATGCCAAACGGAGCCCACAGACATGTGGAGGGAACCTGGGTAAGAGTAAGCAGGTAAAATGCACTACTGGGAGCTGGGCATTGGTGGCCCACGCCTTTAACCCCAGCACTTGGGAGGCAGAGGCAGGCGGATCTCTCTCTGTGAGTTCAAAGCCAGCCTGGTCTCCAGAGCAACTGCCAGGATAGGCTCCAAAGCTACACAGAGAAACCCTGTCTTGAAAAACCAAAAAAAAAAAAAAAAACAAAAAACCAAAAAAAAAAAAAAAAAAAAACACTACTGGGTAGCCAGGCAAGGGCCTGGACGTGTGGGCCCAGCTGGGGCTTCAGAGACACCTCCCCCCAATGGCATAGGTAATGGCATAGGTTCACCACTCACATTGGATTTTATAGTCAGGTGGCAAGAGGCGGATATGTGACAGGGGAATCCTGCCTGTGTCCCCATCATCAAACTCCACAGTGATCAGATCTCCGTCGTCTTCCAGGTCCAGCAGCCCTGAGGGTAAAGGCAGGTCAGGGAGCCTCCTGGGACTGCAGCCCAGGTCACAGAGGCATAGTCTTAGAGAACCCTGGGGTGTATATACAATTGTGCAGGTGTGGGTGTTATGAGCCACACCGGTCAAGGACACAGGGCCAGCTCTTTCATTTCTGGCTGTGAGTCTTAGATTTCAGGGGGTAGAGATGGCTGATTGCACACATATCTGGGTTTGCTCATTATCTATGACCCTCCCCAAAACAACTCTACAAAAGTATTACCAGTACACCAGCTCTGAATATTAAAGACAGGAAGTGAGACATATGTCTACATTTCCGAAGATTCCATAGGGGGAGTGACAGTTGATTGTGGTCTCATGCACAAAAGGCAAGCACTCCTTCACCAAGCCACATCCTCAGCCCTGTTTTTACTTGTATTTTTTGAGACAGGTCCTCACTTAAGTTGCCCAAGCTGGCCTTGAACTCACTCAGTAGCCCAGGGAGGCTTTGACCTTCTGATCCTCCTGCCTCAGCCCCCAAATATAGGAATTACAACATAGTGAACTTACCAAATAATACTGGAAGCTCAATATAAAAAGCAAATGTGGCCAGGTCTGGTGGCACACATCTTTAATCTGAACACTTAGGAGGCAGAGGTAGATGGATCTCTAGGAGTTCGAGGCCAGCCTGGTCTACAGAGGAAGTTCCAGGACAGCCAGGGCTACACAGTGAAAAACTATATTGAAAAAGAGAGAAAGAGAAAGAAAAATGGAAGGAAGGAAGGAGGAAGGAAAAAGTAAGGGGAAATTATTTCCAGTGTGGAATTTATACCCAGCTCAACTGTCTCTAACTAAGGGTAGACTACAGGTAACACACGGCACCTGTGCCCAGTACTTGGGAGCTGGAGGCAGGAGGGGTCAGAAGGTCAAAGTCTTCATTGTCTAGCCTGGGCATCCCCAGACAACAAGCTACTGAAAGATCTGTTCAAATGAGGAGATGAACCATGAGTGAGACAGAATGTCATGCAGATCAGACCAAGAGGAGCCTTAGGATGTTGACCAGGTTCAGGCCTAAATTCCAAGGGTGCCCCTGAGGCAGGCTTGGGGAGCACCGGGCTCTTCATGGTACTGAAAGACAAAGTCTCACAATGCCAGACTCTTGATAAATGTTTATCATTGTCACATGATTTCTGGTGTTTGGTGAGTGACTTCCAGATGGGAAAAGGAGTATCTTCCCAGCTCACCTGTGGCTCAGACTGTCCTGGACACCTGTTTTCTGGTGTGTAAAATGTGGGGTAGCCAAAGGGCATACTGTGCTTGGCCTTTGGTCGAACCAACACCAATATCCCCAGGTATGTTGGGTTTGGAATAACTAAGGCCACAGCTGCTCAAGTATCTGCTTCATTCGTCTGTCTGACACCTATACTATTTCTCTTCTGGTGTACCCACTTATTTCTTTATGAAGACTTACTCATTTTTATGTATGTGTATGTGTGTATGCCTACATGAATTTGTGTACCATGTGCATGCAGGAGCCCATGAAGGGCAGAAAAGGGCATTTGTGAGCTGCCATATGGGCACTGGGAGCCCAACCTGGGTCTCCTGAAGAGCAGTGAATATCTTCAACCACTGGGCCATTTTCTCCAGCCCCACACCTGTTTTGTTCTTTTGCCTTTAAAATACGTATTCATACGTTTGTTTGTATATGCTTGTCTGTGTGAATGACTAAGTGTGCATGCTCGTGTTTGTGTATGTGTATATGTGCTCATGTGTGTGTCTATGTGTATGCTCATGTGTCTCTGTGTATGTGTGCATCTGTGTATTTACGTGTGTGTGCTCATGTGTCTCTGTGTATGTGTACATCTGTGTGTTTACGTGTGTGTGCTCGTGTGTGCTCGTGTGTGTGTGTGTGTGTGTGTGTGTGTGTGTGTGTGTGTGTGCATGCAGAGGTCATCAGGTATCCTGTTTATCACTCTTCACCCATTCATTCAAGACAAGGTCTCTTCCTGAAATCAGAGGCCCATACTTTCTGTGAGCCCTGTGACGATCCTGTCTCCACACCCACAGAGCTGGTGTTACAAGTGTGTACATGAACAAGTGTGTAGATGAACAAGTGTGTAGATGAACAAGTGTGTATACACGGGGGCTGGGATCTGAACTCTGATTTTCATGATACTGAAGCAAGCATTCTTAGCCCCTGAGCCATCATCCCACCCCCACCCCTATTTACTTCCATCTGCCCATCTTCCACTCCCTGAGGGGTTAACAATACCCCAGCTTGCCCACATGTTGAATACTTCATGCCCAGATGCTAACATGGGGTGGAAACCTTCATAAGGGGGCCTCACTGGAGTAGCAGGTCACTGAGGACATCCTTTTTAAAGGCTGTACCTGGCATCTGGTCTCCTCATACTCTCTGTTTCCTGTTTATCAGGATGTGAACAGCCTTGGCCACACAATTGTGCCATCATGTTGCTCTGCTTGGACACAGATCCAGAATCAATAGAGCCAAGGACCGGAACAGCAATATGCCGTCTAGACTACAAATCAAAATAGGTCCTTCTGCCCTGACATCTTCTCCAGGTATTTGGTCATGGCAACGCTGTCTATGGAGAAGAGAAGCCGACTTCGTGCTTTAGAGGCAAGAACAGAATTATAATGGGCCCACCCCTGTGGACTCACTGTAGCAGCCTCAACGAACTTTATGAGCCACATCATTCCCTACCTATCACCGCCCCAGACCTACATGGGAAGCCAGGAGAATGAGACATTCTCTGATGATGGGATATGTGAATGTGAAAATCCTTCCCAAGAAGCTGGCGTGTAGCCAGCCCACAGATGAGATACCAAGAGCCTGAGTCCCATGTACTTCATCTGCATAGTATCCTGATCAAGCCAAACCAGAAAGCCTTCCCTGGAGTTTAGTTATGCAAACCAGCAAATGCCTCTACAACCAGATGAACTGATGATGACTTATTAGCAGCTGGGTGAGCTAGGGTGGAAGGGTGTCTCACCTCGGACCACCGTGCCTGGATAGAGGCAGCGGTATTGCTGGCTCCAGTAGGCGGCGATCCTGGTCCCCTGGGGCAAAAAGCGTGTAGAGGCTGGCCTCACATCTATAATCTGGGAGAGGACAGGGCTGAGGGTCAGAAGGTGACTAGGAAGGCAGTGACCAGGAACAAAGCTCTTGGCCACGGCCTTTCGGCCCCTTCCTCCAGGCCTTGGAGTCAATACCCCTCTCCCACTCACCGCCTCCTGCAGTAGCTGTTCCAGGCAGTAGATGTGGGGACGGTTCCCACGCTCACCTTCCACCACCACACGGTATCTGCAAGGCCAGGGTCAAATGTACAATAGGCAGTGGCCAGAGAACCCCCTTCCTTCCACAGACTGCACTGCCCAAAACCTACCACTGCCAGCCTGCCGCCTGGGCCACAGGATTCAGCTTCAGTGTCTATTACCTTACTATATAAAAATGGATTGCGTTCTCACTCTTCCTGTACCCAGCTTCCTCATTTATATAATTCAGGGGCTGGAAAGTATGTCCAGCCAGATACCCCAATTCCAAAGGAAGGCTGCAACACCTCACTTCTCCACTTCCTGCTGGGCCTACCTCTGCCCAACAGAGATCTACACTGGGGCAACTCCCAACTACTGGTTTTAGTGACCCCTCAGAACCCTACACCACTGCTCTCCCAGCTTAGAGAGGCGTGGGGGGGGGAGCAGAGCCGGAACCCCAAATGTCACTCACATGTCAGGAGAGTGCACGGTATGCACATGCCCTGCATACAGCAGCTTGTCATCCATAGGAATCAGCACACGCAGGCCATCCTTCAACTCGTCCTTGTCAATGATGCAGGATCGGGGGGCTGCAGAGAGGTGAGCAGTGAAGTCAGGGGGCGGCCGAGGATGTTAGGGAAAACCATCCCAGGCCGGCCTGATGACACCACAGGTCCCCTCTAGGAAATGAAGGCTGTGAGGTGTCCAGGAAAAGCTGTAGGATGTGTGTACACATGGCTGTCCCCGTACTCACTGGGTCCCACCTGCTCATGGGGTGGGGAATGGGTAGCCCCCTTTCCCAGCCTTTACAGACAACTAGGAAGATCTCAGACAAATGTAAAGCCAGGGGTAACAAACTCTTTCATCCCATAGATCAATACTTGAGGTCCCGGGATGTGAAGCCCCCAAGAGATGGCAAGGATACCTTCCTCCAACATTGAGCCCAGACCCCTCTGCCATGTCCCTAGAATGGGGTTCTTTTTCCCCACCTGAGCCCCTACTCCACCAGACAGCCCATCCCAGGTCTCCTTAGTCCTTCCCTTTCTCTTCTCCATAAGACCCTTATACCCGGTCCCGTCAGCAGTCAACATGAAAAAGAGCCCAAATGGGGCTGGTGATGGTGGCCTCTCATCCCAGTGACACATGAGACAGGAAGACTGAAGGTGCAAGACCAGTCTGAGCTACACAGTGAACTCAAGGCCAGCTGGGGCACCTTAGTGAAATTCTACCTTGAAAAGTTAGAAAAAAGGCTGAGGGCAGAGCCTAGAATCCCCCAGTTAGGAGCTGTGGGTGTGGCTCAGTGGTGGAGCACCTGCCTAGAATCCCCCAGTGAGGGTCTGGGGTGTGGCTCAGTGGTAGAGCACCTGCCTAGAATCCCCTAGTGTGGGGCTTAGGACATGGCTCCACCAGACAGCCTGCCTAGAATCCAAGAATAAGGAGCCAGAAGCACTGACTGAGGATGTGGCTCAGTCTGTGTGAAGCTCAAATGAATAAATAAATAAAATCAGGCAGCTCTGGAGTCTGGCAATGGAAGAAAAACCTACTTCTTTGTGCCACGGGCTTCTACACGCATGCTCAGGGCAGAGGGAACATCACACACCGAAAGTTGGGCTTGAGAATGCCAGTTGCTTTGGCCAGCGGAGAACAAAATGCTAGCTCTGCACAGTCAAGGGGAGACCTCCTGGTTCTCAGCCACACACTTGGGCCCTGGTTGTTCCACTCTTACCCTTGTATTGCACAGCGCATGACAACTGGGACAAAGTACTGTAGAGCTGTAGCTTGAATCCTCACACCCCATCACACGCCCTCAGCATGCCAGCTGCAGCCTAGACACTTATGTGAGGATGTGGCTGGCTGCTCCAGAATGACTAAGATAACCCAACAGGGATGGCCTATCTCTTCTTCCAATCTGCTCACCATAGTTCACATTCATCATCCCTCCTCCTAGCTCAGACCCTAGGGTCCAAGTAACCTCCTCAGGGCATCCTTAAAACACCTCTAAACTGTATCCACTAAAAATAAGTGGCCGCTCACACTCCTGGGACCCATCTTATAACATCAGCCCTCACCTCTTCCTACCTCCATCCTTACATGTCCGTTCACACGACCCACCCCCACAATCTAGCCATTCTCCCACCGAACTCCTATCATGCTCTAAGTTATCTCTGTTCCCCTCCCCCACATGTTGTCCAAAGGCAGCTGAGGCTTGCTGCCAGCAGCTACCTGCTAGTCTCCCTGCTTCCTGCACAGCCAGGTTTACAGTAAGACACACACACGGAGCCCCTTACTGTGGAGACCTATGTCTCTGAGACACTTCGTGTGTCTCCTTGCCGGCCCCAAGGTTTAACATATTATCTGCCTAACCCATCCCTCCCCATTCCACACCACAGGCTGGCTAAGCTGGAGCTAAGCTGCCCCGGCCTCAATCTAAACATTTCCAGGCAAGTGGGTGCGCGCATACACCCACCCACCCTCTCACAACACCCACCTGGGGTCAAAGGTCGCTCTGTGGCCCCACCTCCGGGCAAGTGCTCATCCTCAGAGAAGCTGGAGTCCTGGTTGGGTTCAAAGTCCTCCTCTGCGGCCATACACTCCATCAGTTTACTCACAGCACCTCCTTTTCCTCGGTTCTGGGGGAGAACACACACACTGATGGCTTTGCACAAGGCACAGGTCATTCTGTCATTCTGGGAACATTCCTTGGAAATCCAGGGCCAGGGTCAATTTGCAAAGACTACGGATATGAGCACTGGAGCCCAAGCCTTGTGTACTCAGCGCAGTACCTGGTACTCAGTGGCCGCTCAGTGCCCTCCTTATGTTATCACAACAGACACCTTGGCCTCCACCGTAGAGAAACTGAGCTGTCGCAATGCAAAATGAAGTTGTGGGAAAACGGGGCTATGGGAGTAAGTTATGGCACAGCCAGGCACACCATGGCCCTCTGTCAACAGAGAAAGGCCTTAGGACCCCCAAGGGGAGCACTGCTGAGGAACAGGTATCGGGCAGTAGTTTGGATGTCCCTGGGCCCGAATAAGATGGAAGCTTGGCTGAGAACCAAGCCGGCACATAGAAGACACTCAGGCTTGTCACAACTAGCCCCAGCATGGGGTGGACAATGCACTAAGGGGCATTCCACGCCCACTCCTGGAACCAAGCCCCGATCCAGCCTCAACTTACCTCCTTCTTCACCTCCTTCCCTTTGGCCTTGGCCTTGCTCCGTCTGGCAGTTGCCAGGGGTCCTGTGTGAGGTGCCCTGGAGTCAGGCAAGGCAGAAACACGAGCTGGTGGCAGAGTGGCTGCTGACCCAGCCTCTTTCCCCTTCTTCTTCTAGAAGAGAAAACAAAAGGTAGAGTTGTCAGAGGGCATGGAGGGCCCAGCTGCTCAGGCGAGGAGGTGGGTAGAGGAGATGCAGCTCCCAGAACACATTAAAAAGTCCAGGCCTGGGGGCTGGAGAGATGGCTCAGAGGTTAAGAGCACTGACTGCTCTTCCAGAGGACCCGAGTTCAATTCCCAGCAACCACATGGTGGCTCACAACCATCTGTAATGAGATCCGGTGCCCTGTTCTGGTGTGCAAGCATGCATGCAGATAGCTGTATACATAATAAATAAAATTTATAAAAAAAAAAAAAAGTCCAGGCCTAAGCTGGGCATTGGTGGCGCACGCCTTTAGTCCCAGCACTCGGGAGGCAGAGGCAGGCAGATCTCTGTGAGTTCGAGGCCAGCCTGGTCCAGAGTGAGTGCCAGGATAGGCTCCAAAGCTATACAGAGAAACCCTGTCTCAAAAAAACAAACAAACAAACAAAAGTCCAGGCCTTTTCTCTTCAAAGGAAGAAAATGATACAATGCCTTTTCACCTGGAAGGCTGGGGTGAATGTTGTGTAACAACCTGGAGGACTTTCGCTATCCTATGAGCCAGTCTTCCCAATATCCTGGACATTGCATAGGTCCTTATCCTGAGCTTCATCTCTCAGTGAAGAGAACCCTTCCTTATGAGAGAGGTCCCAGGTACTCTGCATCCTTCATCAGCAGAATCCATCCTTGTGCTTATTACAAATCCTTCCTCCCTAGGCCCTAGCCCTGAGCTCTGTTTCTCAGCCAACAGAACTCATTCTTACAGCAAAGGCCACAGGTGCTTTGCTACTTTGCAAGGAAGGTTGGATGTAGTCATCCCGGAAGCTTTGTTGCGATGACTGTCATATGGAAATCTCTTTCCAAAGTCTTACTGTGCTTAAACCAGTAAGAGAAATAAATGGAGACACCAGACTCTGGGAATTTTGACCCAGAGCCTGCTATAGTTCCATTCTTCACTTTGCATGGATCTATTCCCTGTGAGGCCTGACACTTGCAGGGTCCCTGATAGTGGAGCACTTCCCATGCCCGGGGGACTCTCATCATGTCACACCCGAGACAGGGCTGACACTCCTCTCTCCATCATACAAGTGTTCTAGATTTTCATCACCAATTACTAAAGTTTTATATATTTGGTTGTGTGTGTGAGTGTGTGTGTGTGTGTGTGTGTGTGTGTGTGTGTGTGTGTGTGTGTGTATGTATGTATGTATGTATGTATGTATGTGTATTTGTGTGCCAAGTGTGCATGTGATGGGCAGAGGACAACCTGCCAAGGTCACTTCTCTCCTCCCACAACGTAGGGTCCAGGAATTGAACTCAGTCAATTGTCAGGCTTAGATCACACGGACTGATAGGCTTTACACACTGAGCAATCGTGCCAGCCCTCACAATTACTTTCTACCATTACTGTATAATTTATTGTACCAACAGACAAACATAAAACATGCTAAAATGTGTGAGTTTCTGCAACAACCCTCCTATTGGCAGCCTGTATATCGTTACAGAACTTCCCACAGGAGCACAAAGCCAGGTAATCATGCAGAAACATTCACATATGAACTTTTTGTTTTCTTTACTGGGGATGTTTCATTAACTCAGAGCCTTGGGCACATTAGGTGGGGGTTTACTGCTAAGCTGTGCCTCCAGCCCCTCACTAGGGGATTCTAGACAGGAGCTCTACCACTGAGTCACACCCTAGCCCCTCACTGGGGCATTCTAGGCCTAGGGATATAGGCAAGCACTCTATATTTTGTTTTGCTCAACACAGATTGACTAAAGTCCTATAAGAAATGTCCTCTTCGAGCACCAGAGGTTCCATTATGCTGAGGACTGTCCCATGGCACGGAGGGACCAGCTAGCTTTATTTAAGCACTCATCCAAATGCTATCAAAACCCAACAAGAACAACAATAAAACCTTACCAATGAGTTCTAGCAGCAATCTTCCTGGAAGGGCATTTAAAATGGCTTAGCTGCTGCCCGGCCACCTGTGAAAGTGTGTGAGACTTCCCAGGACTGCAGTGAAGGCTCCTCCTGCTTGAGTTTCTCAATTCAGAGATCTAGGCACTCTACCCTGTAGGTGGGTGGGAACTGGCCAATGTCTTTCAAACAGGGGCATCCAAATAAAGAACTGGAAATAACCTAGGTGTCCAACAAACTGACACAGAAGGTGGCACCCACACCTGCTGCCTTTATAAACTTCTGCTGAAGGCTTGCTCAGGGAACCAGCACACTGAAGCTCTGCTTCAAACCTCAAGACTACAACATGCATGTGGTAGATGGATCAGAAGTTCAAGGCCAGCCTGGGCTATAAGAGATCCCATCTAAAAAATCTAAACCAGAGCTGATCAGATGGCTTGGGAGGCAAACAGCTTTTCATGCAAACCTGGTGGTCTGAGTTTTGACCATCAGAACCCACATACGTGCGAGAGGAGAGAAATGACTACACTAAGCTGTCCTTTGGCCTCCACACGTGTGTCGTGTCACATACAAAGACAGACAGACAGACAGACAGACAGACAGACAGATACACACACACACACACACACTAATCAAATAATCCAAGTGCTGGGGTTATATACAAGAGTCACCAAACCCAGAAACCTCTTTTCTTTATAAACCGATTGTGTTGGCTATTTTGTTATAATTAACACAGGTCCCAGGTACTGATTTATTCTTTGATGATGGGTGAGAGACTAAGGCCCTCTTTCAGGAACAGGAAGAGAAAGCCAGGTTCCTCCTGACCACCAAATGTGATGAGACCTTCCACGGGCATACTGCCAACATCAAAGTCACAGGATGGAGACCAGGGGAATCTGTGCTGAGCCCTTACCTTCCTGGGGTCCTTCCTGTCCTTGGCTCGGCCGGTGTCCTTTCGTGGGCTTGGGGCACCACCCTTGCCACATCGGGTAGGCTTGGGTGCTGGTGCTGTGTTACTGGGCGCCTGGACTGCGGCTGAGGCATCGTGTAAGAAGATGCGCTCACTCCGGCGTCTTGTCCACAGGTCATCATCACTGGCCTCTGGCCCTGCCTCGAAGCCAGGCTCCTTGGGGCCACGTATCTTCCGGGGTTTCCGTCCCTTCTCTGAGGCCAGCTTGGTTTTGTCTGGGCTGGTGGGACCAGAGGCCCGGGTGCCGGGTACCGGGGCAGCCATAGACTGGCCTGGCTCCCCAACCCCCTTCTTGGGCCGCAGCAGCCCAGCAGGTGACTGCTTGGGAACTTTGACTTCACTGTCTGAGTCTGTATACTCGAACTCTGTGCCTGGATGTGGAGAGGAGTAGGTAGGGTCACCACAGACCTTCCCATTCTTGGGCCTGCAAGGCCACCAGCAAGAAATCCACAGACCCATCCCACCCAGCGGCACACTCTCCTGTTACCAGGAGGAGGTAAAATGAGGCTCAGAGAAAGACAAGGGCTCACCCAAGTCCCCTCTCCTCTACCCCATGGCTGCTCCCCACCCGTTACCCCAAGAGTACTACTAAAATATGGAGGCCCTAGACCCTCGTGTGTCTCTATACTGCCTCTCATGAAAACCCCAGAACCAGGCAGGTTGGGGTGAGGGCTGCACAGGGAGGCAGTAGAGAAAGCCCCAAGCCTGAGGCCTGTCTTCCTACCTTCTAACAGATTCCCTTCCTGCTCTTGGGGTCCTTAATCACCCAGGCCCACTCCTTGCTGGGAGGCTCCTCAGAGGTCCCTCCCCTCATCCTCAGGTGACCCTCTTCCTTATGTCCTGGATTGTAAAACTTGGTTCCCTCAGCCCAGGGCACAACAACCTTGACCTGGGAAACACTGGTATGCTACAACCCACCCGATCTCCCAGAGTGTTCCCTCTCTGTTCACAGTCCCTCTGCCATCAAGACAGTCCTTCCCCATACTTCTAGCCTCTCTATCCATATTGTGGACTATCTGAGCCTGCCCTGGTCTAAAAACAGCTGAGTTCTCTTGGGGTGTCTCCTGTCCCAAAACCTCAAATTAAGCACAGAGCCAGCACCCAGGGGCAGCATTCTAGGAGCTCAGTCGGTGGCATGTCTCTTTGAAACAAAGGCTAAAAGATATGTCTATCATCTCACAGACCAGATAGCCTGTCCAGTTGACAGTGCTCTAGAAGTCCAGCAGCCCCCAGCAGAGGAGCTGAGAGCCCAGCCCCACTGACACCCAGGCAGTCTGTTCACAGGGACCCCCATGGGAGGGACAGCCTTCTCAGAGGTAGCCACAGTGGTGAGGATGGCAGGGGGTGGCTCTTGTGGGATGTCCCTTCAAAGCTTAAAGATCATGTTAATTAACTTGTTAATAAGCTTCTCCCTGATGAAATGTCAGGGATGCAGCTGCAGGTGGAGGGAGGCAGGCATTCCTGTACATGAGGAGGGTTCAGGCCTTACACCTCAGGCTTGTTGAACTTTGGTGGTTCTGAAGTGTGGCACAGTAGTCAAGAGCTGCTAGCCTACAGCTGGTTGATGGTGGTGCACGCCTTTATTCCCAGCACTCGGGAGGCAGAGTCAGGCGGATCTCTGAGTTTGAGGCCAGCCTGGTCTACGGAGCCAGGCTACACAGAGAAACCCTGTCTCAAACAACAACAACAACAAAAGAAAGAAAAAAGCAAAAAAGGGGGGCTGGAGAGATGGCTCAGAGGTTAAGAGCACCGACTGCTCTTAACCTGAGTTAAGGTTAAGAGGTCCTGAGTTCAATTCCCAGCAACCACATGCTGGCTCACAACCATCCATTATGAGATCTGGTGTGCAGATATACATGGAAGCAGAATGTTGTATACATAATAAATAAATAAAATCTTAAAAAAAAAAAAGCAAAAAAGAGTTGCTAGCCTACCTAGTCTTCACAAAGTCCTGGGTTCCATCCCCAGCAAAGTACAAAACCTGCCAGGTGGTGGAGGCCTATAATCACAGCACTTGGTGAGACAGAGGCAGGAGGACTGGAGTTCAAGGTCATCCTCAAAGCACAGCCCCTTGTGGAAACACTAGAACACTGGAGAAAGTGCTCTTAGAAGAAAAGCATGCAGCCCAAGGCTCAGACCTCTGCCTTACACCCCTACTCAGGAATGGGGGCACGCTGGAAGTACAGGGTGCGTGTGCAAAAGAAATGAATCCTGGCTCAGAAATCAGGAAAAAAGAGACCTAAAGAAAAGAGTAGAAGGAAGCCATTCCAAAATCTGTCTAGCCATACCTGTGAATGAGCCCTATGGCCAACCAGCCACAGGGCAGACCCAGAGCAGCTGGAATGACAGCAAAAACTGGCCTGGAGGCCAGGAAGATGGTTGGGCCTTGCAAGGTCAATTGAGTTCAATTCCCAGCGCCTATGTAAAAAAGTCAGGTGTGGTGGTGACTTGTAACCCAAAAGCTAAGGGTGCAGAGACAGGGGCTTTGACCTAGCCTACTTAGGGAGTTCCAGTCAGTGAGAGGCACTGTCTCAGAAAAGGTGTGGAGTACCTGAGGAATGACACTAGAGGTCATCCTACTGCCTGTGCACACCACATGTATTCACACACACCCACAACTTGAAAAAAAGACTAGAGAGACCAAACCAGTCCTGTCAAGTCTCCCGTTTACTAAAAGAAGAGAAATACTCACAAAAAACAAAGATGGTCTCACTTTGACCAACTTGTCCTCCATAATGCTCGGCACACAGTCCACACTCGCTTGACAAAGAAGACACAAAGAACCTGACCCTAAGATGAGCTCTGGACGATGCCACAGCAGCTAAGGCATGGTGACATATGTCTGCAACCTGAGCACCCAGGAGGCTGAGATAGGAAGACTCCAAGTTTCAGGCCAGCCTGAGCTACAGAATGAGAGCAAAAAAACAATTCCTATCCCAAGCCCCCACCTCTGTCTCAGGTAGTCTGTGTCAACCTCACCGTGTCAGGATGACCTTGAACTTCTGACCCACCTGCCTTCACCTCTAGAGCAATGCTCACCATCACACCTAGTTTATGCATGGGTAAAATACAGAGCTCTGTGCATGCTAAACA
Source organism: Cricetulus griseus (assembly GCF_003668045.3). Lineage (NCBI taxonomy): Eukaryota > Metazoa > Chordata > Mammalia > Rodentia > Cricetidae > Cricetulus > Cricetulus griseus. Next base: position 79,316,047 of record NC_048597.1, read on the forward strand.
GTCTACCTACCGAGCCAAATTCTCAGCCCCCAAATCAGTTTTCAATGCATGGGAATTTCACTGAAGAAATAAGACCATCAAAGAAACAATCAACTGGAAACTGCAGTACTGGAAATAAGAAATTTGCTGAAGAGACTTAGAGCTGAAGGGAGCTGATTAAGACCAGTCCTCATAGGTCAACACAGCTGTGATCACTGGGAAGACAGCCTCACAAGGACTCTCTGAATCAAGCTGGCCTTGTGGGCAGGTCTTCTTTATTATGTTAATTGAGATAAGAAGAGCCAGCCCAGTGTGGGTGGCACCATTCCCTAGGCAGGAGTAAGTTTTTTCTCCCTGCTCTTAATTGGTTGGAATGTGATCAGCTATGTGATGTTCCTGACACCTTGACTGTCCCTGTCCTGCTTTAATAGACTGTAAACTGGAGCTGTGAGCTATAATACCCCCTTTCCTGCAAATTGTCTCTTATCAGGATAGTTTATCACAGCAACAGGAATGCCACTGGACAGAAGTAAGATAGCTCAGTGGGTTAAGGCCCTTGTTGCACGAGCTTAGTCAACTTAGCTTGATCCCCAGGACTCATGCAAAGGTAGAAAGAGAAAACTGAACCTATGATGTTGTCCTCTGACCTCCACATACATGTATGCAGTGGCAAGCACAAGCATGCGTGCACGCACGCAGACACACACACACACACACACACACACAGTTAAAAAGAAATAAGCAGGGCTGGAAAGATGGCTCAGAGGTCATGAGCATACACCACTCGTGCAGAGGACCCAAGTTCAATTCCCAGCACCCATATAGGAGGCTCATAATAACCACTTGTAACTCCAGGTCCTGGCCTTTGTGTGTACCTGCACTCATGTGCACATTCTCTCTCTCTCTCTCTACACACACACACACACACACACACACAAATAAATCTTCAAAAACAAAAAGGGAAGGTTTATTAGTCCCTCAAAAGGCTAAACAAAATTCCCAAACCACACACAACAAGTATAAAGAATTAAACACATTTCTTCACACATTAAAAAAAAAAAAAAACAACACCTGAACAGACATTTAAAACAGTATTAACTATAAACGCCTTAAAGTGGAAACAACTCAAATATGCATCAACTCACAAGTAGTTGTGATACGGAGATGTACCATGTGGCTTATAAAACAATGAAGTGCTACAACTGTTACCAACCACACAGATGACCTTCAAAGCCACTGTGGTGGATGAAGATGCCAAATACAGAGGGCATGTGTTACAGGGCCTCATCTCTACACAACATCAGAAGCAGGTAAATCCAGAAAGACAGAAATAGCTGGTTAGAACAAGAGGATTTGGAGGGAGGGAGGGAGGGAGGGAAGGGAGGGAAGGGAGGGAGGGCAAGTCTATGCACAGCACATGTACAGAGGTCAGAAAACAACTTTCAGCAGTCACTTCTCTCATTCCATCACGCACACTGTGACATACATGTCCGTATGTACACACCACCTACACAATAATACATTTTGAAAAGTTAAAAGAAGAACACCAGAATGACTATGTAATAGCAGATAAAAGTGGATTTTAGAACAAGATGTCAAGAGGGTAACAAAATATTAAAAAACCTGTATGCACTCAATAACAGAGCCACAAATATGTAAAGCAAAACTTGGCAGAATTAAAAGAAGCAGTATTGAATTCTGCAAATTAATGCTTTTTTTTCCCGAGACAGGGTTTCTCTGTGGCTTTGGAGGCTGTCCTGAAACTACTCTTGTAGACCAGGCTGGTCTCGAACTCACAGAGATCCGCTTGCCTCTGCCTCCCGCTGGGATTAAAGGCGTGCGCGACCGATGCCCGGCTTGAATTCTGCAAATTAAAGTTGCAGATCTTAGCACCTATCTCTAGCAAAATGATGGAAAGAGTAAATCTGAATATACAGAATCACACTGGTGTGACTAACAGTTAACAGACTATCAGTACATATTACATGTTTACTTCCCAGGAGTATTGTAGAGCTTCAGGTAAATTTTCTTTTCATTGAAATAATATAATGTGCTTTCCAACTAGAATGGAATCTGAGCAGAGACCCACACGATGGCCAAGCAGCCACCCTCAAACGTCTGGAGAACAAATAACTTTTTGAGTCATCACTGGATCAAAGTAGAAATCACAAGAGAAATTTAAGATTCCTGAGTAATAAGAATCGAATCCCAAAAGCATCAACATGTGTGAGAGGCATCTGAAGCTGTGTTCTCAGAGGTTTTATATCTTCAAACAATGTTCCTATTGGAAAAGAATAAGATCTCAAATCAACCACCTGAGTGTCTAGCCTGCAAGACAGGAAGTGGCTACAAATGACTGACATACCCAAAGAAAAAAGAAGGAAGCAAAGAACAGAAATCAATAGACACAGGCTGGTGTGATGGCTTAGCAAGTAAGGAAGCTTGCCATCAGGCCTGAAGACCTGTATCCAACCCCCAAAACCCATGCTGTGGAGAGAACCAACTCCCAGAAGCTGTCTTCTAATCTTTGCACAAGCACCATGGCAAGCACACACACATACATACACATAAAATAAATGTAAAAAAGAATGAAAGAAAGGGGGAATTAATGCAACAGATAAGTTCTATCCAGATGGATTAAGGGCTGTATCAGCAATAAAAGAAGACAAATTACTACAGACCCTACAGACATTAAAAGTATGGGGGCAGGGAGAGGGCAGTGGCTGGAGAGATGGCTCAGTCAGTGCTTAAGAACACCTGGGGCTCTTCCAGAGGACCTGAGTTTGGTTCTCAGCACTCACATGGTGGCTCACAACCATCTGTAACTCTATCTATCTCCATGGAATCTGACACTCTCTTCTGCCCTAAGTGGTGCACAAACATACACAACAGGCAAAAGACCCAAACATACATATGGGTCAGAGAGAGTGTTCAGCAGTTAAGAGAGCTTGCTGTTCTTGGGGAGGGGTCTTATTCTCCATTCACTGCTTCCAATAAGAGCCAGTCTAGTGATCTAGTAATGGGTGGTATGTATGATACCTCGTGCTGCATACAACTGAGTAGGTATCGAGACGCTTGTGCCTCTAAAAGTCACTAAGAGTAAACTGCCCTGAAGGAAACCTTTGTTAATATTTGCAGGTGATGATGTGACCCAACAGAAGACTCTAAGAGACTAAAACATCTTCTTCGATCTTCATTGGCCACTCAGAATCATGCTAGACTGGCTGGACCAGAGAATGTTCTGGATAGAGCTGCCCTAGTGGGAAGGTTTCCTTTTGAAGCTCGAAGCTGCCAGTGGAGAAATCTGGATGTAGGATACTGCAATGGAATGGGAGGAGAGGTGGCCTGCATTGTGTCCAGTTCAGAGGATGACACACCAAGCTCCAGACAGCCTTCATACATTATCTATTCAAATGCCCCAAGAAAAGGAAGATTCAGGCTCGGAATACTTTGGTACCATTTCCAGGAGGATTCACACTCAAGAGGCAAGACCTGAGCAAGCTACATGGCAGGAAAATAGAGGAGGAGTTGGAGAAGCATGAGCAAACAACCAGGAGACGAGCAAGATGGCTCAGCAGAAAAAGTTGCCCGCCTTCCACCAAGCCTGACCACCCGAGTACAATTCCCAGAAGCTCTGACCTCAGCGTGCCTGCTGTGGCATGCACACACCAAGGCACTTAGAAAGTAAATAAAAGTACAATTAAAAATAATGTTTTAAATAATAATCTGAGTGGTGGTACATATGACCAAAACACGCTGCCTTTTTTTTCCATGCTCTTTGTTTTTGTGTAGATACACTGCTTTTATACTGTGCAACTGCTAAAGAATAAATGATCATCTACTGAAACAAACGACAGTGGTTTGACATATATGTCAAAATACCTGACACTTGAAGAGTAAGGTGGGAATAGCAAATGTAAAAGCCTCAAGATGGCAAGACAATTGGTGGTGAATTTCAGGGGCAAAGGAAGGTGCCATGGGCAGGAGAATTGGGGACGACTTGGGAGCATCTCCAGGGAACACTCAGGAAGCCCTGTCCTTGTCACAGCCTCTGCCAGCCAGAAAGACTTCATGCCTACTCTACAGCCCCCATGAGAAGGAACTCATATATCCTAAGCTGGCCTCCAACTTCCAGCTTGCTATGTGTTATACCTGAGGATGATTGCTGGGATAACAGGCATACACGACCAGATCTGGTTTATCAATGCTGAAGACATACAGAATGCAGGGTTCTGTGCAGGCCAAGCAATCACCCTATTGGCTGAGCTTCATTATCACCAGCCCCCGGAACCACGTGGACTCTGGTGACTGGGGAAAGGACACCTGGGACTCATCAGGGACACATGGCCTGAACTCAAGGAAGTGAGGCAGGGTAGCTTGAGTCTCCTGCCCCAAACCATGTCATGCCCTCAGCCCACTAAGACAGCCTGTCAACCCTGAATCTTCCAGCTGCCAGCTTCAGGCCATAGAGGCCACCCACCCCTCGAGCTCACCAAATGCACAAACCTTCTCTGGTGACTTGGACACACAATGTTTTCCCTTCTCATCCTGCATCCCTCTCCATCACTCTTTCTCTCCCCTAGCTAGAGACTGCTAGCCTAGAGTGGCCTCTGGTCCCCACACCTTGGTCAGGGCCTTTCCTGAGCTCCTAGACACCCTCAAGATACCAGTATCTTTAATGACACCATGAAGGTGAAGAAAGCTATTCTTATGTGACCATGGCCCCCCTCCTTGAAAGTAACAGCTCAAGAGAGTCACCAGCCCTCCTATGTTCAAATAAGGGTTGAATCAGGTGACACAAGCTCTCCACACAGCCCTCCTGGCCACAGCTGAGCAGAAGTCACCTTATCTTTGTAATGGGCCCGCAGTACCCACCTCACAGCCAATGACACTCACCCATCAAGCTCTGTCGTTCCTCCTTCTTGCGGGCCTTCTGCTCAGCTTCCAGCTGCACCACAGACAGGGGTGGCCCCACAACAGGGCTGGGGAGGGCGCTAGCTGCAAATCGAGCCAGCAGGCCCAGCCCGCTCTCCTCCAGGCTCGGCGACAGGGCCTGTTCCCCAGCACCCAGCCTATAGCTACCAACGGCTTCTTCTTCCTCTTCTTCTTCCTCCTCCTCCTCCTCCTCCTCCAGCTCTTCCTCGTCATCCTCTTCTGAGCTGTCATCTGGCATGCAGAAAACATGGAACAAATCAAGGCCCTGACCTGGGCTCAAGCTGCCCCCACCTCCTCCCACCACCCACCCTGGCTCCAGTCTCTGTCCTCACCAAGGGCCGCTGGGGGAGGGTCCAGAACCAGCCCACAGTTCCACCCATGGCCCAAGGCCACACAGGGGCAGCCTGGGCGGCCTGGGGAAGGGAGAGGGGAGGCTCTGGGTGTCAGGATGGGCTTCTGGGAAGGCAGCACCAACATGCACCTGTGCTGTGGGTGGGGGACAGACACACAGACGGACAAAGACAGGAGACAGCGCTCGTCACGGTCCACACACGCGCGCACACACGCCCCGACATAGACATGGAGGCTGAGGAAGGAAACAGGAAAGAACGGAGAGGCAGAGGAGAGGAGAAGGGGAGGGAGGGCTGGGCTTAGGCTGGGGGATCTAGACAAGGGGCCTATAGCATTTCGGACAGGAAGAGGTCAGGGGCAAGGGTGGGGAGGGGGGGCTGTTGGCAGAAAACAGAATTTTATCTCTCCTTCCTGGTGACTAGGGGACCTTAGTTGTTTTATCCCTAAGCAGAGCTAAAATCTAGCACACACATAAACCCCCATGCTAGGAAACCTCTCTAAGCCTGAGGTGACCCTCCAGCCCACCAGCCTGGTTAAAAAAGTACATATAGGATCCCATGTGGCACGGCCTGGTGTGGTGGCACATGCCTGTGGTTCAAACGTTGAGGCGGAGGCAGGGGGATTGTGAATTCAAAGCCAGCCTGGGCTACATAGTGAGACCCAGTTTCAAAAAGAAAAAGGAACAGAGGCTGGAGAGATGGCTCAGAAGTTAAGAGCACCAACTGCTCTTCCAGGGGTCCTGAGTTCAATTCCCAGCAACCACATGGTGGCTCACAACCATCCGTTATGAGATCTGGTGCCCTCCTCTGGTGTGCAGACATACATGGAAGCAGAATGTTGTATACATAATAAATAAATAAAATCTTAAAAAAAATTCTTAAAAAAAAAGAAAGAAAGAAAGAAAGAAACTGTCAACTATGGATCTGGGCTCCAAATGCCCTGGGGGTGAGCAGACCAAGCCACTCAGACTAGGGAGGTGAGCCCTGCCCAAGATCAAGCCCTCAGGCAGCAGTGCAGGCTAAAGATGTCCAGTCCAGTTCTCTGCTGGTAAGAAGACAACTTCAGCCCAGCAACTGGCCTGCTGGCTCAAGGTCTGCCATCCCCTGCTAGGCTGGGCAATGGGCAGACAGAAAACAATGCACAGCTGTAGGCCAAATTCTCCAGCCCAAAAGTGAGGATACCCTATAGACTGGCTTATGACCTTCAAAGGGAAAAGGTACTAAGGAGCAGGTGGCACCAGGTGTGACATGCCTCAAGGGCTTGTGCACTGGTGCCCAAGTAGGGCTGGGAGGCAATGACAAGGTACACACATCCTAGATGTGAGGGATGGACATAGTGGTCCAACACCGCTTTCCCTACTAAAGCCCACACCATGGCTTTGTTAAAGAACTAGTGGCTGCAGATGGCACCAGGAGTGCCAGAGGTCTAACCTACCTATCCCCTATGGCAGGGAATCCTAGTTTCTGCCGGGCCAGCCAGCAGGGAGAGGAGGTGGGAAGGGAGGTGGGAATAGCTAAGGAGGGTCTGCATAGGGGCTGGAAAGAGGGAAGCAGACAGAGAGGGAGAGAGAAGGAGAGAGTGAGAGAGGCTGGTTAAGTGGGTGCGAGGTGGGAGGTGTTCCCAGAGTGATGGATGAAGCAGGCTGGGGATGCCAGCGGGGCAGGCAGGGGCAGGCAGGCAGTGCGCACTTGCGATCAATCACATTGCGACGTCACATGGTTCTGTCTCCGCCCCAGTGGGCCACAGCGGCAAAGCAGGCTAAGTGTAGGCAGACTTTTTCGGCAGCGCCTGGGTAAACCCCACATCAGGCCTCCCTGGAGTTGGCCAATTTGGGTAGGGTGGGCAGGGTATGGGGAGGGTGGCTGGCTGGGATATGGACTAGGAATTTCCCTTTCTAAAAACTCCCCCTCTGTCCTGGCTGCTCTGGTGTGCAGACTACAAGTCCAGAACATTCTTCCTAGGATTGTGGGGCAGTAGGCATCACCATCAGGGAGGCAAGTTTGAATCCCTGCTCTGGATTTCTGAGAGCCACAGTCAGACCCCAGAAAGCAAGAGCAGTTGGTCTCAGCACTTCTATGTATGTGGCAGAATATTCCAGAAGGCAGAAGTCCAGAATGGGTGCTTTTTTCCCAAGAGGGAAACTGGATTATCCTGAGGTCTCCTGTGGGCCTCACAACTGGGGTGCTTGTCAAAACTCATGCAGTGTTTAGTCTGGTTGGACCAGCATCTGAGGACAAGGAGAGCTGAGAGACCTTGAAGGGGACAGTGGTGTCAAGAATTTCTGGAATTGTCTATACCTGGATCCACAGAGCTTGCCAAGGTTAGAGGGGGAGAAATGTCCCAACAAAGACTCTCAAGGGAATGAAGGAGGGGGGAAAAAAACTTCAATGTCAATACAGGTATTTTTTTAAAATCCTGGCTCAGGGCAAGGGGTTGGGTTCTTTGACTTCCCAAAACCTGATAAAGGCCAAAGTGAAGTGCTGCTGCCGGTCCCGGTGGGGGCAGACCCCGAGGAGGGGGAGTAACAGAGAATAGAAAAGGAAAATGGTTTTTGCCTACCTACGGAGCAACGAGCCAGGCTCGGACTCAAACTCAGTAACCCGCTACGCCGTCTGCCCTACTCCCAGCCTTCGCTTTGCGTCCAAGTGCAGCGTGAGAGCAAATGCGAGAGACCGAAACAGACACTCAAAGCATCATGGGTAGGGGTCAAGGGTTGGAGGGATGGTCAAGCTGCTGGGAGGAGAAAGCAGACATACTAGAAAAGCCAATTAATGTTTTAGTACCAAAGGGGCAGGAAGGCCCTAGTACCCAAATATCCCTTTCTGAGACTTGCTCTGAATGGTAGGGGCAAGCTGAGGGGCCCTCACCCCTCCAAATCCTGTCTGGGCTATGAACAGTCCCATGGCACTGCCCAGGAGGCCTGGGAATGCCTGCTTCTGTGTGGTCTGTGGTGGAGCAGGAGGGGCTCAGAAACTTTGGGGCTGGGACCCTGACTTTAAAGGCATGTAGGGAAGGGCAGAGGTACCCTACCCCAAGTCAAGGAAAGGGAGTAAAGGGCCAGCCAGTCTCATTCACAGAAGACCAGGAAGAGGAGGCCTGTGACAGGAGATAGGCAACCTGTCTTTGTAGCCCAGGTTGTCTTGGCTCAGGTATTTCAGGAACAGCCCCAAAAGGCACCAGGCTCTTTTGTGCCATCACTCAGTCAACCCAAAACCCATCTCTGCCAATTTGGAAGACAGGTGTGGGAGGGGGAGAGAAAGTTGACCAGGAACTGAAGGGAAGACTGGAAGATAGGGGTGGAGTCCTGGCCCCAGGGCAGACCCTCCTATGACCCCCTCCCCACATCTGGGGCTATACCGGGTACTGGGTAACACTGACACGCTTACTCTAGCTCTAAAGGGAATTTACCCTGGAGCAGCCCCTAGCCAGGGAGTGATGAACAGTCTCACTCTCTTCCCTTGCAGGGACATTTTCTGATTGAAGGGCCTGAGGGCTCTGAAATTTCTAACTGCAGGCTACAACTCTGATGTTGGAAAAGCAGGAGCCAGAATGTTCTTTGGCCTACGCTGAGCTGAGGCCAAACCTCAGTCCAGCAACCCCCAAAGAAGACGATTTTTGACCTTCAATGTGGCAACCAAGCCAACACTTTCAAATCGAACAAGGAAAAGAAAAAAGAAAAAAACAAAAATCAACGAGATGGCCAAAAGCCTTCACTCTGTGCTGCCCGCATGCCCTTCAAAACAGAAAGGTGTGTTAGCAAACAAGTATTGGTAATTGTTGTTCTTGCTTTTTTTTTTTTTTTTTAACCACTGGTGGGTAGTAGCAGAAGCTTCCAGAAAAATAAAACACAGACAAGCAGCTTAAAAGGAAAAAAAACAAAAACAAAAAAACAGATAGATGAAACAACACTTGACTGTACACCTGAAAAATGGAATGAATGCCAAAGACACCAGGGATATTTGAATAACAGAGCATCGGTCCACCCATGTCTATGGCTTCTGGAGGAGGGAGGAGGAGCGGGAAGAGAGGAGGGGGAAGGAGGGGTGAATGAAGGGGAAACGGCAACCTAATGTCTAGTTAAGGACATAGCAAGAGAAACGAGGCACACAGTTTAGTTAAAAATGAACTCGGTATGTTTAATAAAGCTTGGCATTACCAAAATCGCGGTACAAACAGCAAGTCACACGCCCACACAAGAAGTTCGTTTTTACAAAATGCTCCTTGGGTAAGCCTCCGCCAGGCTCATGCCAAGAGAAAGCCCAGGCCGGCCTGGGGGTTTTGGGGAGGGCAAGGTTAGGCTTTTGGATTGGGGGAGGGGAGACCCTTGGGGAGGGCCAGTGGGGTGCAGCGGGAGGAGGGAGAGAAATTCTGGGAGACTAAAAACAAGTCCGTGTAAGAGCTCCCTAAGGGCTGGCCAGTGGTGGTATCACAAGTTTAAGTAAAAATAAAAAGCGAACACAAAAAAATATAGGCGGATAAGGCAGACTACGCTGCCAAAAACCTAGACGGCTACAGCCATCCCTGCTGTGTGCACACACTCTCGAACGCTCGCTTGCTCGCTCTCTCCCACTCACTCTCGCTCTAAAAACATGGAAGGTTATTTTGTGTTTGGCGCTAGTAACCTTGATCAAAGGAGTCCTCCTCGGAAGAGTCGCTGAAGGAGGAGCGGGCCTCTCGGAGCAGCAAACAAAAGGACTGCTTCCTGCTGCTGGCCGCCTTGGGTTTCAAAGTCCGGGGCCCGGCCAGGCTCCTCTTGGTCAGCTTAGGGCCTGTGCCTGGCTTGCTGTTCTTGGTCACCATGCCACACAGGAAGGATGAGGTCAGTTTGGAGCTAGAGGGGCCTTGGGCAGACCACTCGTTCTTCGAGAAGTCTTCATCATCTTCGTCTGAGTCCGTATCTGCAGTCAAAGTAGGTTTCATTTTTTTATTTTATTTTGCGTGTATGCATGTGCGGTGTGTGTGCATGCGTGTGTGGAGAGTACATGTGCATGTATGTGTTGAGTATGGGAACCAGAAGTCAACCTTGACCTTGGATCCTCAAGTTCCTGCCACCTTTAAAAAAAACTGCTATATTTTAGTTTCTTTTGTGTGTGTGTAGTGTTTATGTGTGGGGGCATGTGTGTGGCAAGGAACACACGAGAAAGCCAGAGGACAGCTTGTGGGAGTCAGTTCTCTCCTTCTACCTATGGGTCCAGGGGATTGAACTCATGTAGATTGGTAGCAAGTACCTTTTACCCATCTCACTGGCCCTACCTTGTTCTCCAAGACCTGGAACTTGCCAAGCAGGCTAGGCTGGCTGGCCAGGGAGCCCCAGATGACCTCCTTATCTATGCCTGCCCAGCATATACTATCACACTTGTCTTCTATGTGGGTGCTGAGGATTACTGGATTCTCTTGCTTGTACAAGTACTTTCCCCACTGAGCCATCTTCCCAGCCCTTCAAAGTAGGTTTTAATACAGGTAAGTTGTGGAGTACAAGGAGGGGGCTGCCGTCTTTCTGTCCTGTCAGCGGCCCTGAACACAGAAATGTGATAGGACCAAACGACAAACTGTTCACAAGCCCAGCTCTCCTCTGATCTGTTTTGAACAGCCTGGATTGCCCAGAAAGGCAGCCCAGGCCCTTTCCTCTGCTGCTGTCACCCACCTTGGGGACACCCACTTCTCCAGCTATTGGGTATGAGGCCTGGAGGCAATGACATGAGAGCAAAATTCTGAGGAAGAACCTTACAATTTCTACCAGCCAGAAAGAAGCATGTGGTCCATGTCCACCCTACACATGGCGCACACAGCCCAATGGCTTTCTTAAAGAGGGGACACAGCTGACAAGGACCAACCCTATGTATCTCTTGCTGTAGGTGAGGGCATTCACAACAACGTAGTGATCCTTCAGCCAGCGCTCCCCTCCCCCACCCATCCCTCTTTTCCGTCAGAGGGCCAGCTGCCCGGATTACCCGTCAATGGCTTTCTCTAAGTCTCTGGTCTAAACACATGGTTGTGTTGCCAGAATTGGGAAGAGAGCCCAACAAAGAAGGCTCTTTGGTCCCTTCCAACTTCAACCCAAACATACACCATCTTGAGCTATTTGACACTGTTGCTGGGCTGTTGAGCAAGACAAGAAGAGCCACACAGCCAAGACAGTAATCCCTTGATCTGCTAAGAACCCACGCGGAACAAGATGAACATGAACACACACAGCTACAGCCTGGCAGCGCCTACAGCCTTCAAGTCCAAGAGAAACATGCAGGGGCACAGGGGTGTCCCTAAAGCACTGTACCACTGTACTAATAAGTTCCACTTTCCACCACAAAGCAGAACCTCAACTTCAGGGTGGCCACTGAGTCTGGTGGAGGATGTCAAATCCCATCAAACCATCAGTTTTTTTTTTTTTTTTTTTAGCCATAACTCTGTGTGTGTGTGTGTGAGAGAGAGAGAGAGAGACAGAGAGACAGACACAGAGAGAGAGAGACAGAGAGAGAGAGACAGAGAAAGAGAGAGACAGAGAGAGAGAGGTTGCCAAGCTTGCTCAGTGAGTGCTGCTACCCACTGCACCATCAGCCCCTCTCATGTATTCTAACTTGGTCCTTCCAAGACCACAGCTACCTGTAGGTGACACCAACTTAACCTCCCATAAGAATACAACAGATATGATTCGACATTCCGGCCCTCCAACCCCAACTGGAAAAGCAAGAGGCCACCACTCTCTTCCAGGTGGCTTCCACAGTCCTTCTTTCCTTGTGCCTGTTTGTGAGCAAGGACCTAAGTGATTTGGTTGTGAGGAGCACTGAGCTAACACCATTCAACATGTTCCTGGTGCATAAGGCTGAGGAGGTGCACAGGCCTTACACCCATTGGAGCATCAGTCCTGGGGACCCACAGGTCAAAGACAACAGAAATGCACGCTTACACAAAGCAGCAACTTAACCCTGTGGCAGGCACAGCATCACCTCCCTGCATGTGAGCAGACTCAAGGCAGATTACACCCCAGGAAGGCCACAACAATGACTGAACTCCAAAGCTCATAAATGCTGTGAGTTTAAACTACTGCCTTAATCCCAGAACTCAGGGGGCTCATGAGTTAAGGCCAGCCTTATTTACACAGTGAATTCTAGGCCCACCAAGGCTACATAGAGAGACCCTATCTCCAAAAATGAGGGGGGGAGATGGGGGAGGGATGGAGGGAGGCAGGCAGGAAGGCAGTTAAGCACTTCCAGAGGACCCAGGCTCTGTTTCAAGTATCACATGGTGGCTCACAACTGCCTGTAACTCCAGATCTAGGGAATCCAATGTCCTTACCTCCAAGGACAAGCACCCATGAGCATACACACACACTAAAAAAAGTTTTGTTTGTTTTATTTTTTGAGGCAGAATTTCTCTAACTCTGGCTATCTGGGAACCGGCTCTGTTGACCAGGCTGGTCTCAAACTCAGAGATCTGCCTGCCTTTGTCTTCTGAGTGCTGAGATTAAAGGTGTGTACTACCACTGCCCAGATTTAAAAAAAAAAAAAAAAAAAAGAAGGCACATTAAGTGAGCTGGGCATGGTGACACATGTCTGTAATCCCAGCACTCTGATGGTGGAGGTGGGAAGATTGAAAATTCAAAGTCAGAAGCTGGAGAGATGGCTCAGAGGTTAAGAGCAACAACTGCTCTTCCAGAGGTCCTGAGTTCAGTTCCCAGTAACCGCATGATGGCTCACAACCATCCATTATAAGATCTGGTGCCCTCTTCTGGTGTGCAGATATACATGGAAGCAGAATGTTGTATACATAATAAATAAATAAATAAAATATTAAAAAAAAAATAGAGCACTGGCTGCTCTTCCAGAGGACCTGAGTTCAATTTCCAGCACCCACATGGTGACTCACAACCATCTATAATGAGATCTGGTGCCCTCTTCTGGCCTGCAGGGATGCACACAGGCAGAACACTGCAGGCATAATAAATAAATAAATAAATAAATAAATAAAATTTTTGGAGATTTTCAAAGTTAGCTTGGGATAGACACAATGTAAAGACCAGCAAAGGCTATGTAAAGAGGCCTTGAAATGAGAGGGAAAGTGGAGGGAGACATGGAGATACAGCGAGCTGGCGGTCAGGGCTGGGGTCTTGCTCCTGTCTGGCAAGCATTAGACCCTACATCGACTTCTCAGCACTACCAGCAAAAAAAAAAGGGGGGGGAAAATATATGTCTTTTGTTTTTCAGTTGACACTCAAACTCACACACACATATCCCAGGAACCAAAGTCTAGCAAAGTCTAAGACACTGAATCTGACAGAAGACAAAAGCACACCCTGAGGACAGCCAGTGCAAACCTCTGTGACATGGGACTGGATGGGAGAAGTCCCTCCTGCCTACTGAAGCGCCTGCATCCTTGGTATCTGCCTGTCTTGGACATCAGGTACAGAAAGAGTGAGCACCCAATTTTCTTGGCAGGCAGAAGGCCAGCACCCAAAAAGGCCAAGGAGCACTACCTTGTTCTGACAAACCAGTCTCTATGTAAATGCAATAAAAGCTGAGTCAATCCCTCGGTCCCACAGGCTTCTCCATTTTCTTGGCTCCTTAGTCACACATGACTATAGCAGTAGACAAGGCCAAAGTGAAAACAACATCCAGGCAAGGCAGTGAGCTGTCATGGGCAAGCGGATCAAACAGTACTTGTTTGCCCCAATTTGTCTTTTCACACTTAGGCCCATAGCCATCTCCCAATTCCTCCATAACACATTAATACCACCACCCATGGCTGCACTTCTGCCCGGAATAAATGACAAACTTCCTGTAGGCAATGGAGCCCATCACCTCTAGAACTCTAGGCTGAGTGTCTACAAACTCTACAGTGCAAAGCGAGCCACTGACATCCACTTTTACCAATCACAAGTGCCTGTCCAATACCACACCGGCCGTTCACTGGCCATTTCCGTTATGGGGACACCCATCTGGCTCCAGGCATAGTGCAATGCTCCCAAATACCCTGAAGTCCCTCAGAGGAGGGCAAGAAAGGTTAAGGAGAATGTAAGATTAAGCGCTGACAGTGCGTAGTGGTGCTGAAGGCAATACTTACTGTAAGAGTGACTGCTCACTTCCGAGGCAAATGGAGAATGGGCAGGCTTGGGCTGGCCTCTGGCCTTGAAGCCCCCCTCCATCTTCCTGGCTTTGGCAGCCCTTTTGTGTTTACCTTCTCTGGAGGGTTTCAGAGACAAGCCGAGGCCTTTAGCCAACGCTTTCCTGTCCTTGCCCAGCAGGCTGTCATATGGTGTCAAGAACCTGCCACAGCCCCCACTAGCTTTAGACTTTCCCCCAGGACTGTCGGAAAACTTGAAGGGTGACTTCAGCTTGTCTTGCTTTGTGAGGGACAGGGCTCGGTCTAGCTTGCTTGCTAACTGCTCCTGGTCACTCGCCATCTTCTTCTTCTTAATCTTTAGCTGGGGAAGGAAGGTTGGGTCACAGATTAAGACATACAGCCAAATAGGATAATGAGTCTGAGGTCACAATGCTTACGAGAGGGGCTAATGCTTGTCCCGTGTCCTCTCAACTCGTGGCAAATTGCTTAACTTGTCCTCAGTCCTTCCATCTAAATAAAATGGGCTACCTGTGTCTATCACTAGACTACTATGAAGATAATCAGGGTAAGGTCCATAAAATACTGATTCAGACCAGTGAGACAGCTCAGCAGGTAAAGATAGTTGTCGCTAAGTCTGAGGACCCGAGTTCAATGCCCTAGGATCTACATAATGAAGAAAATAGATTCTGACCTCCACACATACCTACACACGCACGCACGCACGCACGCACGCACAGTGCAAAGTTAAGAGAGATACTGTAATACTCTTGCAAAGGACCCACATCAGTTCCCAGCACAACCTCCTGTAACCAGCACCAGGGGATATGATACTCTCTTTTGGATACTGTGGGCATCTATCTACACTAATGCACACACATATCCACACATAGCCACACATTTAAAGAAAACAGAAATAAATCTTTTTAAAAATAAATAAATATATCGGGCGGTGGTGGCGCACGCCTTTAGTCCCAATACTCGGGAGGCAGAGGAAGGAGGATCTCTGTGAGTTCGAGACCAGCCTGGTCTACAAGAGCTAGTTCCAGGACAGCCTCTAAAGCCACAGAGAAACCCTGCCCCGAAAAACTAACTAACTAACTAACTAAATAAATAAATAAATAAATAAATAAATAAATAAATGCAACAAATAAAGCACTTGTTAAAAACACCTAGACTGGGAGCTGGAGAGATAACTCCATGGTTAAGTGCACTGTCTGCTCTTCTAGAGGACCCAGATTCAATTCCCAGAACCCAAAAGGCTGCTCACAGCTGTCTGTGACTCTAGTTCCAGGAAATCTGACACCCTCTTCTGGTCTCCATGGACAGTGAACCCATGCCGTGCACAGACAAACATGCAAGCACAACACTCGGACATATAAAATTAAAAAAACAAAAAATTTAAAGATGCCTAGCCTAGTAATCACTTATTAAAAACGGTTACCATGGTAACAATCCTAGCTGGCAATGTTTTTCCCATCCTGGCTTTCCACAGCCCTGTCTGGGAGCGCCTATAGAAGAACTTTCAGAAAACAGGGCTACAGATGGGCGGGAGAAGGTAGCTGATGAACTGACGAGAGCCAAGACTAGAAACTGAGCCCAGAGCACAAATCTGCTTCACATCTCAGCCTCCCACAGCAGCTGCCGGAGGCTGCTGCTCAGTCTAAACCAGCCTGTCCAAGTAAATGGGTCAGAGCTGCCAAGAAAACGGCTGGAGTGTGCCTTGGATGCCTAGACCAGGGAGACTGATTAGAGATTTCACAGATTAAATTTCTCCTTGCATGTCTATTGCCAACGGTAGTCATTTGTTGCAATGAAATGTGCAGTTTCAAAGGCATTAACGCTCTGCCATTTCAGGGCACTAGCTATATATTTTTAATCAGGTAGCATTTGCAGGGGGGTGGGGAGTTTGGGACATCGTTGTTAAGATAATTAACAAATACATCTCTCACCTCAGAGGAAAAGAGATCCTGATGCTCAAAAAACTGGCAATCTCTTCATGCTTTTATTTTTTTTTTATTTTTTTTAAAATGGAGTTGACTTTTTTTTAAAGATTTTATTTATTTATTATGTATACAACATTCTGCTTCTGTGTATAACTGCACACCAGAAGAGGGCACCAGATCTCATAATGGATGGTTGTGAGCCACCATGTGGTTTCTGGGAACCGAACTCAGGACCTCTGGAAGAGCAGTTGTTGCTCTTAACCTCTGAGCCATCTCTCCAGTCCCTCATGCTTTTATTTTAAATTTTATTTATTTATCTACTTATTTGTTGGCTGGTTGCTGTTTCCGTTTTTTTTTCAAGACAGGATTTCTTTCTCTGTGTATCCCTGGCTGTCCTGGAACTCCACTCTGTGGACCAGGCTGGCCTTGAACTCACAGAGATCTGCTTGTCTCTGCCTCCCAAGTGTTGGGATTAAAGAGGTAGAATTTTATTTATTTTGATTTTCTTTTCCTGAGATAGGGTCTCACTATAAAGCTCTGGTTGCCCTGAACTTGTTAGGTAAACCAGGCTGGACTCCAAGTCCAGAGATCTGCCTGTCTCTGCACACACCACCCTGGTATCTTTTTAACTTAGTTTTATTTTTTGCATATGTATGTGGGTATGGCATGCGGGTTGTATATAAGGGGCCACACACGCATTTGAATGCAGGTGGAGGGTGACAGCCGGCATCTTCCTCCTTCACTCTACTTACATGCGGAGGCAGGGTTTCTCACTCAAGCTACGACTAGACCCAGAGTTGGCTGTTCTGGCTTGTCTCAAAAGTCAGCTTGCCCCAGGAACATTTCCAAGATGGGGAATCACAGACCATCCACCATGCCCACCCAGCTGTGTGAGGGCTTTAGGGATCTGAAACCCAGTCACCACACTTGACCATCAAATGCTTTGCCCACTGAGCCATCTCCACCTCCCCAACCTGACTATCCTCCCCATCCAACCCCTTTATGTGACATTTCACCTCTGATGGCAAAAACAAAACACTCTCTTCCCACCAGGGTTAATGAGGAGACACATCAGCACAGCATTCACAAACAGGGTCCCTAAGTGCATGGTCTCAAGGCTCTGTGGAAATGAGAAATTACCCCTGGAGAACTCAGACTGAATCACAATGGCATCAAGCCCAAGGTGCTCATTAAACCATTACCCGCTAAACAATGGAGTAACCACTATTTGGTTACACACTTTCGATCTAATCTCCTACTTGCTTAAGCAGTGTCTCAGGTCTCAGTGCACACAAACTGATGTAGTTTTTAGCCCTACCTCGGCCTCCTGTTACTTTGCCAGGCCTTGATCTCTCCTGGGCCTTCCTTTTCTAACATTTCTCTGTAGCAGTAGGGACCAACAGCCCACCATCTCAAGGTTCACTGTGGTATGACCTCCAGCCCTCTAAGCTGAGGACTGTGTCCCAGTGAGTCTACACTATTGAGTTTACTGACCTGACTCATGAAGTCAGATGAGGATTCATGATCATCCCAGCTCTGGTTCCTGCTCCGGGCTTTCCCCATGCCGATGAGGGCATCTTGGTCCTCCTCAGGCCCTTTGTGTCTCTTCCTTATTCCGGTTCCCAGCTCATAGTCATCTGATGTCAGCAGGGACTTGCTGCTCAGCCTGAAAGCCAAACACACCATGGGGGGTCAGCACACCTTAGCCAGGCCACACTCAAAGGAAGGGGGTCGTCCACCCATGTGGCCCTCAAGGGTTGGACTACAGATGTGGAAAGAAACAGTGATGGATACCAAAATGACGAGTATGGGAAGACAGGTGGATGCTAGTGGATGAAGTACAAAGAGAGAAGGGGGAAAAAAACCTTCAAGTCAGCATCCTCCACAGCCTCTCTCTTACATGGTTTCAGACTCTCTCTTTCTCTCTCTCTCTCTCTCTCTCTCTCTCTCTCTCTCTCTCTCTCTCTCTCTCTCTCTCACACACACACACACACACACACACACACACACACACGGGCCAGTAAGACATATCTATACCAAAATTGCACCAAGCTGGGGAGTCCTGCACTGGGCCCCCTTTTCTGGAGAGCAGGGACATAGAAGTGTCTCTCAATTTGTGAACCTGCCTGATTTCCAAATGCTGGGGTGACAGGCAGGTCACCACACCTCATGCATGGGGTTAAGAACCCAGGGCTTCATGCATGCTAGGCAATTGCTCTACCCACTACACTATATCCCCAGTGCCTACGGCATAACTGTCTTTTAAATATGTGAGGAAACAGAAACTGGGATGCTCCAAAAAGCTGACATTAGGCCCAATGCCACGGAAGTAGTGGAGCTGGAAGTAAGCATAATGGTGACACTCCTGATCACCAGGCCTGCATTGCTGGTGGCCCTAGCTGCTTTATCTATTTCTCTATAGCCTCTCTTCTATCCTCTCCTGTGGCTGGTGACAGACATATGTTCATTTCTGTTCTTTTTCTAGTCAAGAACCTCCAAGGGTTAAATATAAGATGTGGCAAGATAGAGGTCATTTTCTCATGAGTAGGACCATGAACATTCTACTGCCTTGCCTGTGGCCACTCCAAGCCCTCCACACTCCTTCTTGTTTCCAAGCACAGGCCAAGCTAGTATCCGCCCACCCGGGCTTGCCAGCAAGGAAAGCTATACAACCCTTTTCCTCAACAGACTTCATTTGACCCATTTACAGGTACATGGGGAGGCTGGAGTCCATCTGTACAGAAAAGCCTGGTCCTGGAAATGAAGAGCCCTCATCCCAGCCAGCATTTAAGACAACCTCAGGCCGGGTGATGGTGGCACACATCTTTAATCCCAGATCTTGGGAGGCAGAAGCAGGTAGATCTCTGTGAATGTGAGGCCAGCCTGACTTACAGAGCAAGTTCTAGGACAGCCAGGGCTGCACAGAGAAACCCTGTCTCAAAAAAAGAAAAAAAAAAAAAAAAAAAAAAAACAACCTCAGGAGGAGCCCTCTGAAATGGCTGAAGTGCCCCCCAAGAGGACCTTGTCCCCAGGGAGCAGCCCTGGTCTCCTGTGGGATCCCAGCAGGACAGGGATGTATCCAGCCTGTCCTAGAAGGCTGGAGTTGAAGCTGTACTTCTGCAGGGAAGAACCATGGAAGAAGCAAGAATTAGTCCCTGGTGGGAAAGATGTGGGTGGGACAGGAAGGCGGGGTCAAGTGTTCAGGTTAGAGTTAAGCCACTGACGATCTTTCCATTGTTTTCCATTGTCTTCGCTCACCCTCCTGGACTGGGCAGTGGGCTCCCTGGGATCTGCCGTTCAGGGATTAGAGCACCAGGCACTACTGGGTCCCCTGGTGCCCAGTGGTGGGCGCCTTAGACGGGGGCCCAGCTCCTCCCTCCGAGCTGGGTACCAGTCAGTCCCCGATCCACCGAGGGGCCAGCCTTACTTTCCGCTACCGCTGTGGCTCTTCCCTCTCTTGCAGGGGGGCGACAGGGCGCTCGGGGTGTGGGTCCGTTTCCTCGGCCTGCCAGGGCCTCTGCGTGCCATGCTTCTATGGGCATCCTCGTGCCTGTCCCTTAAAAAGAATTCACAGGCTCGGCTGGGAACCTGGGGTGGGCGGTGCGCGGAGTGGGGCACTTGGGTCCACGCACACACCTGACGACTACCACAGTCGACCTATCAACCAGATGTCCAGGATGGGGTGCAAGCTGGGGAGACACTCACCCCGAATCCCGGCGTCGCTGGAGCTTGACCAGCTCACGCTGTTTCTCTTTATATCGCCGCTGGACCTCTGCCAGGCGCATCCGGAAGTCCAGCTCCAGGGCATCCATGTCTTCCAGGGAAGATTTCATGGCAAACATCTGGAGGGAGGACCAGCAGGAGGGGCAGACAAATGAGGCTGCTGATGTCACTGATGCCCTGCCTCTGTGTCAGAGACTGACTCGAATTCCATTGCTGTCCCCTTTTTTTGGTTGGTTTTAGAGATAGTGTCTTACGTAGCTTGGGCTGGCCCCAAACTCTTGTATGCAGCCAAGGATGACCTTGACCTTTTTTTAAATTTTATTTATTTATTTATTTATTATGTATACAACATTCTGCTTCCATGTATATCTGCACACCAGAAGAGGGCACCAGATCTCCTTACGGTTGTGAGCAACCATGTGGTTGCTGGGAATTGAACTCAGGACCTCTGAAAGAGCAGCCGGTGCTCTTAACCTCTGAGCCATTTCTCCAGCCCCGACCTTGACCTTTTAATCTTCCTGCCTCTACTTCCTGAGTCCTGAGATCACAGGCAAGCACCACATCCAGTTTATGTGGTGCTGTGCTCAAACCCATTAAGTAGCCTAGCCTGGCCTGGAACTCTCAGCAATCTCGGCCTTGCAATTGCCAGGGTTACAGATACAAACCATCAAGCCAGGTTATTCTGTCATCATTCCCAACTTTCTATGGACCTGCCTCTTCTCTACGTTCAGGACCCCCTAATGCCAACTTCGACAGGTTGTATCAACACTTAAGATGACATGACTAAACCCTATGCTGCAGTCCTGGTTTAATGAAGACAAGTGTGTTATTTACGCACATGGGCTTGCAGTGTATGGCAGCTACCTGAGACCACACAGGCAGCAAAGGGTAGCCCCAGGCCTCATGGGCAGTCTGCTTTCATTCCAATTCATCACACTACACCCAAGGGACATGCCAAAGCCAAGAGAGGGGAAACAACCCACCGCAGGACACATAGCAAGAAGGTGAAGGACTCCCACCCACCAGCCTGGACCACTCAGGCCTGCAGGAGGAAGAGGCCATCCGGTCTCACCCGTTCCTCCTTCTTTTGCATCCAGCTGTATTTCTTGTTGGAGTTCAGTTCACGCGGGAGCCGCAAGTTCTTTAGTGGGTCTGAGAAGGGGCTGTCTAGTACCTCCTTCAGCATGTGGCTGCTAGCTGCCAGCAGGCTCTCCAGAGAGGGTCGCACGACCAAGTTTGGCTCTGCACCTGAGGAAGCAAAGGGGACAAGTCAGTCAGTGCTGGGACCTGGACCACTGGTAACACGGCTGCACCCACCCAGCCAGCCATCCTGAGATCAGAACAAACTCCCAGAAACTGCAGTCAGCCCTGGCTCAGTGGTGGTCACACAGCCACACAGCCCTGAAGCCAGCCTAGGATGTAGCACACAGTGTCACAGGAGTGAGTAGACTCAGACCCAGGATATGGAATAGTTTGTTCCTGTGGTGTGTGTGAATACCTCAGAGTGACCAAAGGCTGGCAGACGCTCCTTCCCAGGACATTGGGCATCCATCCCCACATGTCTACTTAAATTTCTCATTGGCAAATATGCTGTTTCCCACATCAGAAAACGGTTCAGGGAACCAGGTATGGTTCACACCTGTCACCTAGAACTCAGATGGCTTAAGCAGAAGGGCTGAGCTCAGGCCACATAGACTCCTTTCAAACAAACAAAAAACCCAGGGGTGAAAAAAGCAAAACACAAAAAGAGACACAGCTCAGCAGGTATGGAAGTGTGCTGCTTTTGCAGAGGATCTGAGTTCAAGTCCCATCATCCACATCTGGCAGCTCACAGCTGGACCCAGAGGACCCAACCCCTCTGCAGCCGCACTCACATGTATACATACAAATATACACTTAAAAATAAAATATATTTTTTAAAAAGGGGGGGAGGATGGAGAGATGGCTCAGAGGTTAAGAGCACCGGCTGCTCTTCCAGAGGTCCTGAGTTCAATTCCCAGCAACCACATGGTGGCTCACAACCACCTGTAATGAGATCTGGTGCCCTCTTCTGATCTGCAGGGATATATGTAGACAGAACACTGTACATAATAAATAAAATAAATCTTAAAAAAAAAAAAAGGCCAAGCATGAGCACACACCTTTAAGCTCAGCATTTAGGAGGCAGAAGCAGGTGGATCTCTAGAAGTTTGGGGCCAGCCTGGTCTACATAGTGAGTTCCAGGTCAGCCAAGAGTATATAGTGAAAGCCTGTCTCAGAAAATAATAATAAAATCAATAAATAAATAAACGAACAAAAGAGCAATAAAAACCACAATGTGGGCTACAGAAATAGCTGAGAAAAGTGCTTGCTGGGCCACTGTGAGGCACTGAGGTCAAATCCCCAGAATGCATGTAAAGCCCAGCACAGGAACACATGTTAATAGTCAGACAGAGGGAAATGCCCTAGAAACTCAGGGAGCCAGCTAGCCTGGCGTGTTCTGCGGCAAACGGTATGAAGAGGAAAACAGACACTGGAGGTTGTTCTCAGACCTCCACACACATGTATACAGACATACACACATGCACATTAAAGTATATACTTTAGAAAGCACAAATCAAGGGGAAATATGTAAAAACTCCAACACAGGGTATCCTCTGGGGGAGAATGTGAAACAGTGTGCCAGATGTCCAGGAATGTACTGTCATGTTCACATACTCTCAGCATACCCAGCCTCCCATATAAATGTTAAAACACAACAGAGGGAGGGCTGGCAATGTCGGCCCAGTCCATACAGTGCTTGCCAAGCACACACAAAGCCCTAGGTTCAATCCCCAACACATAAACAGGCATACTGGCACGCAAGAATAATGCCCGGACCCAGGCAGTGGAGGCAACGGGATCGGGAGTTTAAGGTCACCCTTGGTTACATAAGGAGTTTGAAGACTACCTTGAGCTACATGAGACCATGTCTGGTCTCGTCTAGGTTGCTCCAAACTCACGGCCCTCTTGCCTCAGCCTTCCTAGTGCTAGAATTAGAGATCTACACCACCATGCCTGGCTATTTTAATTTTGTTTTTATTTTAGTGTGTGTGTTTATGAGAGAGAAGCAGAGAGAGAGAGAATTGCGACATACACATAGTATATATATATGGAGGTCAAAGAACAACTTTCAGAAACTGGTTCTCTCTTCTATCTTGAGTTCTAAGGAAATTGAACTCAGGTCCTCAGGCTTAGTGGCAAGTCCCTTAACTCTCTGAACCATCTCGCTGGTCCTCTTTTCATTTTCAAATCAACATTTTTCTCTTTGATCTAAAAGTTAACCAAATTTTTGTGTATTATTCAAGCATGCTTGAGGAAAACATGCAATCATCCATGTCTGAAGGCCATGAATACTCTCAGCACTTATATAATAACCAGGGCTTCTAAGCCTGGTTCCCAAGGCCAGCTGGATCCTCCACTGGGGTGTCCCACGTCATACTGGCTGAATCAATGTCTTCCCTGACTTTCTCCTCTAGATGTCAGCAGTGTTCTCCTGAACCACTGACAACCAGGCTTGCCGCTGCCAACTTCCCAGAGGGCACAAAAATAAATCTCTCAGTGAAAATCAGTGGTTTGGGTTTTTGTTTCATTTTTTCCCAAAGTTTTTATTTATTCATAATTATTAACTTTTCCATTTTCTTTTTGTTTTGAGATACATAACTTAAGCTGACCTGGAACTCACTATGTAGAGATCTGCCTGCATCTGTCACTTGAATGCTGGGATGAGAGGTGTGTGTACCACCATGCCTGGCTATTTCCTTAAATTTTACTATTTTATGTGTTTTTCCTGGTGTGTGTGTGTGTGTGTGTGTGTGTGTGTGTGTGTGTGTGTGTGTGTGTGTACATGAGCTTGTGCATGCCTGGAGCCGGCAGAGGCCAAAAGATGGAATTAGATATCCTGAACTGTATTTACAGTGGTTGTAAAACAAAGCTCTTGTGGGTGCTGGCAATCAAGTCAGGTCCTCTGGATGGGCAGCCGGTGCTCTTAAACACTGAGTCATCTCTCCAGCTCCACTATCTTCTTTTTTTGTTTTTGAAACAGCATTACATCCAGGCTAGTCTTGAACTCCAGATACTCTTGCTTCTGCTTCCTGAGTGCCTTGTTACCTCAGTACTAGGATGGAATCCAGGGGTCTATGTGTGTTAGTCTACCCCTAGCTACAACTTCAGAACTTTTTGACTTTGTAACAGTCCCTCAGGCTGGCTTTGAACTCACTCTGTATGTAACCCAGGCAGGCCTTGAGCTTTCATTCCTCATGCTTCAGTCATAGCAGGGATTACAGCCCTGTGCCACCCGGCCAGTGGGATAACAGCTGACCCACCTCTCCGGCCCAGGCTTTATTTTTATATATCCTTAGGTCAATGAAGGCCAGGAGGTAGTGAACCTACCAGGTCCCTGGCATCAGAATGAAGCAGGCTGGTGCTGCCACCACACCCTGTCACTGCAAGGTCCTCAGTGAGGCAGAGGACAGCTGATCTGCCTTACAGAAGGTCTATCCCCTTCCCACCAGCCTCCTGATCCAAAGCTACCCAGAGATACATGCCAAGCCAGCCTTTACTGGTATATTCGCAACCCCTAATTTAGCCAATTGGATTGTAATCCTACAAATATCAGTGCAAGAGAGCTGCCTGCCTCAGCCTCCCAAATGCTGGCACCAAAGGTATGCTACACCCCAACCCACCACACATCAGTACATCAGGATCTGACCTCACTTGAAGACAGGGTTTCTACGGAGGTGGATGAGGTAGACCCTAATCTAATATGGATGGTTTCTTCCACAGGAAGTCAAAATCTTTAAGACAGGCAAAGGTCAGACATCTATAAACCAAAGGGAAAGGATTGGATGGATTTTCAGCATGCCTACAAACCCAGCACTCAGGAGGATGAGGCAGGGGAATTGCTGCAGGTTCTAGGCCAGCCTAGGCTACTTACCTGCCAAAGAAGAGGGAAAAAAAGAAAGGGAAGGAAGGAAGAAAGAAGGAAAGAGAGAGAGAGAGAGAGAGAGAGAGAGAGAGAGAGAGAGAGAGAGAGAGAGAGAGAGAGAGAGAGAGAAGAGAAGAGAAGAGAAGAGAAGAGAAGAGAAGAGAAGAGAAGAGAAGAGAAGAGAAGGAAAATAATTCTCTAGTCAAAGGGGCCCAGTTGCTGGCAAATTATTCAAACAATCCCAGTAAACCAGTTTCTGGCTGTCACAACGAGGAATGACCTAGAGATGGTCCCAGCTACTGCTCACTGCTAGCTTTTGATTTGGGGGGGGGGGTATCTCTAGCAGTATGACAGAGCGGTTCCTCAAAAAGCAACAGGGGCCTCACATGGAGGAACAGCAGGACTTTCCTCTCCCTCTCCTTTCTATGGGGAGGGAGGAAGAGGGAGGGAGGGGAGGAGGGAGGGAGGGAGGGAGGGGAGGAGGGAGG
Source organism: Cricetulus griseus (assembly GCF_003668045.3). NCBI lineage: Eukaryota > Metazoa > Chordata > Mammalia > Rodentia > Cricetidae > Cricetulus > Cricetulus griseus. Next base: position 79,341,468 of record NC_048597.1, read on the forward strand.
GAGGGAGGGAGGAGGAGAGAGAGAGAGAGAGAGAGAGAGAGAGAGAGAGAGAGAGAAAATTCCCATGTGTGAGTACATTCCATGCATTCCCACAGTACACATGAGGAGGTTCAGACACACCAAGTCAGGTGTCAATCCTTGTCTCCCTCTGTTTGAGAAAGGGTTTGTAGTTGTTGTTGTTGCTCTAGTGTGTACACTGCACTCAAAGGCCACTGAACTCCTGGAATTCTAACTCCATCTCCAAGTTTGTAGTAGTAACAAAGGAATGTTGGATACATGTTTCCATAGCCAGCTTTATATGGTTTCTGCGATTTAAACTCAGTAGGGGCTTTAGGATTACAGATGTGAGCTGAGCTGCCACGCCCAGCTTTACATACTTCCGTGGGATCCAAACTCGAGGTCTTAGGCCCTAATTCTTGGTTCTGCCTGCCTCGTTGTCTTGCCTGGTTTCCTGCCCCTACCATTTTTTTTCTTTTTTTCTTTTTTTGAAAGACAGGTTTTCACTGTGTGGTCCTGGTTAGCTGGAAACCTACTGTGCTCTACCCATGGTGCCATCTCCCCAGGTCCCCAGCTGCAGGTTTTTGTATTGCAAAAGGTATGAACTCCAGTGGGCCCATGATGAGCAATCTTACTAGGGCTCTGGGAAAGACAAGACAGCCCAGCTGAGCAGGCCCACAGGCAAGGGAGGAATCGCTACAGGCACCAGTGAGGGCAGTGAGCCTGGCAAAATGAGGTCAACAGAGAGAAAAGTAGAACAGGGAAGGAGGGAGGCAGAAAAAGGAAGAACCAACTGGGCATGCACAGGGAAAAAAAGCTCCAAAAAGATTTAAGTACCCAGATCCCACTGTATCTAATGCTACTTCATTGTTGCTCAACTTTGGTTCCATAAGCAAATAAATACTGCCTTTAAGTCGGGGAGAGAGACAGGATCTAACATAGCCCACCCTGGCCTCACACTCAGTATGTACCAAAGATGACCTGAAAGTCTGGATCCTCCTGCCTCCATCTCTCAGATGTTGGGATTACATGCCTGGTTCAAGTGGTGCTGAGGATGGGACACTCAAGACTTCATGCATGCTGAGCAAGCACTCTGCCAACTGAGCTACGTTCCATTTATTATTGCATTGCATTTACTTAATTGTGTGTGTGTCATACACACATGTTGCAGCACACATGTGGAGCTCAGAGGACAACTTTTGGAACTCAGTTCTCTCTTCTACTAGGTATGTTCTGGGCTCAAGACCATCAAGGCTTGGTGGTAGGTGACTTTACCCACCAAGTCACCCATCACCCGTCTAACCTTCACCCTACCTCTCTCCAAGCCAGTTTAACTTATAAAAAATCCTCTGCTCTCATGCAATGCCAGGGGAAGGACATGGAACCGGAGGCTTAAGGCCACCAAAACAACACCTCTGGTTATATGTTTTCTCTCTCCTCCCATCTCCACTTTAATACTGGAGATGGAAACCATGGCTAGAGAAAGCACTCTACCACTGAGCCACACCACCAGCCCCTCACTGGGGGATTCTAGGCAGGTGCTCTACCATAGAACCTCCCCCTCAGCCCTCACTATGGCATTCTAGTGCTCCACCACTGAGCTAATCCTCAACCCTCTTTACTTCTTTTCATCAAGAGGTCAGTGTCTCAATTAGTTGCCTAGGCTGGCCTTGCATTCTCTCTAGCCCAAGCTCGCCCTTAAACTCATAATCCTCCTGCCTCAGCCTCCTGTGCAGCTAGGATGATAGCCTGTGACACCAAGCCTGCTTTTTTTTGTTTGTTTGGGTTTTTTTGTTTGTTTGTTTGTTTTTCGAGACAGGGTTTCTCTGTGTAGCTTTGGAGCCTATCCTGGCACTCCATCTGGAGACCAGGCTGGCCTCGAACTCACAGAGATCCACCTGCATCTGCCTCCTGAGTGGGGGGATTAAAAGCATGTGCCACCAACGCCCCCAAGCCTGGTTTTACAAGCAAAAAAGCAAACAGAATGTGAACAAGACATATTCTGGGAGGCTTGGAAGTTTAAAAATCAGAATCTATAAATCTACTCTGTAGCCCAGGCTGGCCTGAACTCCGCTGTGTATACCAGGCTATCCTAGAACCACAGAGATAGACCTGCCTCAGGCTCAGGAATGCTGAGATTACAGGTGCACCACCAACACTGGCTTTTGTAAATATTCTGAATTAGAACCTCAGGAACCTTCAGCCCAGTGCTCACCTGCAACCTCCTGGCCCCTCCGGTCCAGTTCCAGCTCAGCTATCTCACTCAGCAGGGTGATGCCCTGAAGGAAGCTGTGTTCCAGGCCTAGGCTGGGGGCTGTGTCCAGCTTCTCCCCGGTTGGGACCCCAGTACCAAGAGAAGGCAGAGGCCTGGCCTGGGGCAGCTCGGCTGCAGCTGCCAGTGCATTCATGCCAGCCAATGGGTCCTCCAGGCCTGGCAGGAGTGATTCAGAACAGGTCTCTTCTAGATAGCAGGTACTGCCCAGAGCAGGTGCAGCCTCCTGGGTCTCCAGGTTCAGACACTGGCCCTCTGGGACAGGTAAGTCACAGTCTGAGAGCTCCAGGCTGGGCTGAGGCTCAGTCAGGGACGGCTGGGGCAGGCTGTCCTCAGGCCCTGCCTCTGTCATGGGCCCTTCCATTGGCACATCCAGGGGCACCTCCACCGGCTCTTCCTTAGTCTCCACCAGTGGCTCAGGTGTCAGTTGTGTCCCCAGCTCCAGGGCAGCCACTCGGGGCTCAGTCCTACTCGGTAGTTCTATCTGCGGTTCAGCCACTTGTGCAAAGTCTGAGGCTTCCGAGGGCTCCCGGCAGCCCTGACCCGCTGTGCTCAACGCCTGGGCCTCTAGTAGGCCACCTCCGCAGCCACTTGCAGGACTTACAGCCACCATGGTCTCTGGGACAGGCAGAGCCATTGGTGACTCGAGGGGAGGCAGCTCTGTGGAGCCCTCTTCTACATCCTCAACCTCAGCCTTCACCTCACGGTCGACCAGTGGCTGCTCCTCTGGGCTGTCCCGGGGTGGCTCTGGGATCTTAGAAGGAGACAGGCAGATGGGCTTGTCTTCAGGAGACAGTGCCAGGCGCTCGGGCCCATCAGCTGGGAGTGGCACATCAGGGGCGAGGCCATCGGCGTCAGCGGCTGCAGTGGGCTGCAGCAGGAAGGGGTAGGGTCTCCCGTAGTGTGGTGGCAGGGCTTGGAATGGGTACCTGGGGGGGATATCTACCAAGGACAGAAGTAGTCAGTGAAAGGGGGTTCCCCAGGGCTCTGACCCATAACCCGAGAGAGAAGACAACATACAATCAACTGCCCATTTGACCAGCTGCAGGGTGAGAAGCATGCTCCCCTGCTGATCCTGAACTAACCCAAGACCCTTCTACATGTCTGAGCCTTGGAGAGCAAAGTCAGCCACCATCCTGTCCTCAAGGGCTTACAGTCGTCAAGTGAATCCAGACCGGACTGAAAGCAAACGGTAAAACAAGGCCTATGAAGACATGTCTGTCAGCTTGGACTGTACCTCACCCCAATAAAACATGTTTAAAAATATCATAGTAGCTGGGTGTGGTGGCTCATGCTTGTAGTGTCAGAACTTGGAAGGCAGAAGCCCACAGATCTCTGTGAGTTCAAGGGCAACCCCAGCTACCTAGTGAGATACAGTCTCGAAACACAACAAAGCAAAATCCTTCATAGTGAAACAGGTTTATCCTAAGAGGCAGGACTGAGTGGAATGGCTGAACCAGGCCTGGGCAATGCCCAACAGGAGCTTAACGGTGCAATAGTTACCAGAGTAAGTTCAAGGCCAGGCATGTGCTTAGCCCTTAGCGTCAGCATTACACCAAATGGCTCCAGAGAGGGGTAACCTCCTGCCCAAACTAGCACAGCACTAATACAGGATTCTGAATCAGAACCCAAATCCTCCCAAATGCAAGCTCATGATCTTTCTTGCCCCCAGAAAAGAGGACACACACCTCAGACACCAAAGCCAGGTACATCTGGCCTGGCCTGATGAACACAGAAGTCAGAGAGGCTACCCAGATGGGAACTTCTGAGCTTTCCCAGGGCGACTCAGCAGCTACTGTGTACCAAGTTTACAAGTCTGTTGTGCTCTGAGCAGTCCTCCTGCACGGATGCTATCATTATGTCCCCTGCTCTACAACAACAAGGGACCAGGAAGAAATCTCGGCTACATTCATTCCAAAGTTGGACAGTGGGATCTACAGAGTGCTCAGCCAGAGAGTAAGTGAATGGATGAATGAATGAGCCAATGGCAGGGGTGAGTGAATGAATGATGCAGTGAGTAATACGAGTTTACAAATGAATGAGTAAATGAGAGAAGGAATAAATGAATGAGCCAGTGAATGAATGAATGCACAGACAGAGTGAACAGACAAGAATGAGTGAATGAACCAGGCTGCCACTGAACACTCAGGAATTCAGTATCCAATGGCCAGGCAGCCCCTGTCCCACACTCCCACCTGTGAACAGGGCCTGGAAGGGGCTGGGCGCCTCCTTCTCCAACTCCAGGTCTTTCTTCTCCACCACATTCTCAGGAGCCTCTTCCTTGCGGGTGATGCCAGGGGTAGGTGGTGGGGAGGCAGGCGGTGGGCTGCTGGGGTGCGAGCTGGGTGTGGCAGGGTAGGTGTAGGCCGGCGGCTTAGACACATCCTCTACCTTCTGGATAACCTTGGCCTTCAGAGAGGTCACAGGAGAGGCTCGGGGAGATGGAGGTGGGCTCACAGCCTTGCCGTGGGTGCCTGTGGGGCCTGAAGCCAGGCCGGTGGGCTTGCGAGGCAGGAGCCCTGGGCCTGTGGCACTCAAGCCAGCTTTGCCCGTGGTCTCCAGGCTCTTCTTATTCACCTTCTCCTCCATCTCAGTTCGATGCTCTTGAGCTTTCAATCTCTCCTGCTGGGGAATAGGACAGGGGGTAGGGTCAGCATGGCAGGAGCTATCATCACCTGCCTAGCCCCTGGAGTCTCCCACTCCAGAGAATCAGGCAAGATACAGGGGCCAGGCCACCCAACCCTCCCACACAGACATTCCACCGAGGCACATGTGTAATAAACATGGCATTCTACAGAACCCAGTCAGCGGGCCGGGGGCAGGGCACAGAGCCCTGGCTGTTACAAAGAGGGATTCTGACCCAGCTGGGACCCTCACAGTCTGAAGAGAGGGACCCTAGTGCCCACACCCCAACGTCGTGCATTGTGCCCACATGGGGGGGTTTAACTACCTGCTCAGCACTAAGTTGCATTAACCAAGCATCACTGAGGCATGTGACAGCAACATGTGAAACTTAGCTCTACAACAGTCAGTACTCACTGGGGCCCAGCAGCTAGTACCCAAGACACTGGAGAAAGCTCTACCCCCCACCCCGCTCCTGTGGCGGCCTGGACCTAAGAGCTAAGTGACTATTCCTAGTAACCCTGTTTCCTGCAAGCAGAGACTTTAAGACCAAAGAGGTTAAGTCACCTGTTGGAGGACACAGGGCCTGAAAAATAGTTCTACCACCCAACTGACTACTCCAGAATAGATACTGTCTGGAGACAGAGGAGCCTCTGGGAGCCCTTGGGTATCCAGTTGAAACATCTCCGATCCACAGGTCACCTCTATCATGTTTTTTCCACTGCTCACTGGGTCCTGTCCCTAGTAGATGCTGTCTACCACGCCCTGGCCTTCGTATGGGATCTTCCCTCTGGTCCAGCTCTGTTCAGATGCTGCCTCCTTCAGGCATCCCTCCCTGACTAGCACTCTTATGGCTTGGGGTGTCTACCTCCCACTGTGGGGCCAGGACTCACCACCAGCTGTGCACTCCGCTGCAGCTCCAGTGCCTGGGCTGCCTGTTGTTGCAGGTACAGCAGCTCTTGCTGCCGCAGAAAGTGCTGCTGAGAGAAGAGCTGCAGTTGCTGTGCATGGTGCAGGGGGCTGCGGCCTGGTGGATACAGGGCAGGCCAGAGAGGAGGCACTGCCGCTCGCTCCATCAGCTCAGCTGTGGAGACAGACAACAGGAGGGCTATACCCAGGACCCCAGCTCCTGTGTGGGCTCTCACTGCATTTCCAGAGAAAGATGCTGCAGTCCAATGCAGACAGCCAGGCAACGCCCTAGAATAATACTATCGTGTGTGTGTGTGTGTGTGTGTGTGTGTGTGTGTGTGTGTGTGTGTGTACGTACATATATATATATGAATCACACCTCTACCAAACCCCCAAGTACAATGTCCTCAAAGGTCACGGTTGGATCATGCCAACCTGCAGGATGGTACCAAAGCCACCATGGGGACTACAATCTACAGTCTGCAGAGTGGACCTGAGAATGGACAGGGACACCCAGTCCCCACAGGTGACCATAACTGAATTTTCATGGAGTTCTCAGAATCTACTCTCTGGACACAACCAAGGTCAGAGGCTTTCTTGGGCCCACTTGTTCCCACCCCATACGCAGAGCTACCCCACCCCCATGGAAGGTCAGAAAAGCCACTTACCAAAATGAGGCAGGTGATCACTAGGGATAACCACCAGCTGGCCAGACTGGGGATCCCTGACGAACTGGTAAGTAGATGGTAAGGAACTCCCTAAGCCGGGTGGGAACGCAGGAGCCATGCCCTGGTGTAGAGAAGGGGGTCCCAAGCCTAGGGGAAAAAACCCAAGTTCATATCAACACCAGGAAGTTAGGCCCACTGACAATACTGTAGTCCCTGATCATCACTGAGAATCCCAAAAGAACACTGAAGTGTGCAGGCAGACTGGGGACAGGCATGACTGTCCCACCATGACTGGGAAGCTGAGAAAGATTAAGCTGGCCCCAGCCTTCCCTCAAGGAAAGAAACCCCATGAAGCTCCACTCACCGTAGGGGTGTCCAGCAAGCCACATGGATGTGCTCCCCGATCGAGGCAGCCAGGGGTGTGCCGCCAAGTGAGCTGCGGGGTCAGCAGACCATCGTCCTGAGCCTGCCAGTGTCGGGCCCCCAGTCACCATGAGGTTGGGGTTCAGACCATTAGGAGCACAGCTGGTAGGGTGTAGACGGGCCAAATCAGCCAACTCCTTACTTTCTCTGAAAAGGAAAACAGAGGTATGGGAATAGCTGGTGGCCCAGAAACAGGGAGGGGAAGAATGAGGGACACAGCCCAGGGGGCAGACAGGGAGAGCCTGGGGACAGCTGAGGCCCTTCCCTACTGGCTGGAGGGGACTTGAGTCGCATGGATGGACAAGCCCAAGGTGGCTTGACACAAGGACCATGGTGGAACTCAGGTCACCTTGTCATCCTTACCCCAGAAGCACCCAGCCCCTACTTCAGGTGCCCCAAGCCCTCACCGGAGCAACTTCTCCTGGTCCCGGTCCAGCCGTGTCCCTAGCAACCGATCCTCCCGGTGTCTGGTTCGATCACAGTCATCATCAGTCCGGCCATGCCCTGGGGGCCAAAGGTGGCAGTGAGTTCCCTGCTAGCAGCAGTCCAGACTCTCATTACATCTTCCACCCATCGCTGCCCTCCCTCCATACACCCAACAGAACCCTCCAGCAAAACCCCGTGAGAATCTCTCTCCCAGCAACACAGATCCTTATGATCCCTGAACCCCACTGAGGAATCTTTGGCCCAGAAACTTCCCATCCATCCCTCCCACCCCAGAGACCTACCCCCTACTCATACGGACAGCTGTGGTGAGAACACCAGCAGACACAAGTTTAAACACAATAAAATCTATCAAACATAAGCATGGTGACGCTCGCCTTTGACCCCGGCACTCAAGAAGCAGAGGCAGGTGGATCTCTGTGAGTTTGAGGCCAGCCTGGTCTACAGAGTGAATACCAGGTCAACCAGGGCTACAGAGAAACGCTGTCTCCAAAAACAAAAAAAATTAAAAAGAAAAACAATTGGGCACAGCAGCACACACCTATGATCCCAACACTTGGTTGAGGCAGGAGGATAGATGTGAGTTCAAAGCCAGTCTGGATTACATATCATATCAAGTTCCAGGATAGCCTGAGCTTCAGAGTAAGATCCCCCCCCCCCCCAGACAGGGTTTCTCTGTGTAGCCCTGGCTGTCTTGGCACTTGCTCTGGAGACCAGGCTGGCCTCAAACTCACAGAGATCCGCCTGCCTCTGCCTCCTGAGTGCTGAGATTAAAGGCATGTGCCACCACCGCCCGGCAAGATCCTGTCTTTTTTTAAAAAAGGCAGAGAGGAGGCTCCATGGATCAAGGTACTTCCTATGAAGCCTGAATACCAGAGTTCAAGCCCCTAAATCCACAAGGTAGAAAAAAATGACTCCTGCAAGTTGACTTCTGACCTCCACATGTGCACAGTGGCATGCCCATGCCTATACATATACATAAACACACAAAATAAATGTCTTTTTTCCTACTTTTATTGTATGCATGCAAGTGTTTTTGCCTGCCTGTATGTATATGTACTACGTTCATGCTTGTCTGGTGTTCCATGAGTTCAGATGAGGATTGTTGGATCCCCTAGAACGGGAGTTCTAGATAATTGTAAGATGGGGACTGAACTTGGATCACCCAGAACAACAAAAAAAGCCCTCTTAACCACTGAGTCATCTCTCCAGCCCAAATAAAACTGTATATAAAAGTTGGTGTTTGTGCATGCCTTTAACTCCAGCACTCGGGAGGCAGAGGCAGACAGATTTCTGTGAGTTGAGGCCAGCCTGGGAATTACAGGACACCCAAGGATATACTGTGAAACCCTGTCTCAAAACAGCAAAAATAGTAATAATGACGATGATGAAAATTAAAAAGAGCGAGGCAGTGGTAGTGCACGCCTTTAATCCCAGCACTTGGGAGTCAGAGGCAGGCAGATCTCTGAATTCGAGACCAGTCTGGTCTACAAAGCTACACAGAGAAACCCTGCTTTAAACAACAAAACAAAACAAACATAAAAAGAAAAAGAAGGGGTGGGGTGGGGGAGGCAGGATTTAAAGGAGCTTGCTACCAAGTCTGATGACCCGAGTTCAATCCCTGGAACCCACATGGTGGAAGGCGAGTGGGGGGAAACAGCTCCTATATGTTGCCTTTTGACCTCGACACACATGGGGTAACATGTCCATGCCCCCACACATACACACACAATAATTAAACAAATGGTATAAGAGAGAACGGGCTGGGTAATGGGGCTCATCTGGCAAACTGCTTGCCTAGCAGCCCTGTGTTCAACCTCCACCGCCCCCAGAGGAATGGTTTATACACAAAGAAGAGGATTTCAAGTTCAAGGCTATCTATCCTTCGTTACATGGCAAATTAAAAGCTAATCTGGGCTACATGAGCCTGTCTTGGTAAATCAATAAATAAAACTGACCATGTGATGACAAAGTAGCCATCCCTGGCCCGGCCCAGCAATGCCTCAGGTGACCTAGACCCCCAACACAGGGTCTAGAGTAGACCATGTTGTGCAGGATCCTCAAAGGCCAAGGTCCCACTTGAGATGTAGCAGCTGAGCTCCTGCACCTATCTCCCTGAACCCCTAAGACCTCAGAGTCCTGAAGAGCACTGTCCAAGATAAACTCAGAGACTGTAGACCCTTCTGATTTCCACAGAAAGATGAGATGCGGCCATCCAGAGCACAGGACAGTAGCTGGGAGAGAGCACAGCTACATGAGCCCAGACATCCAAGGACCAAACAGCCTAGTACGGGGCAGGGCCAGCCCCTCCAGGCAGATGGAGTACAGCCAGCAAGTCTACCTGGAATGAACCTCAGGGACGCCTAGAACATTAAAAACAAAGCAAAAACCTGGAAAACCCTGATCAATTTTAAGTGGTAAATGTGGACAGATGTGGGACAGGGGAGGGAGGTGTCCCTGGCCACCTGAAGGACTCTTTTCCCCAGAGCCACCGTTCACAGAAGCATTCGCCAAGCTGTTTACTTACACCAGTACAAAGCGACTGAACTGGTGTGGTGGGGGATGTCCTTCTGTATGCTGTGAATATATGTTTCTCTTATTGGTGGATGTATAAAGCTGTTTCAGCCAATGGACAGGCAAGATGACAGACACTTCCATCTATACTGGGAGGGAAGGAAAGCAGGAAGCAATGCCTGCAGATGGTGAGGAGGGGGAGGCCCAGCCTGGGCACTCCTTGCCTCTGAAGCCATGGAACCCTCCTGTGACAGTTAACACTGTCATGTGACAGGATCTAGACTCGCCTAGCAAGCAAAGCTCTGGGAATATCTCTGAGGGATTCCCACAGAGGTTCTGCTAGAGGTTGGAGGACCCACTCCTGAATGTAGGCAGAACTATGCTCTGGGTTGCCGATTCAGACTGGGTAAAGAGCAGCATGACTGGGGACAGCTCAGCAAGTAATGCAGGCAAGCCTGACAGCCTGAGTTCAATCCCCGAGGCCTACGTGGCAGAAGGAAAGAACGGACGCCTGAAAGCTGCCTTCTGACCTTGGTATGTGTGTGCATGCACGCAAAAAAATAAATGGAAAAGAGAAGAAAGTGGCTGGAGAGAGAACTCTGCAGTTAAGAAGACCTGTTGTCATAAGAAACCAGAGTTTGGGTCCCAGTACCCACGGAACCAGCCAGGTGTCTTGCACACGCATGTAACCACAGCTCCAAGGGACTGGAGACCAGAGGACTTCTGGGGCTGCCTGGCTGCCAGGTGAGCTAAGACAACATGAGCTCCAGCTTCAGAGAGACCCTGCTTCAAAGACAGCGTGGGAGAGGGATGGAGGGTGACACCCAACACTCTCCTCTGGTCTCCACACATGCATTCGGCCCATGCACCTGAATATACATGCGTGCGTGGGCACAGACACATGTGCATACATCAACAACTAATGTTTTAAAGGAGAAGGTAAGCTGAGCCCCAGCATGCACCTCTCTCTGCTTCCTGACCACAGATGCAAAATGACCAGATGCCTCCCACTCCCGCCGCCATGCCTCCCCCACCGTGATGGACTGCACACTCAAACTGTGAGCCAGAATAAAGGCCTCCTTCCTTCCTTCTTCAAGCAAAGGCTTATGTTGGGGATATTGCATCACAGCAACCGGAGAAATAACTAAGATAACAATACCCGCCACCAAGCAGAATAATAAATAGCACAAAAGTGACGGGACCAACCAGGGGCTGGGGAGATGGCTGGCTTACTGAAGGGGTTGCTCTGAAAATGAAGACCTGAGTTTGAATTCCCTAGAACCCATATTTAAAAACTGAACACAAGCCGGGCAATGCTGGCACACACCTTTCTTTAATCCTAGGCCTTAAGAGACAGAAGCAGGTGGATCTCTGTGAGTTCAAGACCAGCCTGGTCTACAGAGGGACTTCCAGGACAGCCAGGGCTACACAGAGAAACCCTGTCTTGAAAAGCTAAACATAAATAAATAAACATGAAAATGAAAGATGAACTGAGGGCTAGAGAGATGGCTCAGGGGTTAAGGGTTTCTTTCAGAGGTCCTGAGTTCAATTCCCAGCAACCACATGGTGGCTTCCAACCATCTGTAATGTAGTCTGGTGCCCTCTTCTGGAGTGCAGGGATACATGCAGGCAGAACACTGTACACATGATAAATAAATAAATAAATCTTAAAAAAAAAGAACTGAACATAACAGCACAAAACTGTAATCCCAGAACTGGGGGGGGGGGGGCACACAGAAGGATCCCTGGGGTTTGCTGGCAGCCAGCCCAGCTGAATCAGTGGGCTCTAGTTCAGTCATACATAAACTATCTCCAAAGACAAGGTGGGGTCTGGAGAGATGGCTCAGCAGTTAAACACACTTGCTGTTCTTGCAGAGGACCCGTTTCCCAGCACCCACAGGGCCACTCAGATCCACCTGGAACCCCTATGCTCTTCTAGTCTCCCAGAACATCAGGCACACATTGGATGCACAGACACACACCCTGGCAAAACATCCATATACAAAAAAATTTTTAAACTTTTTTTTTTTGGTTTTTTTGAGACAGGGTTTCTCTGTGGCTTTGGAGGCTGCCCTGGAACTAACTTTTGTAGACCAGGCCGGCCTGTCTCGAAAAACCAAAAAAAGCCAAAAACAAACTTCTTTTTAAAAGATGGAAGAAACTGAGGAAGACATCTCAGGCAGGCAGGCAGGCAGGCAGGCAGGCAGGCAGGCAGGCAGACACAGACAGACACAGACACACAGACACAGACACACAGACACACACAGACACACACAGACACAGACACACACACACACAGACACACACACACACACAGACACACACACACACACACACACACACACACACACACACACACACACACACACACACACACACACACACACACACACACACACACACACACACACACACCCCCCAGAACTAGAAGAGGCTGTGCCCAGGAACCATGGAGAAACTGTAGCTCAGAAGGGAACAGCAGGTTTGAGGCAGGGCCCAGGCTCAGAGAGCCACCCAGAGTTCCACAGCTGTGCCTGGAAATCAGAGCCTGAGCTCATGCTTCCTTGTCCCAGGGGAGACGCCAGCCACGTCAACCAGGCTCATATACTCCCAAGGGCTCAGCCATCTGGGAAGGCACGTGCCACCGGTCTCTGTCTGAGACCAGCTGCGGGTACAGTGCTTACTGCTGGGGCCCCAGAAAGGGGAGGTGCCTGGAGTGTAGCCTAGGCTCAGGGCCACAAGTCTTCTGTACACTGTGACTGATCTGCCCTGGGTTACTTCCTGTCCCAAGTGTCACCTGCCACTAGACACCAACTCAGAGCAGCCTCCAAGCCCAGGGCCACTAGGCAGCGCTCCAGGCCACTCTCTGAAAACTGGCTGGCTCCCAAAGAAATGTGACCTAACTGCCACACTTGACCTCATGCTCTGAGGGGCTCCACCCCCAGCCACTTCACTCTGTAACCACCTATGCCCTGTCCACAGTCCACGGTTACCCCACAGAGCCAAGCCTCTACCGGGGGCCAACATCACAGGTTCCAGATGTCCCCCCAGCCCCCACACTGCCAATCTCTGCATGTCAATCACATGCATCCCTTCCCCATCTTAGGGGCACTTGTTCCCTCTATGCAGAATGCCCTTCCAGTGGATTACACAACACAACTTTAACTTCAATTGACATCTCAGGAAGGAATGAACCATCCTGACCACCCTTCTCCATCACATTCCTCATTCATCTCTCTCAAGGCACTGATCATAGCACGACCATTCTGCTTGTGGTTGGTTGGCCATCTGACTACCTACTCAGGTTCCAACAGTGCCATCCACAGCTGTCCATCTCTTCTCAACATAACACTGGACAGAGAGAAATGCAATCAACAGTGAATGTCTGGAGGAAGAGAGAGATATGTAGCAGGAAAGGCACCTGCAAATGCCCTGAGACAGGAACCTACAAAGAAACATGAGGAGTCCATGAGGAGCCAAGGGAGTAAGCAAGAGAGGGAACAGAAAAGGAGATCACAACAGAGCACCTGCCTAGAAGCCCCCAGTGAGGGGCTGGGGTGTGGCTCAGTGGTAGAGCACCTGCCTAGAATCCCCCAGTGAGGGGCTTAGGGTGTGACTCAGGGACAGAGCACCTCTCTAGAATCCCCAAGTGAGGAGTTAGGGTATGGTTGAGTTAGCAAGTAGGTAGTGTACATTTGACACTGGTTTTCATTCCCAGGAGTAAAACAAAGCATCAAAGACAACTTCTGTAGCCCAAACTCAAACCACATCCTCTTCTTACACACACACACACACACACACACACACACCTACCTAGTGGACACAGGTATTTTGGACACTAAATCATTAGCCACCCTATACACAAGAGGAGTACCAAATCATGTCACAGAGCCCTATTCAGGGCAGAAGACCTATCACCTATCATTCCAACCCAGAATAGGCAGGGGCTGTTGCAAACCCCGCCCCCATCATCAGAGGACCTGCTTCCTTGGCTAGATGTCTTGGCCCAGAGCCAGGGGATCATTAGTCAGTCAGCAAGCATCCACTAAGCATGCTTCACTTAGACCTTTATGCTGGAAGAAGTCAAAGATGGCAGACAAGGAGCCACATCCTGATTCAAAGCCCAAAGGCTCAGATGCTCTCAAGAGACATAGAGACATTCAGGGATTAGTCAGGGACAGTCACACGGTGAATGGGATATTCTACCAGGAAACCAAGCATGGACCAGCTGGAGCACTGGGTGATGTAAAGATACTGCTAGGAGCCAGATGTGTTAGCACAAGAGGATCTCTCTGAGTTCAAGGCTATCTTGGTCTGTACAATGAGATCCTCATCAGGGCTACACAGTGAAACCCCATCTCTAAAAATAAAAAATGCTAGGAGAAAGACCCAGGCCCAGTCCCCTAGCCCTGAGGCAGGGTGAGGCCCTGAAACCTGAATGACAGTGGCATTACAAATGAGTCAGAGTGACACCAAACACCTGGCCTTGCTAGGCTATCTGGGAAATAGGACTGATATCAGTCCAGGAGAGAGGCCACAGAGGGAGCTACTTACAACTTACAAAGATGGTGGAACCCAGAAGGCAGCGGGAGGCAGGCGGGGGAGGGGAAGAGGTATGTTTACAAGGTCCTAGGAAAGCTATGGGTGTCTAGACTGGAAGCTACAACAAGAGAGCCTTCTTGGGTGGCCCTGGACTGTGGTCCAAGAGAAGAAGCTGGGGACATGTGACAATGCCTGCCTTGAGATGCCACACAAAGGTGGGCCAGTTGGACATGCCATTTTCCCAGCCTTCACCAGGGTACACTCGCCCAGCTTTGATGCCTGAACTACAGGCACTTAGCAGGGCAGCAGGCTTGGCCCTTAGCTGACAGATTCAGAACTCAGTGAACACGCTGGAGATAGATAGGTCTCCAAAATACATGAGGACTCAAACACCGACCAGTTTACCAGGTTCCTAGAAAAAGATCCAATCTCTCTACAGATGAAAAGAGCCCAGTTTGGTGGCTAACACCTGGAAGGGAGGTTGATGCAAGGGCTTACAGGTTTGAGGTTAGTTTGGGCTTAGCCTCAGCTATTAACAAGACCTTGTCTCAAAGGAAAAACAAGGGGGGGGGCTTGGTGGTGTTGCATGCCTTTAATCCCAGCACTCTAGAGGCAGAGGCAGATGGATCTCTGTGAGTTCAAGGCCAGCCTGGTCCACAGAGCACGTTCCAGGACAGCTACAGCTGTTACACAGAGAAACCCTGTCTCCAAAAACAAATTTAAAAGGGGGGCAGGATGGGTCAACAGATACAGTTCTTGACGTGTAAGTGTGAGGACAGAAGTTCAAATCCCCAAAACACATGGACAGCCTTATGTCAGAGCTCCGACAGTGAGACAGGAGATGGAGACTGGAGAGTACCTCCAAAAGCCCCCAATCCAGCTAGCCTGGCCTATACAATCACAAACAAAGAGACCCTCCTCAAACAAGGTAGGCTAGGAATGACACCCAAGATTGTCTTTTGACCTTAAAACACGCAACATGGCACACACATGCCCCCATACTCACACAAACTCAAATACATACTCACAACAATAAATACATAATAAGTGCCCAAAAAAATGCTAAGGGAGATGACCCTGCAGATAAAATTCCTCCCGAACAAGCCTAATGACCTGAATTTCATCCCCTAAACCCAGGGTGGAAGGAATCAACACTAGGAAGCTGTTCTCTGACCTCTGTAAGTACACATGCAAGCACATGTTCACACACTCACACTCACACACTCACACACACACACACACACACACACACACACACACTGATAATAATTTTTAAAAAGCAGCAGCCAGGACATTGATGGGATGACTCATCCGGTATAAGAAATATAATGGCCCCTTCTCACATCTGTGGGCACCAGCACACACATGATATACCACTCACACACGCACACATATGTTTCTTCACTTAAAAAGGATTCACTGAAGTCTGTCAGGAAGCCGCCTCTACCATTCAAACATGCACTCATTCACCTGTTTACCCAACATCTATACGCTCCAAGCCCCACGCACACCAGAGGCGCTGAATGAGGCAACACCTGGCTCTATCCCACTGGATAGGACTCAGAGTTGGAGGCTTAAGGCTAGTCTATTCCTAGAAACCTCTAGGACAGAACAAAGTGACTCGAAACAGCAAAAATATTCCACACCGCGTTCTTGACACAAAAGGCAGCAGGCAGAAACTTAAAATGCCCACTGGGGAACGGAAACCTAACTAGGGTACCTGCTGGCATGTGCTCTCCACGGAATATTAAAGGCCGTAAAAAAAAAAAAAATGATACTTGTAAAGAGCCCGCCATCTCGGGAGAAACAACCCACACTGTGATGCAGGAACGACACATAAGACCAAGACTGTGCCGAGCTAGCCACTCTGCAGGTAGACACAAATTGCACAGGAAAATGAATTCAGGGAAAGCCAGGAAAGCGTTCAAGGTGCTGGGAAAACATAATGGTCTTTTTCTTCGTTCTCCTCTCCTGCACTCTACACGTCTATATGGATAATGGGAAAGGCAATCAAAGTTTCAATAGCAGCCACAACGGGCAAGCAGTACTGACTGGGAGGGAGAGATGGGTGTAAAGAGGAGGAAACTAGCCAGGAGTGATGGTGGCGCACACCTTAAATCCCAGCACTCCAGAGGCAGAAGCAGGTGGATCTCTAAGAGTTCAAAGTCAGCCTGGTCTACATAGTAGGTTCCAAGCTAACCAGGATCACACAGTGAAAACCTTGTCTTTCAGAAAAAAAAAAAGGGGGGGGGGGCAGGAAACCAGGTCAGACAATGAGGCAGGCAGAACCAAGAATTAGGGCCCGAGAAAGCAAAGTACAAGTGTGAGGAACTGAGTTTGGATCCCAAAGAAGCAAGTAAAGCTGGGTGAGGCAGCTCACATCTGTAATCCTGTAATCCTAGAGCCCCTACTACTACCAGATAAAAAATGGAGAAAAGAGAACCTGTGAGATATCCTGGGCCAGCTAGCATGGTATCTGCAGCCCAACAAGAGAAACTGTCGGGGCTGGAGAGATGGCTCAGTGGGTAAAGGCACCGGCTGCCAAGCCTGAAGACCTGAGTTCAAACCCCAGAACCCACAGGGAAGAGGAACTATTTCTTACAACTTGTCCTCTGACCTCCACATGTGCACTGTTGTGTACTCGTGTGTGTGTGTGGTGTGTGTGTGTGTGTGTGTGTGTGTGTGTGTGTGTGTGTAAGCGTGTATGTATGCATACAAACACACACACACACACACACACACACACACACACACACACACACACACACACAATGTAGGTAAATATAAGAGAGCCTGTCTCAAAGTAGAATGTGAAAAAAACACCCAAGACTGTCCCTCTGATATCCATGCTTGCCCATGGCACCTGTACCCACACCCACACCCAAAGATTAAAACTGAAGAAGAGTGGGACTGGGCCTGGTGTGATCCCAACTACTACAAGTCCAAAGGCCATCTAGGCTACAAAGTTCAAGCCTGGGGAACTTAAGGAGAAGTGGGGGTACTGGGGGTGTTAGTAAATTGCTAGAATGCTTGCATAGCATGCAGAAAGTCCTGAGGTCCACCAAAGCTCTGCATGAACCAGTGTCACATGCCAATTGGCCCAGAACTCAGGAAGTGGAGGCAAGGGGACCAAAAGTTCAAGATCATTCTTGGCTACCAAGTGAGCTGGAGACTCTATGTGCGCCGGGCATTGGTGGCGCATGCCTTTAATCCCAGCACTCGGGAGGCAGACACAAGCGGATCTCTGAGTTTGAGACCAGCCTGGTCTACAAGAGCTAGTTCCAGGACAGCCTCCAATTCCAGAGAAACCCTGTCTCGAAAAATCAAAATAAAAAAAAAAAAAATACTGTGTGTGTCCTTTCAAATAACAAACGGGGCAGGACACAGCCCAGTGCCAGAGCAATTGCCTACCTTGTGCATTAGAGATCCTATAGGTTTGACCCTAGGCACCACTCCAACAAAACAAAACAAAAAAGGACGCAGCGCCTACCTTTGACGTTGTTCAGTGATAAAGAGCGATCCTGGTCTACCAGTCCAGGTCCCAGCCGACTGCTGCTCCCGCTGTCCTTCTGCCGGGCTACAGCCACAGCAATGCCCACAGGCGGGTGTCTCACTTCAGCCTCCCCCTGGGCACCAGAGCCCTCCCGCCCAAAGGCCTTGGCACTCTCAGGTCTCTCTGGGTCCCGTTTCAGCTGCCGGCCCCCTCCAGCTGTAGGGACCCCAGGGTGTGTAAGTCGGGCCTGGGCTCTGGGGGGACCTGCAGATGTGGGTATAGGTTCAGGTTTCATGGTACCCAGACCTCCAAAGGGGCTCTTCTTCCCACCGCCACCAGGGCGCACAGCCACGGCCTCCCGAGCAAAGCTACCGCTATATTTGATGAGGCTCTGCATGGCAGAGGCCTCGCCAGGTCCATGGGCTGCGGGGTGGAGGTCAGCACCAGGCCGGCCGCAGGTGGCCGAGGCACGGGGCATTGTACTGCCAGGGTCCAGGTAGGCCTTTTTGGATGCTGTGGCGACAGTTGCTTCCTCTTCGGCTCGGCTGGCATGGTGGTGCTGTGCAGCCAGGACAGCCATCTGTGTGGTGGCAAAGTTGCCCAGCTCAAAGGGTTTCCACTTATGCTCTGGCCCAGGGGGTCGGGATGGTTCCAGGCCAAAGAACTTAGCAGCCTGCTGGGCAGCGGAGGAGCTAGAGCCTCGGGGTGCACGCTCACAAGGCCTCGGATCAGCCTCAGGCTTGAGTAGTTCCTTGGGGGGCAGGTAGGCGCGGGTATCCGGGGAGGACCGGGAGGAGCGGGCTGGAGGTCCATCGGATGGAGGTGGACGCTTGAGGGAGCGGATGACAGAACTCTTCTCCCGCAGGACCTCTGGTCGCTCCAGTCGTGGAGATCCAGGGGGACCTTGCAGGACCCCAGGACGGCCGGGCTCACGCTCCCTGGCCCTGGCATCACGAGCCTGGGATGCTATCTGTATGGGTCCCACACGCTCATCAAAGGCCTCCACAGAAGGCACAAAGGTGGGCGCCACCACGCGGTGCTCACGGCCTGGTTCACGGAACACAGTGTAGACACCAGTTGGTGTCGAGGAAGGAGGTGCAGGGGGACCCTTGGGGGGCAGTGGTGGTGGCGGTGGCAGTGGAGACCCACAGGGCCTTGCTGTGGGCAGCAGAGCTTCAGTCCGCCGCAGCAGCCGAGCACTCTCCTCCTGCCTAGCTACCTCCTTGGCACCTCCACGGCCCAATTCAGCCACCAGCCCTGCATCCACCACACCATTGCATAGGCTCAAGGTGGATGGCTGCAAAGTGCCCTTGGCTTTGGCCTCTGCCAAGAAGGGCGACAGGCGCTCAGCTAGGCGTGAGGGCCCACGGTCCTGGCGGCCCTCAGCTCTGGCCTCCTGGGTCAAGTCTACCACACCACGGGGCACAGATACCTCCTCACGTGCCCGAGGGTCTTTCTTGCCAAACAACGGAGGGGGATCTCCACCACGGCCTGAGCGATCCTTGCCTGCACCTTCCCGGGAGGAGCCTTTGGCTGGACCAACTGAGGAGTGGCCACCAGGGGTTCTGGACGAGGGTGTGTGAGAATGCAGGGTCCCAGGTGCAGGCAGGTAGAAGCCATCTAGGGAGGAAAAGGCCACAGTGAAATAGGATCACTACCCACTCCTAACCCCAAGATTCCTTCCCTTCACTCAAGTGTGCATGGCAGCCCTGTGACACAATGGTGTAGGGACCTGGTCTGTCTGAGGGAAGGGCCAGGCGTGGCTGGAAAATGCACAGAAATCTGTCTTAAACCATTTCATCCTCCCCGGCCTACATCCTCCTTTGTAAAGCTTTCAGAGCTCTCAGGGTTTATTAAAGGCTGAGGGGCCTTTAGAGAGAGGTCTACCTGGTAACCAGCACTCAGGGGGTGAAAGCAGGCAGGCGTTATGTTTAAGGGCATCCTTAGCTATACAGCAAGGTCTAGGCCACTATGCTACATGAGAAAAGAGAAAGAGAGAAAGGGGTGGGGGTGAGAGAAAGAGAAAGCAGGGAGGGAAAGGAAGGAATGAAGGAGAAACTGCAAAATGGCTTGGTTGTCAAGCCTAAGGACCTGGGTTTGATCTCCAGCCCATGTGGTGAAAGGAGAGAACTCCAAAAGTAGAGAGGATGGAGGGGGGAGGGGGAGAGGGAGAAGGAAGGGGAGAGAGATGGAGGGGTAGGGGAGAGGGGAGAGAGAGAGAGAGAGAGAGAGAGAGAGAGAGAGAGAGAGAGAGAGAAGGATTCAATTATTAGTTTAAAAAAGGAAAGGAAAAGCAGGCAGTGGTGGTGCACACCTTTAATCCCAGCATTTAGGAGGCAGAGTCAGAAGAATTTCCAAGTTCCAGGATAGCCTGGTCTACAGAATGAGTTCCAGGACAGCCAGGACTACACAGAGAAACCCTTTCTCTAAATAAATAAATAAATAAATAAATGGAGGCAAAGGTCAGATATGGTTGTGCAGGTCTTTAAGCCCAACACTTGGGAGGCCAAAACAAGCAGAGGTGGATCTCTGTGAGTTTGAGGCCAGCTTGGTCTACAGGGTGAGTTCCAGGACAACCAGGGCTACACAGAGAAACCCTGTCTCAATAAAATAAAAGGAAATACTGGTGAAGGGGCTGTGGCAGTAGTAGAGCCCTTTCCTAGCACCTGCAAGGCCCTGGGTTCCACCCTAGACACCTCACACACACACAAGAAAGAGGTAAGAACAACATGGAAGACACCTGAAATCCTTCAGAGGATCCCCCCAGAGAAACCCCAGGACATCACTCTGTGCCCCCCCCCCCCGCCCTGCCAGGCAACAGTCCCACCCCCTCCTGCTCCTGACCTTTCTGGGTATCGAAGATGCTGGGCTGACCCAGCTGGCTGAGGAGGGGGCTCCCATTGCTGGGGGGCTCCAGGTGGTTCAGGTGGAGGTAGGATGGGTACAGCCCGCTGGGCAGGTGGGAGAAGCCTAAGGAGAGAAAACAAAGAAGTCTAGACTAGCCATCATGTTTCCCCACAGGGAACTTCCTTCTAGCATTTTCTTTTCCTTGGAAAAAAACCACAGTAACCCATCAGGCCCCTGGTTCAAGAAGCTGAGCGGTTAACACCAGTTCCCAGGGTGGCCATTGTCCCCCTCCAAGCCCTGCCACTTCAAGCCCTCCTTGAGGCCCAGGAAACCCACAAGGGCTTGGATACAAGTTCAAATACCCCAAAATCAAACTCAGAATGGATCCAACCAAGGAGACTTGGAAGCCATTATTCTAATTTAATCCTCAAAAGCAACCTTGAGAGACTCCATCATTTCATTTTACAGATTAAAAGCAAAACAAAACAAAACAAAACAAAACAAAAAAACAGACAGTAGACCACTATCTAAGAGATCAGACTGCACCTAAACCTGGCTTTGACCAAAGTCCCTGCCCAGACCACCTCAGCAGAGCATGGACACTGGATGAATGAGTTTCATGGGCCTCCTGCTCTGCTGTGTGACTCAGAATTGAACTGTTTGCCCTCTCTGAACAAGAGGGCATCTCTAGCTGCCCAGTGTTGCAAGGATGACCTCTTAAGAACCCTGATAGGGCTCCTATAATGAGGCCCATGGGGAAAGTGGTGTGACTTCAAAAAGGGTGGCCACAGGTGACAAACATGGACAACTAAGGGCAAGCAGGGAATGAAAGTATGGCACAAGGGGCCAGAAAGGTACTAGGGGGTCACGCAAAGCTTCTTACGTTCTGCCTGGGGTCCTACTGGAGAGCAACAGTGTCCCTGGCCCTAGTCTGCAGTCTGAGATTAGGAATGCAAGGCGTGTCCCCAGCCATTAGGACTGAGGTCTTTTTCTCCATCATCACCTGATATATTAAAGACCACCAGATAGATAGCCACGCAGTGGTGGCACACACCTTTAGTCCCAACACTCGGGAGGCAGACGCAGGTAGATGGATCTCTGTGAGTTCGGGGCCAGCCTGGTCTATAGAGTGAGTTCCAGGACAGCCAAGGCTGTGCAGAGAGACACTGTCTTGAAACAAAACAAAACAAACAAAAAAAGACCACCAGACAGGTACTCGGAATGCTTGCCTAACATGCAAAAAGTCTTGGATCTGATTCCCTAGCACCCTGTCCCCACTCCCAAATAGTCACAAATAGGCTGTGCTCTGGTAGTACAGGCCAGTAATCCTGGCTACTTGAAGAGACTGAATGAGGTTCAAGGCTAACCTAGGGCAATTTAGTAAGAACCTGTCACAAAATAAAAAATAAGGCCAGGGGGGCTGGAGAGATGGCTCAGTGGTTAAGAGTGCTGACTGCTCTTCCAGAGGTCCTGAGTTCAATTCCCAGCAACCACATGGTGGCTCACAACCATCTGTAATGAGATCTGGTGCCCTCTTCTGGTGTGCAAGCATGCATGCAGATAACTGTATACATAATAAAAAAATAAAATCTTTAAAAATAAAATAAAATAAAATAAGGCCAGATGTGGTGGGGTACACATTTAATCCTGCCAGTCTGAAGGCAGAGGCAGGTCAATCAATCTCTGTGAGTTCAAGGCCAGTCTAGATAGACAGACAGACAGACAGACACAGGCTGTCCAGAGTGTTGGCTTCACATGTGTAATCCCAATACTTGAAAAGCAGAGGCAGGAGGATTGCTGCAAATCGAAGACCATTCCGGCTGACACAGTGAAGTCTAGGCCAGCCAGCACTTCATATAGACTTTGTCTTGAAAACAAACAAAACAAGACAAAGCAACCCACAATGCAAATTGTAAAACGGATCAGACGCCCAGTCTGCAGCAGGACAGGTAAACATGAACCAGCACTCAGCTGCATGCAGCAGATCCTCTGCTCTCACCTGCAAGACGGTAGCTCAACCCTTCCCCAAACTGCTGCAGAGGATGCAAGCGGCCAAGATCAAAGCCCCAGGCTCAGGTCACCTCAGTGGCATATGTGTTTGCTGTAGCTATCAGCATCCCAGGAAGGACGGAGGAATGAGCTGGTGACACGGGAAAGGGGGCCTGTGCTCTTCTGGGCCCCTTCTCTCCACTCACCCGGGTTGAGTCAGTGGGAGGGCGAGTGGAGAGAAGGGGCCTGGAAGAGCACCGACCCACATGATCAACCATTATCCCAGACCATGGCAAACACCCATGGGAGGACACAACCCTCCCTGCGCAAGATCTATATATTCGTTCCTGGGTTTGAGTGCCTGTCCCACGAGGCATTGGAAGAATGGCCTTAGTGACATCTGTTCAGGAAAGACCACGCTGTGACACCTGACAGGGACACTTCCAGCTACTGCTGGGGAAAATTCAGCAGCCCACAACCCCATGCTGCAGCATATTCATTCCAGTAGGGAGGGAATGGCCCAGACAGCCTAAAGCGGACAATAGGGGCCTCCCAGAATTGCAGTATCCCAGACTCTAGGGGAGCCCATAGGAAGACATGAGGATGCTAACCTCAAGGAACCAATACCCCAAATCCATCAGTCAGAGGTGGGAAAGGCACACTTCCTCTGCATGGAACTTAGCTTCGTCCAATCCCCAGTACTGCCAGAGTACCCAAGCCTGAGGCTCCCTGCCACAGCTGGGGTGGAAGGTGGGGGTCTCATTGAATAAACACCAGCCCTGCCCTCAAAGCACACACCACCTGGGAATAATCAAATAAGTAAACCTTTTTTCTGTTTTTTACCACAGAACAGTAGGGAGAGAAGAGACTGCTTCAGCAGCCCGTGAAGGAGGAGCCAGTGGGCTGGGGTGAGAGGCTGCAAGCAGAGATGAAAATGGCTTGTGCAAAGGCCCTGTGATAACAAGGTAAGCACTGAGGACTAGAGGGAAAACAGGGAGGCCCATGGTGAGAAAGTTGTTGAGAGTGGTGTTGGGGACATAAAATTGCCATTATGATTGAGACAGTGGCCCAGCAGCCCTCAGCCCCTCCCATCTGGCCCACTCCTTACCTTCATGGGCATGGGTAGCCCACAGCTGCACCATGGGCAGGTTGCTGGGGGTGGGGGAGCGAAAGGAGAGGGCAGAGGGCAGGGACAACGGGCTCCCCTGAGAAGAGGCCGAGGGACCCATCCCGCTGGCTACAAAGCTGCCCAAGAAGGCCTCGCCTGCAGAAAAAAGGGTGGGGGGGTCCCTGTCAGGCAGCCAGCAAACCAGGTTGTGCCACCTGGACCACCATCCCAAGGCCTCCTACTGCATGAAGTTTTCACCACCAGAGAGATCAAAAGGCATCCCTTGGCCAGCCCAGGCCACACCCTATGGGCCCAATCACCATAGCAACCAAGGAAGACAGCTAGACTTCCCCCCAAGCCCAGAACGGTTTTACCACTCTAGCTGCAGATGGAAGCCTGAGTCCAGTCCAGAATGGGAGTGGGGAGGGGGAGTGTCCCCAGGGACTACCCAGAGGACCCACAGAGTAAGGAAGACGATGGTCACTGGAGAAGGAGCTCAGACACCAACATCCCCAAGGACCCCACGGTCACCTGGGATGTGCAAGAGTCTGAGTGTCCAGTGATCGCATGTGCCCCTATAACTGATGAGAAGGCTGAAGCCCAAAGAGGAAATGGCTTGGCAAAGGTAAGGAGCACACCCAGCAAGACATCTCAGAGCCCAACCTGAGAGGTGTGATATGTGGTCACAAGGTGAAAGGAAAACAGCAAAAGTCAGGAACAAATTCCAGGATAGTCCTTATCTCAAAAAAAAAAAAAAAAAAAAAAAAAAGTTTAGCAAAGATGGAACCTGTCATGATGGCTCACATCTGCTATCCGACAGGAGGATTGCTGCAATTCGAGGCCAGCATGGGCTTCACAGTAAATTCCAGGTAATCTCAACAGTGATGAGACCCTGTCTAAAATGCCCAACCTCAGTCTGAGGATATAATATAGAGTGCTTGCCTAGTATGCAAGAGGACCTAGGTCCAATTTTTAGCACTACAAAAACAAAATAAGCAAACAAAAAGCTATTTAAAAAACAAAAACTGGGCCAGGCGGTGGTGGAGCACGCCTTTAATCCCAGCACTCGGGAGGCAGAGGCAGGCAGAGTTCGAGACCAGCCTGGTCTACAAGAGCTAGTTCCAGGACAGCCTCCAAAAAGCCACAGAGAAACCCTGTCTCGAAAAACAAAACAAAACAAAAAAACCGGGAGGGAGGCATGAATTTAACAAGAATTATATAATAGATACATGATAGTTTTAGGAACAATAATAGTAAATAGACCAGATGTTCTGTGGGAGACTTCAAGCTTTCCCCAGTACACCCTGCAAGAGAGGAGGTGAGCTCTGAACACATACGTAGATCCAGCACCCTAACCAAGCACCCGTCAGGTGTCTATCCTGGCCAATCTCCACAGGAAGGTTTCATGTAAGTACACAAAGGCCTCTAGTCCCTGAGAGGTGGGCACTGTTTACAGACAACACATCCAAGTTGGACACACAGACAGGATGTGTGTGGTTCAGATGCCAGGGGCCCCCTGGTCTAAACCACAGGGAACTCACAGACTCCACCCATGTATATACACATCCTAGCTTCTGGGTCCCCAACAGCCCTCCCGTGCAGGCCCTATACACAAGTGCCCATTGATCACCTCTCAAAGGGGATAGGATCCCAAAATATACCCCCAGGGCCTTTGGGATACACTCTGGAAAGCTGATTTAGCAAAAGGCAGCGCTTCCCCACTGATTACCCCCAGAGTAGGGACAGCAGTAGCTATAGACAGCACACACCCTCTGACCACATGCCTGTTACCATGGTCTATGTTCAGCCACCGTCACTGCATCCCAGTTACTCTCCAGAGCCCAGCGCCAACTCCAGCGGCCCAGAGTCCAGCACCAGCTCCAGTGGCCCAAGGGCCCTTGTGGCTGGTCAACACATCCATGCAGCCCGACGCTGGGGAAGTAGGACCTCTGGGCCCTGCCAAGTCCTAGGCTTCCTCCTTAATGTGGCAGATGGCGGGTAGAAGACTCCGGAAGCCAGTAGCCAGGGGTTTGCGCAAAGGCTTACATCAGCCACCAGTTCTTCCTGCCCAGGCTCTGCGGAAGTGCAGGGCGCAGGCCTGCCCCTGCCTGGGCTTGTGAAACCCAGCAAGCAGCACCCAGAGAAGCGTTGGGGCCCGGATGCCACCAACGGCTCCTGACACCATCAGGGCTCCAAGGGGCCTCAATTACTGCCTCCCAGACTGGAGGTAGGGACAGTTGGGAGTCAGGGGGTGGGGAGGTCCCAATGACCAGGCAAGTCAGTGCTGTTCTCTTGGCATGGAGTTGCAATCCTAAAGCAGGCACAAAACCAGTAGTGGTGGCACAGGACAGTCATTAGAGCTACTCAGGTGAGGCAAGAGGATGGAAAGTTCAAAACCACTCTGGACTAGAGTGAGTCAAGGCTAGTCAGTATCACTCTGACTCTGTCTCAATAAAAGATAAAAAGAACTGGAACAGTGGTTCACTGGTGAGAGCCCCTGCTTAGAATCCCCCAGTGAGGGGCTGGGGTGTGCCTCAGTGGTGAGCACCTGCCTAGAATCCCCCAGTGAGGGGTTGGGGGTGTGGCTCAGTGACAGAGCAACTGCCTAGCATAATCAAGGCCCTGGGTTCCATTCACAGTACTTTAAATAGCTCCTATAGAATAGTTACACTAGGACCACTAGGCTCATTTACCTTGTCTGACATTCTCAACAAAGCCACGTACAGGACTAGGTAAATAAAAGACGGCATGGCAACACAGAGAGGACCAGGGCCCAGAAGACACCGTGTTGTGGGATATGGTAGCCACTGACCATGTGTCACGCCTGAGCATCTGAAATGCAGCTATGGAGACTGAAGAACGCTATGTTTTATTTTATTAAGTCTCAATTAATTTAGATATAATTCAGCAATGTGGATATGGAAGGCCAGTCTCCTTGGGGAAGGAATGGGGCAAAGTGCGAGCAGAGGCCACGTCCAAGCTCCAGTCTCACTTTGTGGGTGTGGGTGTCGTGTGTGTGTGTGTGTGTGTGTGTGTGTGTGTGTGTGTGTGTGTGTGTGTCTGTGTGCACACATGCACAAGCGTGCATATATATTTATTTGTGTTCAGGATGTGCACATCTTCCTAATGTAGGTGCTAGGATTTGAACTTAGGTCCCCATGCCTGTACAGCAAGCACTGTTACCTGCTGAGCCATCTCCATGGCCCCATTGTTTTGTTTTTTTTTTCTTTTTCTTGAGACAAGGTTTCGATATGTAGCCCAGGCTGCCCTGGCCCTCACTATGTAGGCAAAACTGACCTCCAACATCAGGGGGAGCCTCCCTCTTTAGCCTTCCCAAGTGCCTAGACCACAGCGGTGCACCACCACTACTCCCAACCTGTGGCTGTCATTCCAACCAATCTCTAAATCTCCCCAGGCTGTGTGACATACATAATGCATTTACCATCTTCTCCCTCCAAGGTTGGTGTACAGAAAGATTCAAGAAGCTTCTATCTCTAACATGATTTGAGCTCTGTCTGCTGCAGGGTGCCATGTAGTACCAGCTGTTGTCACAATCGACTGGCTAAGTGACTCCTCTAAGGTGAGGATCTGAGGCGGTCCCCTTGCCATATCCCACACACTTCCTCAGATGAGAAGTGAGTGGCTATGTTATTATTACACTATCATTGAACTGTACAGTGTGTGTGTGTGTGTGTGTGTGTGTGTGTGTGTGTGCATGTGTGTGTGCATGTACACTCTTATGTGTACCTGTGCTTGTAGATCCTGAAATTGACCTCAGGTGTCTCCCTCAATCACTTTCCATCTTACTTTCTGTGACAAGGTCTCTCCCTGGACTTGGTGCTCTGATTTAGTAAGAATGGCTGGCAGGAGGGATCCTCCTGTCTCAGGTTTCCCAGCACCTAGATTCCAGGTAGGTGATGCCTCTGTTTTTTCACATGAGTGCTGGATAGCAATCAGGTCCTCACGTTTGTGAATGTCTTTCCTACCAAAAGATCCAAGTACTTATCCCATACAAGCACTAGCTTCCAAAATCAGAACATTCAAAGTGGCATCAAAATTCCAAGCACTTCTGCTGGGCGGTGGTGGTTCACACCTTTAATCCCAGCACTCTAGAGGCATAGGCAAGCCGATGTCTTGTCAGTTCAAGGCCAGCCTGGTCTACAAAGTGAGTTCCTGTGAGAAACCCTGTCTTGGGAGAGGGCTGGCACAGCAAGCTCTTCTTTGCTTCTAAACCTCAGGTGTCTTGCCAGGTGACTCAGGGCCCTTCCCAGATCCTGGCTCACTATCCTGAAGCTCCGTAGTCTAGGAACCGTGTTACTCATATTTCAGATTAGGAAATTAAGACTCAGGGCTGGAGAAATTGCTCAGTGGTTAAGAGTACTGGCTGTTCAATTCCCAGCAACCACATGGCAGTTCACAACTGTCTGTAACTCCAGTTCCAGGGGATTAGACACTATCACATAAAGACATGCATGCAGGCAAAACACCAATGTACACAAAATAAAACTGGAGAAATCTTTTAAAAGAAGAAGAAATTAAGGCTGGGCGTTGGTGGTGCACGTCTTTAATCCCAGCACTTGGGAGGAAGAGGCAGGTGGATCTCCGTGAGTTCGAGGCCAGCCTGGTCTCCAGAGCGAGTGCCAGGATAGGCTCCAAAGCCACACAGAGAAACCCAGAAGAAGGAGGAGAGGGGAGGAGGAGGGAGGAGGAGGAGGAGGAGGGAGGAGGAGGAGGAAGAAGAGGAAGAAAGAAACAAAGAAACAAAGAAAGAAAGAAATTAAATAAATATAAATAAATAAATAAATAAATAAATAAGACTCAAACCAGGGGACTGGAGAGATGGCTCAATGGCTAAAAGCACTGATCGCTCTTCCAGAAGACCTGAATTCAGTTCCTAGCATCTATACGGTGGCTCATAACCAACACCCATTTCTGGCCTCTGTGGGCCCCAGACATTCACTCGGTACAGAGACATACATGCAGGCAAAATAACACATAAAATAATAATAAAATTATTTTAAAGACTGAAATCCCACTACAAAAAGTAGAAGCAGGAAGGTGTCAAATTCAAGACCAGCCTAGGTTACAAAGTGAATTCCAGGCTCAGCTAGGCAACTAACAGAGGAAAATAGACAGAAAACTATGATTCATCTGGGCTAGGTAGCACAGGCCAACAATTCTCTGTACACGGCATATTCAAGTTCAAGGCCTGTCTTGGCTACCTAAAAACATAAAAAGACTGAGGCGATTGCTTAGTCAGTTAAGCAATTTCCTGACAAACATGAAGTCATAAATTCAATCTCCAGAACTCAAATAAAAATGCCAAATGTAGACAGGTGTGATGATGCACACCTTTAATCCCAGCAGAGGCAGGGGTATCTTTGTGAGTTCAAGGACAGCCTGATCTCCAGAGCAAATTCTAGGACAGCAAGAGCTACACAGAGAAATCCCTTTGGTGAATCCCCCCCCCACACACACACACACACACAGAGTCAGATGTAGTGACACACCCATGTCATCCCAAGGCTAAGGAAATAGACAGGCAAATCCCTGGGGCTCAGTCAACTGGCCTAGCCTACTCCAGGCCACTGAGCGACCCTGCCTCATAGGAAATGAACATTCCTGAAGAATGACACTCAAAGTTGTTCTCCAACCTACACATATACAACCAAGGCTACACAGGAAAACTTTTATATATATATATATAAAATCAAAAAAGATGGGCTGGGCTGAATTTATAGAGCGTGTGAACCATTATGCATGGAGCCCTGGGTTCCATCCCCAGCACTTCAAGAAAGAAACATGGCTTCAGAAGTTGGGGTTAACAAGGGGCCACCGGCTCACAGTCAGGACAGGTGCCTGCTTGGGTGTCTCGGCTTTCTGTTCAAAGATTTAATGACATTCATAAAATTCCCAACTTTCCCAAGTCATTTTCCTACACACCAAGCTGTGTGCCAAGCACACGCCTCACCGGCTCCTGTAACCCCATGATCATCCCGGAAGGAGTTAGTCACGAGGAACTCAGCTATAAAGGAGAAAGCAAAGCAAACAAAGCCACTGTGGCTCGCCTGGATTGCCAGGGACTGACGGGGAAATCCAGACACATAGTTCCTTATCACCTCCTGTTCCTTCAATACATACGGGGGTAGGGGGTGCCACCCTCTTGGACTGCAAGTGGCATCCTACCTGGACTCTGGATAAAATCATGAGGAAACCTGAAGCTGACCCTATTTGAGATTTCAACCATAATTCGGAAGTGCTAGATGAAAAAAATCCCAGAAATAAACAATGGGCAAAGCTTTAAATCTCATGTCATTCTGTATAGACTTATGGAATCTTACACCCTTCTGATCTATTCTGCCCGTAAGTGAAGCATCTCTCCTTCCAGTGCATCCAAGCCACACTGTATGGTACCCGTGACTCATTCATCACTAGGACCCCTCCCGTGTCTAAACTCAATGCTACATTATTCCAAACACTTCATCTTGTCAAGCTGTCTCGTATCATTCCCAAAAGAAGGATGAGGGTGGAGAGTCCAGTGGCCCACACCTAGAATCCAGCCCTTCAAAGGTGGAGGCAGGAAGATGAGAAGTTCAGGGTCATCAGTGACTATAGTGAACATAGCTAGCATGTTCTAGGCTAGCCTAGGCTCCATGAAACCATCTCAGAAAGACAGGGCAGAGCTGAATACAACATAAGATTGCTTGACAATGTTCACCTGTGAACCCAGCACTGTGGATGCAGAGGCAGAAGGACCTTGATTTTGAAGCCAGCTTGGGACATGAAGTCCAATAAATAAATAGGTATCACACTACTTGTATAAAAGTGTACTTGTGGGCCAGCAAGATGGCTCAACATGTAAAGGAGCTGGCTGACAGGCTGACAGCCTGAGGCCAATCCCCAGCACCCAGATAGATGGTGGAGGGGGAGAACAACTTCTCCAAGTTGTCCTCTGACCTTCACAAGTGCACGATGGCAAGCCTGTGCACAGACATCCACACAATAAATAAAGATGAAATCTTTTGTTCTGAGTGTACTTATTATAATTGTCTTCTTAAATATTGTTTTAATTGTGCGTGTGGGTATGTGCACATGAGTGAAGGTGCCCTTGGAGCTGCAGGTGGTTTTGAGTTACCCACTGTGGCTGCCAGGAAGCAAACTCAGGTCCTCTCCAGCCCCGTTTTTATTTTTGAGGCAGGATCTCATGCATCCCATTGCTGACCCTAAACTTACTATATAGCAGAAAATGATCTTGAACTCCTGATCCTCTGCCTCTACCTCCTAAGTGCTGCGGTTTCAGGTGTGCACCACCATGCCTGCATTGCTGTAAAAACCCAGAGCTTCCTGCACATTAGTCAAGAAACTACTTCCCACCCCCGATTGTTCTATTCTGCAATTAATCATCATTGTTCATTTCTTACTGTGTCTACTCTTACAAGTTAAGAGTTTATCAGGGGTATGAATATGTAAGAAAATCCAGCCAAGGTGGTGGTGCACGCCTTTAATCCTAGCACTCAAGAAGCAGAAGCAGGAGAATTTCTGTGAGTTTGAGGCCAGCCTGGTCTACAGAGCTAGTTCCAAGACATGGAGGAAGGAAGGAAGGAAGGAAGGAAGGAAGGAAGGAAGGAAGGAAGGAAGGAAGGAAGGAAGGAAATCCACAGGCTATATTCAGATCGGTGCTACCTGTCTCTGGGTCTCAGGTGTGCACTGGGACCCTGGAAGTCAACCATCAGAGGAAAGGGTTTCCCAAGGCTACACCTGGGACTCAGCACCTACGAGTCTTTGCACAGCAGCTGGGAATCCAACCTGTTAGACACTGGAAAGGATTCATAACATGACACAGACACACAGAATGAGGCCATCCCTCCCCACCGCTTTCCCAAATAGCTCCAGCTAATGGGGCAATCAGATGGCCCACATGCCTCACTTCCTTGTTTATAGGCCCTGCCTGCCCCATGCTGCTTCCAAAGGAACAGTGGCTCCAGTTCCTTTCCATCAATACAGAAGCAGGCTTGTACTCCTAAAGCCACACTGTCCAAGCTGTGTGTACGGATGCTGACCTGTAATCCCAGAAGGTGCAAGGCAGCTCACACTTCATGGCCAGACCCTGTCTGAAAAAAACAAAAGCAAAGAGGCTGGAGAGATGTCTCAGTGGTTATGAGCACTGGCTGCTCTTCCAGAGAACCCAGGTTCATCTCCCAGCACCCACATGACAGTTCAGAACTGTCTGTTACTTCAGCCCCAGGGGATCTGATACCTTCACACCAATACACATAAAATAAAGTTAAATAAATTATTTAAAAGACAGCACTCGGGAGGCAGAGGCAGGCGGATCTCTGTGAGTTCGAGACTAGCCTGATCTACAGAGCAAGTGCCAAGACAGCCCCCAAAGCTACACAGAGAAACCCTGTCTCCAAAAACCAAAGAAAAAAAATTTAAAAGGTAACAATAATGGTAGACATGGTGTTTGCCTGAGATCCCAGCACTTGGAAAGTGGGAACAGGATCGGGAGTTCACAGGGTCATCTTGGGCTACCTAGCCAGCTCAAGGCCAACCTGGGCTAAAGACACGGTCTTAAAGGGCAAATAACAAAATGTAAGCCAGCCTTGGAGGCTCAGGCCTGTAATACTAGCCCCTGGGAGGAACTGTAGTGCTACCTGCACACCAGAAGCACTACAGCAGTGTTCTCAAATAGCCCACAGACAAAAATAGCCCAAGAATTCTTCAGTGGTCGAGTGGGTAAACAAATTTGTGGCATGTCTATGCAGTGGAGTATTATTCTGCCTTTAAAAGGGAAGAAAAATGTGACACCTGTTCAAACAAAAGGGCAAATACTGCATGATGGACATGGTGATAAGAAACTCAGAAGCATCAATTCACTGAAAGAGGATGCTGAAGGTGAGGGAGAAAGGAGGAAGTCAGGGGACAAAGATGGCTGTACAGTACAAATGCACTGTGCAGTTAGAAATGAAAATATGGAGATTTGGAGGAAGGGCGAAGGATGGGTAAAACACAAGCCTGTTACCCCAGCACTTGGGAAGCTGAGGCAGGGGGACCACACATTCAGTCTGTCTGGGCTATAGAGCAAGTTCAAGGCCAGCCTGGACTGCTTAGTCCTAGTTGCAGAATAAAAGGAGAGCTGTGGATTCTGGGCAGTAGAGCATATGAGGGGACTGTGAGGGGACTATGGGTGTAGGAATGAGCACAAAGGAAGAGGTACAAAGGGGTACATGTGGCCAACAACTAATCTGAACTTTCGGTATTTTATATTTTAACTAATTCCCGTAACTATATCACAGGACATAATTTACAAAAAAAAAAAAAAAAAAAAAAAAAAAAAAAGCAAGGCAAGTAAATGAATAAAAGTTGAGTCCAGGATGGGTGAGATGGTTCAGTGGGTGAAAGTGCTCACCAAGCAAGCCGGACAACCAGAGTTCAAGCCATGAGTGATCCAACAATGAAAAGAGAGAGCCAATTCCCAAAAGATGTCTGCCACAGCAGGCAAGTCTGATGCCACCCCCCCACACACACACACACACTGGTGAGATGGCTCAGTAGATAAAGGGCTTGCTGCCAAGTCTGATGACCAAGTTCGATCCCTGGGATCCATTCGATGGAAGGAGAGAACCAACTCCTACAAACTGTCCTCTGACCTCCACGTGTACACCCTGCCACACATCCATGCAAATAAAAAGTAATGTTTTTTAAAAAGTGACTCTAGTAAGAAAAACCCCTCTCACCATCCTCTGGCCCCCACCCACCCCCAGCTTCCCAGCCTGGCTTCTGGACACTTCATTTGCCAGCTGTGTGACCCTAGACAGGCAACCTTCCCATCACTGTATAATAATCAAGGGAATTAAGAAGGCAAGACTCCTTGAAGGGAGGCAGCAGTGGTGGCACACACCTTTTATCCCAGCACTCAGGAGGAAGAGGCAGGCAGATCTCTGTGAGTTCAAAAGAGGCCAGCCTGGTCTGCAGAGCGAGTGCCAGGACAGCCAGGGCTACACAGAGAAACCCTGGGGGGGGGGGGGGTAGAAGATGATGAAGGCAAGGCAAAACCCTGAAACTCTTTAGATTAAAAAAAAAAAAAAAAAGATCCTGAAACTCTCAGGTCTCTCGAGTTCTAACACTTACCAGATGAGAGAAGCAGCTAGGGCGGCGGGTGTGGATGCTTCCCCTGCGCTCTCTGGGTACAGTGGCTGGGGACCTATGGCTGCCACCTCCTCTGAGCTGAAGAGATGCAGCTAAGGCAAAAGCCAGCCTAAAAAAAAAACAAACAAACCAGCCTCACCCTAGGAGGAGGTCCTAAGGACTGGTTCCAGGGAGATAAAGCCCATCCCGGCCTCTCCACCCTACCTGCCCCTCAAGGTGAAGCCCTACAACTACATTCTCAGCATCCCCACCCCACCCCCCATCCAAGCCCCTCCACCAACACAAAATTGAGCACCCTCCCTGGGGTGCACGGGCTTTGTCTAACCCCCCACCGGATACCTTACCCCCCAAAAGAAGTTGCTTAAGATGTAAATAAAAACAGTATCAAAGGCTCCCAGAGAGAGGTCAAGAACAGCTTAACCAATGATATGCAAATAGGTCTACTCAGCCGGGGCCCTGAAGGCTCCAGACAAGTCACAATCAGCAAGTAATTACAGAGGGACTTCCTTATGCAAAGAATGCATCCCCTAAGGTACACTCCAGCCTCAGGAGAGGAAGAGTTAGGGATGGATGGACTTCCAGGGACTGCTTGGGCAAAGCAGAAAGTTCAGAGTGAGGCACCGTATCAAACAGAAACCTTAGCACAACTTCAGAGTTAAGAATTCCTTCTCCGATTGACAAGATGGCTCAGTAGGCAAAGGAGCTTTGCCACCACGCCTGATGATCTGAGTTTGATCCCTGGAACCCACATGATGAGAAAACCAAAACTGCCCATGCCCCAAGTGGTCCTCTGACCTCTACACACACTTCTCCCTTGCCCACTCTTTCACATATGTAACACATATACCCACCCACACACAAGCACACACTTCTCAATCGCCCAGTTTCACACATATGTACATGCTTGCACATATGTACATACATGCATGTGTGTACACGTGTGCAAAAGGTTAGTGGGTATAACTCTGAAATAAGCCCTGATCACTAGCACCCCATAAACCAGGCACACACCGCCCCAGCACCCCAGAAAGCAGGAAGACCATCCTACAAAACTACTCAGGGAAAGTCCAGGTCAACCTGGGCCACCTAAAACCCTACCTCTGGATAAATAAACACACAAACACAAATAAACAAATGGAGCCAGCAATGTGGCACAATGACAGACTGCTGGTTAAGCAGAAATGAAGCCCTGGGTTCCATCTCCAGAACCAAAACAAAATAAAAACACTAGTTAGGTCTGACGGCTCATGCCCCTGATTTTAGCACTTGGACAGCTGAGGCAGGAGGATCCCAAGGAGATGGAGGCCAATAGGAGCTGAGTGAGCTCTTGTCTCAAAACAAACAGACAAGACAATCAAACTACAGGCTATCTTTGATCCTCTAAACTTGGAGGCTTCGGCATTTATAAAGCCCAGGGGCAGGGAGTGAGTGCTCCAGACCACAGCTTATTGGGGCAGGATTTGGTTTGTGTTGTTTGCAGGCGGGGCTTATGGAAAAACAAGTATAGACCTTCAGCTGTCTGCCATACCTGGGGAGCCATACCTGAGAATCTGTTTGCACCATGGAAGGATTTGGAGTCTCCCACAAGCCCTTGCTGACAAAGATGAAACTACAAAAGGCTGGAATTCATTGGGAGGGAAGGGGGTTCTACTTCTGTAATCCTGGCTCTGCCCACCCCACCCCCAAGACTGAGTGGGGCAGGAGTTGCTGGTGAAGGCAGACTCACCTATAGAGAGAGCTAAGTGTGTCAGAGACCCTTATCTCAAATAACAATGGTTAGTTTAAATTAGTGAATTAACTTTTAAAAGAACAGACATTCTCAGAGTTGGGTTTAGGCAAAGGCAGAGCCAGGCAGAAACCCAGGTGCTTAAGCCGCTAGAGTACTCTCACTTCTGAGTTATACAAGGCCAAAAAGAAAAGTAGCAAAAACCTGCACCAGATATGCTTGGCCCAGTAATCCGGGCACTTGGAGGAGAAGACTGAGGCACAGGGGGTAGACCTCAAGGTTAGCCACATAGTAACAGCTGTCCCAAAACAACAATCAGGAGCGCCCATTATCTTTTTACAGAGATAACATGGGTTGGGTAGCCTTCTCTCTCTCTCTCTCTCTCTCTCTCTCTCTCTCTCTCTCCCTCCCTCCCTCCCTCTCGCTCGCTCTCTCTCTCTCTCTCCAACTCCCTCACTGAACCTGGAGGCAGGCTGGAGGCCACCAAGCCCCAGCAATCCTGTCTCCACGCCCCAAAGCACTCCAACTATAGGAAGTGTGCCCAGCCCTGCCCAGCTTTTTGAGGGGGTGTTGGGATCCAAACTCTGGTCCTCACACTTAAGCAGCAAGGGCTCTTATCTGTCGTTATTTTTCACACACATTCTCACATAGCCCAGGCTGCCCTCAAACTTGATACAGACCTAAGGCTAGCCTTGAATTCTTTCCTGACCTTCCTGCTTCTACCTCCCAAGCACTGCATTGGGTAGTACCCTTTTTCTTTCTTTTTTTGTTTTGTTTTTGATTTGTTTATTTTGTTTTGTTTTTTTGAGACAGGGTTTCTCTATGTAACAGTCCTAGCTGTCCTGGAACTAGCTCTGTACACTAGACTGTCCTCAAACTCACAGAATTCCGCCTGCCTCTGTCTCTTGAGTGCTGGGATTAAAGGCGTGTGCCACCAACGCCCAGCCTCCTTTCTTTCTTAAAATTCATTGAAACTTCCCAGACAGATAACTCCCATATCCAACCAGGAGACAGAGAGGACAAATGACCTAGAGGATACAGAGAAAGCAAGAAAAAGAAACCACACCCACACCCACCCACACACACACACAATAAAGTCACTATCATACTATTCAAGTCATGAGAACTAACATGTCGTCTGTGAAAGAACGGGATGCTATAATGACAATGACAATGATAATCGGGCTAAGGAGAATTCCTGCCTAACATTCAGAAAGACTCAAGTTCTAGCCCCAGAACTGGCTGTGGTAGTGCATACCTATAATCCCAGCGCAATTGAGGCCAGCCTGGGCTGCATGAAAAAAACAAAAAAACAAAACAAAAAAAAAGTGTGTGTGTGTGTGTGTGTGTTTTATGTATATTACATAGGTTCTATATGTGAACGACAGCCATTCAAAAACTATAGTGAAGGGTTAGAAAATCCCATTAAAGACATCTTGAAAGATTGAGAAACACAAAGGCAAAAAATGGCAAAGAAAATCAGGTAGTGGTAACTCATGCCTTTAATCCCAGCACTTGGGAGGCAGAAGCAGGCAGATCTCTGAGTTCGAGGCCAGCCTAGTCTACAGAGTGAGTTCCAGGACGGCCAAAGCTACACAGAAAAACCCTGTCTCAAGAAACCAAAACATAAAAGCAAAGATGGCTCAGGGGGTGAAGGTGATTGCAGCAAAAACCTGACAACTTGAGTTAGATCCCCAGCCCAAGGAAGAGGGAGAGGAAAAACCTGTCCTCCGAATCACACACACCCCTGTAATACAAAAAAAACAGTTTTAAGAAAAGGTAAAGCTGGACTTGGAGGCACACACCTTTAATTCCAGCCCCCATGAGACAGAACCAGATGGATCTCTGTGATTCTGAGGCCAGCCTGGTCTGTATCTTGAGCTCCAGGTTAGCTGGGGCACTATATCAAGGCCCTGTCTCAGGAAAAAAAAAAAAGAAAAGATATAGAAAATGTGTTTACTGGGGCAAGGGACTCAAGATATCTCAATCCTAGCAGAGAGAGAGAATGGTGGGCAGGAAATGATCAAATATGAATAAAAATAGAAACTCAAAAACAATTTCAGACTGGAAGAACTGAATTGTAAGACTGACAGGCTGCCGGGGCAGGCAGCACAGCACACACAAAAGGAGGCTACGGCAGTCAGAATCTCAAGACAACGAGGATGGGAAGAAAATCCTTAATCGCAGCGCAGGATTCTTTTGAGCCAGGCAATGCTCTAGGTGCTTCTGCGCCTAAACACTTTTAGCCTCCACACAGTCATGAAAAGCAACTATCACCAGCCATTTTAGCAGAGAGAAAATGGCAGGTCAGTTAGGCAAAATGTCCAGCCCACACAGCTAGAAGAGGCCAAGCCGACCCTGGGGTCTCCTGAGCAAGCCACCTGTGTCACTACTGCGAGATGCTGAAAGATATCAAGCATTTGGAAGAGGGGCACTGTGCATATAGAAATCAACATTCATGGTCTACAAGAGCTAGTTCCAGGACAGAGAAACCCGGTCTCGAAAAGCCAGAGAGAGAGAGATCAACATTCAACATGAGTGGCCCACCACGCCTTTAACCCCAGCACTCTGTGAGTTCAAGGGTAGCCTGGTCTACAAAGTGAGTTCCAGGGGGGTAGGCTCTGAGGGTCTGTGGGCAGTTAACGGTTACTGAGGGGGAGATGTGTTGTTTTCCTCAGCGGTGTAGCCAACTGGTTAAGTTGCTTCTATAAGTAAGCTGCCACCCAAGCTCAAGAAAGAAACTCTAAAAAAGCCATGAAATTAGGAAGAAGGTTTGGGGAAGATGAGTTTCAAAAATGGCAAGAGGAGGGGGCTGGTGAGATGGCTCAGAGGTTAAGAGAACTGGCTGCTGCTCTTCCAGAGGTCCTGAGTTCAATTCCCAGCAACCACATGGTGGTTCACAACCATCCATTATGAGATCTGGTGCCCTCTTCTGGTGTGCAGATATACATGGAAGCAGAATGTTGTATACATAATAAATAAATAAAATCTTTTAAAAAATGGCAAGAAGATAAGAGCGGGTACCAGGGGATAAAATGACTAAAATCCATTATGTACATGAATGAAACTGTCAATGGATAAAAATTAAGTACATATAATCGTTCATAAGCCAAACAATAAGGAAAAACAGGCTTAATTCCCAGCACCACCAAAAGGGTGGGGGAGACAGTGTCACAACCTTCAAAAGTAGCATTAGGGGCTGGAGAGATGGCTCAGAGGTTAAGAGCACTGACTGCTCTTCCAGAGGTTCTGAGTTCAATTCCCAGCAACCACATGGTGGCTCACAACCATCTGTAATGAGATCTAGTGCCCTCTTCTGGTGTGCAGATATACATGGAAGCAGAATGCTATATACATAATAAATAAATAAAATCTTAAAAAAAAAAAAGTAGCATTAGAACAGTAGAAATTAGTTAAATCACTAACAAACCACTACCATGTCAGGGTAGAAAAGGGCATTTTCCAGGCACACTTGGACTCAGAAGATCTGCCCTGAGAACACCACATCTCAGAAAGCTACTGCTGAATAGGCTCCATAGAAACAAGGACTTAACGCAGCAAACAGGAAGGCCCTGAAATCAAGGAAGAGTAACGACAGAAAACCAGGTGAAGGACAGAATATCCAAGGCGAGGATCTTCAAGAAGAAACAAGGTTACATTAAAAACTGTATCCAGAGATTCAAAGGCAGAAACTCTTTAAAAAAAAAAAAAGTAAACTCTAGACAATGTTAATTTTATTACATCACTGACTTTAGGAACAAAATTTACAAAGCCATAGTAATAAAACTGGCTGAAACAAAATTATATTCCATATAGATAAGGATTGGGGTAGAATCGGGGAAAAAGTAAAACTACAATTATTTCCCATAATAATAAACATTTACTAGGTCCCTATTATATATGAGGCACAATGTAAAATGTTTCATTTGTATCTTTAATCCTGGAAACCATCTCTCTGAGTATCCTATTACCATACTCCATTTTACTTTATTTTTTTAACATATGGACGTTTTCCTTGTATGTGTATATACAAGGGGTCAAAAGACAGCGTCGGATCCCGAGAACTAGAGTTAAAGATGGTTGTGCTGTTGTGTAGGTGCTAGGATTCGAACCCGGAGCCACTGCAAGACCAGCAAGTACTCTTAACTGCAGAGCCATTTCTCCAGCTCCTCCGTTTTATTTTATTTTATTTGTTTGTTTGCTTGGTTGGTTTTCAAAACAGGGTTTCTCTGTATTGCTTTGGAGTCTCTTCTGGAACTCGCTCTGTAGACGAGGCTGGCCTAGAACTCACAGAGACCCGCCTGCCTCAGCCTCCTGAGTGCTGGGATTAAAATTATGCACCACTACACCCAGCTTGGTTTGTTTCTTTGAGGCAGGCTTGGCCTCAAACTCACTATGTACTCAGGGGAATAGACCTTCAACTAACTGCTCTGGTCTCCACCTATCTCCCAGCCCAGTACGATTACAGGCATATGCACCACCATGAGCAGTTAATTCAACTGATCAAATCCAGGGCTCTGGGTGTGCTAGGCAAGCCTCAACAGAGCTATATGCTCAGCCCTGCCTTGGAGGTGTTATTACTTGATTCTTTGTCGCAGGGTCTCATTATATAGCCCTAGCTGGCCTGGAACTCACTCACACGACAGATAGATAGATAGATAGATAGATAGATAGATAGATAGATAGATAGATAGATAGATAGATGGATGCATGCATACATACATACATACATACATACATACATACATACATAGAAAGAAGTTAGTCAGTGTAGGCTAGCCTCCAACTCCACAGAGATCCCTCTGTCTCCCAAATGCAGGGATTAAAGGCATACCCCAATGGGTGAGGCAATACTGAAGCAGAAAGATCCTAATTTTGAGGCAAACCTGAGCTATAGTGAATTCCAGGCCCAGCTTTAAAAAGCCAAATGAAGCCGGGCGTTGGTGGTCCACGTCTTTAATCCCAGCACTCAGGAGGCAGAGGCAGGTGGATCTCTGTGAGTTCCAGAGCAGCCTGGTCTACAAGAGCTAGTTCCAGAACAGCCTCCAAAGTCACAGAGAAACCCTGTCTCGAGAAAAAAACAAAAAAAAGGAAAGCCAAATGAACCAGAAATTTGAGATGAAAGTATTTTAAGGCTTGGGTATGAGTATACTAGCACATACCTGTGATCCTAGCACTTGGGGTGTGGATGCAAGAGGATCAGAAGTTCAAAGCTAGCTTGTGCTACATAAAATGGAAGCATTTTAGTCTGGCTATTATACAAAAAGGGGAAAAGAATAAAATAAGCAATGAGGGCCTGGGGAACCGCTCAGTGGTAGCTGGAAAGCCCTGGGGTCTATCATCAGACCCAAAATAAAATAAAAGCTTAGGTTGGCCCCTGGTGGCTAAGGACTGTGTTCCAGCCAGGGAGAGTTAGAAGGGAATTCCAAAGCCCAGGGAGAGGTGTGGATGAGCCGGAGGGATGTGTGAGTCAGCGCTAATGATGTCCGTAATTACAGCAATCACTTTCTTAGTATTTCTGCAGAGGGCTGTGCCTGGGTCAGGCACCTGGCCTGAGCTTGCTCCACCAAACGTCACAAGGCCAGGAAGCTTGCAGCATTAATTGGTCCACTTTGTAGATGAGAAAATTGAGACTCACAGGCAGAAAATCAAGACTTCAATCTCAGGCCTGGGCAGGTGTGATGGCTCACGGAGCAACTTGCCTCAAATCTGATGACTTGAGTTCAGTCGTCTGTACCCAAATGGTAGAAGGAGAGAACTGATTCATGCAAACTGTCCTTTTGAACATACACTTGAACACACACACACACACACACACACACACACACACAAGCCATAAAAACAAGATAAAAGCCTCAGCCCTAGAACGGCCAGTATCCAGATGAATCAGTTTTTTACCAAAAGATTGAAGGTTCAGAATCTCAGATACCTACTGCTGTAAAATTGTTTAAAAAAGGGTGTATGCGCCTCTGACCCTCACCCCTAAACCCTCACCGAGAAATTCTAGACAGGTGTTCTACCACTGAGCCACACTCCCAGCCCCTCACTGGGGGATTCTAGGCAGATGCTTTACCACTAAGCTGCATTTCCAAAGTCCCACTTGGCTGGCACTGGGTTTCATTGCCAGCAATACAAAAATAAATAAAGGACTGTGGGGGAGGTTCAACTCCAGATGGTAGGCTATTCTTTTATTTTTGTTCCTGTTGTTTTGTTTTTGTTTTTAAGATAATGGTCTCACAAATCCCAAGCTGGCCTCAAACTATCTCCACCAGAGGAAAGCCGGGATTACAAACTATATGCCACCAATGTAGGGCTGGGCTCGAACTCAGGGCTTCACACATGGTTAGTAAACACTGGAATGCCTGCAGAGATGACCTAGAATCTAAACAGAATACTACATTATGAGGTGGAAGCAAAATCAGGTTGGACAGCAGCTGGTCCACCAAAGGGAGTCAAGACCATCCTTAACTGACCACAACCAAATCAAGCAGTACACTTGTAGACTGAGGCAGGATCATGAGTTTAAGGTCATTCTCAGTAAAGTAGTAAATTGAAGGTCCACCTGCAGTAGACCCTGACTTACCACCAACAAAATACAAGATTGTCCCATCACCCCCAGGCAATTACCATATACACTCCTAAAATCCCAGCACTCAAGAGTCTTAAGCAGGAGAATCATAAATTCCAGACCAGCCTAGGCTACATAAAACTCTGTCTTAAAAGCAAAGAAAGTCAAGCACGGTGGCACACACCTTTAATCCCAGCACTCAGGAGGCAGGAGTTGATGGATTTCCATGAGATGGGGGTCAAGCTGGTTATACAGTGAAGTTCAGGTCAGCCAGAGCTACACAATAGGACTTTGTTTAAGAAAATTGAAAGTGGCGGAGTGCCTTACCCTATCTTGTCCCCCAAACTTCCATCCTCTATGAACATCTCTGACCAATATCTGGGGTATCTCTCTCTGTTTCTCTGTGTCTCTTTCTGTGTGAGGGGGGCAGATGCACAGGCCTGGGCACATACGCATACACACACACACACACACACACACACACACACTCTTCTGGAGTTCAGAGGACAAACTCCCCAGAATCCATCTCTCCTTCTACCATGTGGATCCTGGGGATCAAACTCAGGTCCTCAGGTTTACTGACAAGCCATTTTGGGAACACCCCCCACCCCGCCCCCACTCGCCGCCCTTATAAGTTACTTTGGAAGAATTTCAAATTCAGAGAAGTTTGAAGTAGTTACAATAACTACTATCACCTTCATGACTCCAATCACTCCACCACGCCTCTTTGTTTGTTATCTGACATTACTTGCTGTCCCCCACAAACATGCCCGAACACCTAAATTCAAAGTAGTCTTTTTTTTCTACCTGCCCCAGCCATTTGAAAGACAGTGGTAGACATGGTGTCCCCTGCCCCTAAATACTTCATTATCCTGACTCCCAAAGAGTAAAAACAGGACTTAAACAACCCAGGCAGTTACTGGTGTCCAGGAACACAGTATCGATTCATCACTATCGACTAACCTACAGCCCATATTCCAATTTCACCAACTGCCTCCATAATCTTTGGAGCAGTTTTTTCCCTTAAACCTAGATTCGATCTCAGGCTGCACACTGCCTGTAGCCATGGACATTTTTTTCCCGTTGTCTCTTAAGCAGTCACGGATCTCTGCCTACCTTCGCCTTGCATACATTTTTTTTTTTTTTTAAGAGTCCAGGCCAGTTTTGTAAAATCGCTGGTTAACATTCCAAGACTTCATTGCTGGTCTTCAGGGACAGGCTAAGATCTGCCCCGCCCCATACACTCTATCTCCCACTGGGCGGACTGATCCCAGGGCTCTCAAATCCTTGATCCCTCACCAAGCTCTCTGCTTCTGCATTCTACCAACCCTTCTGCTCTTCAGACACACAAAAGAGTTCACTCTTGGGATGGCTAAGGTCAAGCCCTCTGACCCGGCCCTTCACCCCAAGGGCCAGACCAGATCCAGGGCATTTTATCTCCTACATGGTCTGTGTTCCCCATTTACAATGATTTCTTCCCTGTTTACAGCCTGGCTCCCACACCAGAAAGTGAGCCCCAAGGAAGAGCAAAGCCTTCCATCAGTTTGGTTCCCTGCCTCAGCTCCAGGCCCCAGCTTGGTACCTGGCGAGCAGGAAACGCTTGGAAGTCATTTGCTAAGCAAATGAAGGAGTAAGGAAGGAAGAAAATCAAGGCTTAGGTTGCCGAAGTACCAAAAGGATAAGATGACTCAGAGGGTAAAATGGCCCACAGCCACACCTGAGTTCCATCCTAGGACCCACAGGGTAAGAGAGAATCGACTCCAGCTAGTTGTCCTCTGGTCTCTGCAGTGGGTTGCGCGCGGACTCGCACGCATATACACATACACACATACATACATACACACATACACACACACACACACACACACACACACACACACACACATTTACAACATAAAAAAGAAGAAAAAGAACAGGAGGTGACGACTCCAAGAACCAAGGAACCCAAGGGGCCCTTCTAGGTTCCAGAACCTTCCCTATGCCTTCCTTTCCTTGCTGCCTCTGACCAAAGAAGGTAGGGTTCAAGGATAAAGAAAGAGAAAACAAATCCCTTATCTTCTGGATTCCTTGTCTCACTGGCCGGTCCTGATTAATCTTTCTAAATCGGGCCCAGTAGGTTAACCGGGTGGATTCCAGAGTTGGAGCCCATGG
Organism: Cricetulus griseus; assembly: GCF_003668045.3. Lineage (NCBI taxonomy): Eukaryota > Metazoa > Chordata > Mammalia > Rodentia > Cricetidae > Cricetulus > Cricetulus griseus. The sequence goes on from NC_048597.1 coordinate 79,385,893, forward strand.
CTAGCTGCCTATTGTGGAAGGGCCAGGTCAAAGTGCAGTGCCTCCTGTGTCCAGATCTGAGCCCCACCCATCATTCAGTCCAGGGTGTGGGTTCAGAGAAAATAAGTAGCCAGGTGTGAGATCTTGCCAACAGCATCCTAACAGAAAGATGGATCCTTCCCAGCGCCCCCAACTCCAGCACTCAGGAGTCCAGCCTACTGGTCCATCTCACTGACAGGCTGTGACTGCTCAAACTACAGCAGGGCTTACAGCAAAGGAAAAGGAAGAAGCCGCCACCCTTGCTTTGATCCAAATCGGGGTGTGTGTGTGTGTGTGTGTGTGTGTGTGTGTGTGTGTGTGTGTGTGTGTGTGTTTTCAAGATACAGCATCTAGGTACATAATCAAGGCTGGCCCCCAACTCCTGCTCCTTCTGCCTTTGCCTCTCTGAGTGCTGAGATTGTGGGTGTGAGCCTCCACACCTGGCACCCCACTTCTTTTTGGTTTTGGTTTTTTATTTTATTTTTTTTCACCTGAGAAAGGAACTGACTAGAGCTCTTAGTCAAAACCGTATCAGAGCAGACAGCTTTGCCTTCCTCAACAGCCCTCCTTCCTCAAGGTTATCAAACCAAGCTCCCCCTGCCTAGTGGACTTTCATAGCTGCTTCGGCACCCTAGCAGCCACAGGCACATCCACACACACCCCAATGGGCCAGCCCATTGCTAACAAATACCCTCTTTCCTCCAGGCTGTGTGACCCTGGCAAACAGCTCAGCTTCTCTGGCTTTTTATACAAAAGTAAACAAATAAAGATGGCCTGAGGAGGCTGGCAAGATCTAAGGAGCTGGCAGCCAGAAAAAGCACAGGGTGGTGCCCTTGGAAAAGATCTTGCACCTGCACCCCGCAAAGAAAGCCCAGTGGGGGAGGGGTGTCTTCTGTCTCCATCACCGACAGCCCTAGGGGTTGAATAGGGTGCAGTCCCATGTCATGCTTAATGGGATTAAGTGTGGCTTCAGCTCTGGGCGTTGACCTGGGGTCCGGTCTCTCTCCCCCATCTGGAGGCGTGTACAGATGGAGCCAGCAGGAAGTAATAGAGGGCTCCGAGGCCCCCCACTCTTCCCTCTCTGGTAAGCGAGGCCTCAGGGGGACTGCAGTGGCTTTCCCTCCATTTCCTCCACACCCTCAAGCCACCCAGTGCATAAGTCACACAGCTCCAAGCAGAGAAGGCCACGACACAGGATTCCAAGGCGGCTTCCAACTGGACTTCCTAGTCTGCACCACGGCCACCCCATCCACCAGATGGGAGGTTAGGCATGGGAGGCGGTCAAACTATGCTATGTTTCCAGGGTTGGAAAAGGCTGTGCACTTAGAACGGCTGCAAGGAGTGGCTGTCGGCGCTGCTCTCAGCCAGGTCTGGGCCAGATCCCAGGCAGACCTGGAGCAGGCGACAAGCTGAGACTCGGCCAGCCAGGAACACCCTGAGGTCAGATTCCCAGGCCACAAGAGGAACCCTTGCCACCACCTCCAGCCAGACCAACTAACCCACGGACCCCAAAAAGCACGCAAATTCACACACCCATGAACCTCCAATGGCCTCTCTCACAGACGCTCAGGAGGAGTTGGCCCAAACGTCCTTTGTATCCCAAGACCATTCCCAAATCATGCCTTGGGAGTGGTCTCTGATGCCCCACTTGGGTCACAGGTCACCATTCCTGTACGAATCTGGTCTTGTCACCACTACCCCCGTGCGGACGCACCTCCAGCTCTCAAGAGGCACACGCACACCAGGGGAGGTGACCCGGGTCCCAGCGCCCCCGCCAGCGGGATCTCCGCTCGCCCCTCCCCCGCCAGGCGCTTCACAAAGGCCCTTTGTCCCGCTGAGTCCAGGACTCCCGATTCTAGAAAAGTTCCAGGAGAAAAATCAAAGGCAGAAGCTAAATCGGCAAGCCTTGGTCACCCTGGCGGGCAGAGGGAGAAACTTAAGTGGTGGCTCTCGGCCCTCAGTGTGTCTGTTCTAAGACTTGTTCCAAGGACGAGAAGAGCAGACTGCCTGAGAAATCGACAAGGTAGTGGTGCTTTTAAAGGAAGAGCTGGAGTTGTTCCTAAGCCGGGCGCAGAAGCGAGGGGCGGCGGTGGAGGAGGGGACTCGCTCACGGAGCCGCCACCAGGAAGGGTTGCAGATCCCAGGTTCCCTCTCTCCCCGGCGCGCGGTGGCCAAGGCTTGGCTTGGCCCTGCCTGGCCCTCTGCTCCCCGAGTAGCCAGGAGAAACCGGTGAGGGACTGGGCCTTGTCAGCCACCACCTCCCGTGCGCCACGGCAGGATACCCAGTGCAGCCCGGGCTCAGCTGGACTGGTGGCTGGGTTATACACTCTGGTACACTCATTTCTCCCAAATAACAGGGTCCCCAGGATCTTAAGGGTTCACCACAGATCAGGCTCCTAAAACTGGGGTCATTATTCTTCTTCATTCCCCACAACCCACGCTCCGAGTTGTGGAACCGCCCGGGACGCGGCTCCACGAGGGGACAGAACCCAAAACCCACCCATTCAACGAAGGGAATTCGCCAAGAAAAGAATCCGGGAACGGGTGTCTCCGGGGATGCAGAGTTGACACGTTGTTTTCTCGCCTACATTTATTATTATTATTTTGCAAACTCCACTTCCTCAAAGAGCCCTTGGACTGGGATTCCCCCAGGGTGGCTCTGACTCTGCAGACACTTGAGTACTAGACTGAGACTATCTGGTACACCAGGGACAGAAACCGAGACTGTCTTCACAGAGCCTCCTGTACACCCCGGTTAAAACAGGATAGAGGCTCTCAACTCCAGCCTCGGAGGTCTGCCCTCAAGGCGGGGGGGGGGGGGAGGGGGGGCAGCGCAGTAAGCAACACTTACTTACCCGGGTGCGGGTGCAGGTTGAGACCGGCCATGTATTTCCCCGGAGGCAGGGGACCTGGCAAGCCCGAGGAGGGCAAGCGTCCGGCGGTGGCCGCGCCCACGCGGTGGCTGTCCATGGCCAGGCCGGACAGCAGCGGCGGCGGGGGGCCGTGGACGGACCGCTGGGGCCCGAAATCTCGGCCATCCATCCTCCGCGGGAGTGCCGCGGTCAGCCTCCCCACCGGCCTGCCGGCCTGCTTCAGATGGACTTAAAAGTTCGGCCTCGATGTAGTCCTAGTGTCCTCGGGTGGCGGGCGCTCCGCGGCGTGCATGGCGGCGGCCAGCGGGGCTTGCGCTCAACCACGGGCCAGCGGCCCGAGGCGCACGAACTGCCCGCGGTGAGTCCCCTCCGGGCGGCCGGGCGGAGATGCGCGAGGAGGCGCACACGGCGTCTTGGCGAGGGAATAAGATGGGCCGCAGAAGACACAGAAGAGAGGGAAAGGAGAAAATGGGGGGAGAAAAAAAAGAAAACAAGTTTCAGAAAGTCGCCTCGTCCTTCAGGGTCGAAGAGTAGAGAACCAAGCTGGTGGCCAGAAATATAATCGGGAGTAGCCGCCCCCTCTCCGCGAAATGCAAAGACCTATGGTCCTTCCTCCAGCAGCTCGGTTTCCAGGGGCCTGGCTCGGAAAAGCAACCCCGGAGCGCTGCATCCCAACCCGAACTAAGTCCTCCCGAAAGTGGGGAAGGCCACTCAGCCGACCGCGCCCGTTCAGCTAAATCCAAATTAGAAGAGTGCTTTATTTCCCAGGCGTCACATGCTCCGGGGGTTTAAAACTGCTAACTCTTTTAGAGTTGGTCGAAATGTGTCCATAACGCCTTTCCACTATCTGATCCGCAAAGTTTAATGTTTAACCTTTTTGGGGCCCTCGTCTCTTTTTTCCCTTGAGTTTTGGATCTCCTTGTGAGCCACAAAAATAATAATAGTAATAATAATAATATAATAATAATAAAGTGTTCGGTTTCGCGGCTTTTTGTTGTTGTTTACCAAGGTCAGATACAAAAGCCGGCTTATTTTTAATGGAAAATCACCGCCCCCTCCTGCTGCCCCCGTTGGGCCACTGGGAATCGCAGAATCCGAGTCCCCGAGACGTGGCATTCTCGCCCGCGGACTGGAAAAAGACTCCTTCAAAACAAGATTTGGTTTCATTTTCCAACGCCCGGGCCTGGGAATCCCGAGGCTGGGAGAACGTGGCCCGGTGCGGAGGATTTGGGGACCATCAGAGAAGAAAGAAGGGGCTCCCAGGATCTCACTTCTAAGCTTTGCGATCCACACACACCCCCAAAACAACCTACAAAGGAAAACCTTAGGAGCGCGGGCAAGCAAAGGGGCGCCTCCCCAACATTGGGTAAAAACCCCTCTTAATTCCAGTTTAAGCTGTTTGTTTAAAAGATCTGTCGTTTTCCTGTTCCCGTGAGGGGCAGAAGGAGGACTTGGAGAGCCCACCCTTCCCTCGAAGACCTCCCACCAGCCCTAGGCAGCTCTAGATCCTGATTCCGGGAGGCCCGGGGCTCTCGAGCAGCCGAGGACTAAGCCAAAGCCACCGGCTCCCGGGTGGCCGCCCTGCGCCAGACCCCAAAGTCCTCTTCCCCCAACTTTGCTAAGGATGCCTATTTTAACGTGGCTTTGGTTACAAACACCCCCTCTTCCTCTCGCCCTCATCAGGCTCTGGTTACCAGATCCGCGTTTAGTTTTGAAAAAATCTACCATTGCCACAGCCCGGGATACGTGTCTCAACGACGCGAGAAGCTTCCCGTATGTACTTAAAGATGATAGTCTTTAAGGACAGCCTTTTGAAAAAGGCACTGCCCAGGCACCCCACTTTTAAGGAAGTCGGGGTAAAGCCCTATGGAGCACCTTTGCGATGGCCAAGAAGCTGGCGTGGCCATCTGCGGGGCTCTTCTGCGTCCTCCTCTACTTTTCTCCTCTTAAATGCAGCTAAAATGGCTGAATTCCGGCTTTTAATTAAAAACAGCCTATAATCGAAACCGTCTCGGCGTCCCCCGGCTAGCCCTCCGTCGGCCGGGAACCGAGTAGGGAACCGCCGCCCTCGGCGACTCTGCAGGCTGGGCGCTCGGGTGGGAGCTCCAGGCGCAGCGGCGCGCCCTCTCCCCCAGGTCCCTGTCCTCCGCGTCCTTCCTGCGGACCCCGACAGTTTCGGGGACAGCCTGCCTAGGGGGCCCCAGGGGTGCGCTGCACAAGTTTGGGGAGCATCGGGGCCCGGAGCGTACCTGGCGCGGCGGGGCTCCGGGCTCCAGGCTCCGAGGGCGACTCCGGCGATCGCCGCGATTCCCGGCGCGGCTAGGCGCCCGTACTGCCCGCCATCCCTCGGCCGCCGCTCCCCTCCGCCACCCGCAGCCGCCTCACACTTTTTGCCCGCCTTTCCTTTTTTTGGTAGAAAACCGCTCCCCGGGCCGGGCGCGCGGCGCGCCAACTCCTCCGCCCTCCCGCGGCCCCGCTCCCGCAGCCCCCGGAAAAGCCAGCTTTCCTCCCGCCGAGCTCCCCGCTTTTTAATAAAATCCAGGTAGCGCCGGTTTAAAGAATCCCAAATCTCCATATACAGCCCGGGATTGGAAAAGGTACATTACACAACCCCCCTTTCAAGTTCCTCTCGCTGGATCTAAAAAAAAAAAAAAAAAAAAAAAAAAGCGGAGGGGGGGCGGAGGGGGTTGGGGAGGGGAGCCTCGCAGGCGAAGAAACACGCATTGTTCCCGGGTGCCCGCCCCCCCTTCGGGCCAGCCCCCGGCCGCAGCACATTGGCCCCGCGCGCCGCCCATCACGCGCATGTAAACACCTTGGCCCTCAGCCATTCCTATAAAACCAATTACGGACCTCGGGGCTCCAGCAGTTTCCAGGCTCCCCACGGCGGGGCTGAATGATCAAAACTGGTGGTGAGAATTTTTCCGAGCCGTTTCTAGGCAGCCCTCCCCCTCACCAACTCCAGCAGGCCCCCCCTTCTCCTTCTCCCTTTTCTCCCTCCCCCCCATTCCAGCCCCTCCTCCTGCGTCTGGGCTGAGTGATCAAAATAGAGGAAGATGGTTGTCGCCGCAATCCTGGGCTCTGCTAGGCCTCCTGTCAGCTTCCTCCTGCGGGAGGAGGTGACAAGCTAGCCGGGAAGGGCCGGGAGCGAGCGGGCTGCTCTTTGCGCCCGCGCCCGGTGCTCCCTCTCCAGGGTGCCACTCCACCGCGCGCAGTTCAGACGCCGAAATAACAAGGCCTGCTTTTTTTCTTTTTTTTTCTTTTAAAATAAAGAAGCGATTCATTCCTTGCCCCCCCCACAGCAGTCGCGGTCGGGTGGGGTGGGCAGACGACAAGGCCTTTTTTTTTTCCTGTTGCCCCAGCCTGCGGGTCCCCTCCCTGAAACGCGGTGTCAGAAGGCTTTACTATTTAATATTTTGGACAGGCCGCGGCGGCCGGCAGCGGTGAGTTGCATCTTATAAAAAGGGTTCCTATAGAAACCCGGGCTGTGGGGTTCTGCGGCCGAGTGCGCACCGCGCGCCCCTCCCCAAAGCCCCTTTTGGCGTGGGCGCCCCTCCTTTCCCCTCCACCCCACCCCACCCCCCAAGAAAAACCAGAGCAGAAAAAAGGATTAGATCGGCGGAGCGCGAGCTGAATCCCTCTCGGTTCTGACATTTCAGCCCTATTAGCATTTCTCCACGGGGCCTTCTGAAACCTATTAAGGTGTAATATTAAAAACCTCTTGGCTGGGGGCCTCTCTCGCCTTCCATCCGCCGCGCCCCCTCCAGGGAGGGCGAGACCGGGAAAGGGAGAAAAAAAAAAAATCTGTTGAGCTCAGAGGAAGCAAGCCAAGCCCAAAAGTGCTTGGCTGGCCACGGCGGCCAGAGGGGGAGGGGAGCCCAATCCCCCAGACTTTGTACTTTTATTTTGCTCCTTCAGCAAAAAAAAAAAAAAAAAAAAAACTTTCGGGGCTGAGCGGCCAGGAACTGCGGACGGCAGATATACCTGGCTGGGGACGCGGGGATTGTGGTCCTCGCCGAAGGGACTGGTCCTAAGGGGAGGGGGGTCCCCACACCCTCTCCACAAGCCCCACAGGAGCCCGAGCCCAGCTAGGCATTACCTACCCTGGAAAAGAAGCTTGGAAAGGCAGAGAGCTTGCAGATCCTGCCTCGAGAGCAACCGTGGTTATAGGATTTTAATTAAAACAAAAGAAGCCCGCTCTTTCGCCCTGCTCTGCGGACTCAGCGTTTTCACACTGCTATTTTTTTTTAAAGAAAATCCATTTTAAGGCAATTTTTCTGAAGTCTTTTTTTTAATGAGCTAGTTAGCGCTCATCCGTTCTATTTTCTTTTCTCCACTTTTAGAAAGAAAAAAAGAGGGGGGAAGATTCGAGAGAGAACTGGGGGTGTCTAATTTAATTCCAGGATAAATTTGAAGGAAAAAAAATTCGGCCTCTTGAGGGCAGTTTCAAGTTGCCCTTCCTGGAGCTTCCTGCGCTGGTTTCTAGGCTGCCCTCTTTTGGAAGCTGGAGCTCGGTGGGGGGAGGAGGGAGGAGTGAGAAGGAGAGAAAAGAACGAAAATAGCCCGAGCCGAGGGGAACTGAGCGGCGGTGTCCGCGCGCTTGGAGCTGGGCGTGCGGGTCTCAGTGGCAGCCAGGGGCGACCCGAGGCGTCCGGTGCTGCCCGGGGACGGCCAGGAGCAAAGACGGAGAGAGGGGGGTTAGAGAAAGGAGGTATTGTGTCTATGTGCCTTAGGGGAGGGGGGTTGATTGCAAGAAATAAAATAAATGCCGTTAAGCTGCGCGGGCTGCTGGAAACAAGAGAGGAACGGGCTGAGGGGGTGGGGAGCGCTTAGTGCCCTTGAGCCTTATCCAGAGGCCTTTGTGGGTTCCCAGTTAAACCCTCCCACGCCTCAGTCCCACCGCTTTCCCCCACCCCCCCATCGCCCTCCAATATTCAGAGCGCAGGCCCTGATCTCCCCCAACCCCCTCATCCCTCCCGGGATCCAGAATGTTTTCCTTATTTTAATACAGCTCAAAAAAAATATGTATCTTGAGAGAAATGGGATGGGGGATTGTGCAAAAGGCTTGCGGGGATAGAAAAAAACAAAGGCCTGTTTTTATAAATGTTTAATGTTTTCACCCCTGGATGCTCCAAGACGCCGTAATTGTGACGGCGGGGTATTGTGCCATAAATCATTTAGCTGCTAATAAAAAATTATTCCAATTTGCCTGGGATTTGCCGGTGGCGTTTGCATTTTTCAAGTGTGCGCCCTGTCTGCGTGGCGTACCGACCCAGTTTCATTAGGGCCGTGGTTGGTGTGGAACGTGGCCCGCTCCCCCCTGGAATGTGCGGCGTTCTGGGTCCCCTCTCGGCCTGCCACTCGGCTCTCGGGCCACCGGTGCGCTGAACCTGGGGAACCGGTGGCACCGGATTCCCAGCGCCCAAGCAGGGGAACGCAGGCTGGGTCCCTCCTGCGTCTCTCCAGTCTGCCAAGTATAAGTGTGCGGTGGGCAGGCGAGGGCCCTGGTCTCCACGCCCCTGTGTCCCCCTACATGTAACAGCGGTTGGGAGCCATGTTGGGGCGTGGGGACTTGCAGAGAAGCAGAGGTTGCACCAACACCACACCACTTCCGAGAGCCTCTGGGTCTGGGGAAACGACCTACAGCCGGGGCAGAGACGCTCTTAACTACAAAAGCCGGGTGTGCTCGTCCTAAAACGGAGATGGGGACAAATGCACGGACCACGGGTCCAGGCGCCATCTTCGCGCCCCATCCCCCATCCCTCTCGCTTGTTTACCCGTCAGGATCCGTGGCCAGAAAAACTGTGTTGACGCAGTGTGTGTGTTGTACTGACTGGATGGAAAATCAGCTGGGGGGGGGGGCCTCCATGTAGTCCCAGGACGCAGTTCCCGGACAACCCACTCGAGCTGGCCTGTCTGGTCCGGCGTGGTCGTCCCCGGCCACTCCTGAGCCTTCTAGTGTGTTCTTCCAGGTCCCTAGTCCCGGTCTGAACGAGTCCCCACGGACAAAACTCAAAGCTCTTTGTTGTAAAATCAGAGGACAGGCCAACCTTGAGCGCGGCTGCCTCCCCTGCGGTGCGCCTTTGTCCAGCTCCAGGGAACCCCGCGTTTCCTTCCCTCACTTATGCCCCACGAAAGGTTGACCTCATCATCATCCACACCCCCGATGTTGCTAGCGCTGTGAACAGGTTTCCACCATACTCCTTCATCAGGGGAAGAAGGAAAAAGAAACAAAGCTAGTTTCCATTCCTAAGGGAGGACATCCAAACCACCCTGTATCGGTTGCCCCAAACCAGCTCTCCCAAGGAGTGAACTCCACTGGAGACTTAAGTAAAGGGGATCCCAAGAGAAAGCTGAGTTGTGCCTCCCGTGGAGATGCCATAGTAGAGTCTAAAGCGAGCGTTTCCGTAGATCCTAAATCCGGCTACCCTACAGCTCCCGGCCCGGGCGCCGCTAAAACCCGGAGAGGCCAGGCTGGGCCCAGCCACGCTCGCAGTCTCTCGCTGCGGTTGGCCCATCAGAAGGTGGGAATCCTGAAGAGGTTCATCCAAGGGCAACCCAGGCCCACCAGCAGAACCAAAGATGTGGTGCCAGAGCCACGCACAGCATCCGGACCCCAACGAGCAACCGGTAACCCCGGGGCGGTGGCACCCGGCCACTTCGAATTTCTGCTCCTCTCAGCCCCGCCTCCGACCCTGGCCTCCTCCTCTGGCCCGGGTCGGGTCTTACATTCCACTGTCTGGCTTGAGTTGCTTTTGGTGCGCAGGGACAGGGTAGGGTCATAAATCTGCACGCTGGCCCTCCTCCCCGAGGCAGGGCCAGACTCTCTTCTCTCCTTGGTCACGGCCTGTGGACCCCGAGACCACGCAGGGAATCAAGCCAGGAGCTTCCCCATTCGCCAAAGAGAGGGAACTGCCTCACCCACTCGGTGCCAGCACCAAGAGTGTCGGGCCTCACAGATCACGGTCTGGGCTAGGGGTGTCTGGGCCCAGGCACTTCATGTAGGAAAGTTCGATGGGTGGGTGTGTGGTCATCTATGCCAAGGAAGGGGACTCTGAACCCCTTGTTAATCCCAGGCCCTTATGCGAGATCTGTTTTGGGGGAGGAGGCATCCAAGATCCGATCGAGGTGGCTACAAGCTTGGTATTTGGAGGCAGGACCTCATGGGCTTCCCTTGACTCCTTGCCAAGGACACTGCGAAGCGTCTCCTTCGGGTCTGGTTTTCCCAAGTCCACCACTCGCCTTGATACTCAGAACCGAACCATACGGAAAGCAGGCATTGGTTATCTGGCGGTGGCGGCCATAGAGTGACGGTTACCCCTAAGGGGGGAACTACACAAGTGGGTGCATTTGCGGTTAATAACGTCTAATGCCACAAGAATTCTCTTTGCCTAAGAGGCAAGCAACAGACCATTCTGCTGGTCTCTGTGAGTGCATGGGGCTCAGGGTGGGGACAGCAACGGTGGGGGGGCGAGCATTCACTCCCTCCTGGGTGCATCTCCGGGTGTCAGATGCGGGGTGCTGGGACGTGGAAACCTTGCTCTCACCCACGGAACTCTTGGATTCCCTACGATGTCTCAAAGCACTTGGTGGGGGCGGGGGGTGAAGGATTTGAGCTGGGCGCAGAGAAATACGAGCACTGACCCGGATGGTAGCCTAGCAGCGAGAGGCTGCAGATCCACATTCCGGGCCAAGCAGTCCATGCAAAGCCCCAACGAAGCGCCTCGGAAAAAAAAACAAAGCTTTGCCAGTTTCATCCAAGGTTAAACTCCACCGCAAGCGTTTTTCTTTTTCTTTCTTTTTTTCCCCCCCTCCCTCTCCGGAATCAGAGCGATAGCGTTACAGCAAAGAAACCGCAAATAAATCAGCTCCCCGGCTGCCGGCTTTAGAGCTGCGGTGACCTTGGGGGGAATGCTTTCCTGCTAGATCCGTCTCAGGACTGGCATGGGGGAGGGGGCCCAGTGTCAACCCACGCACCCCCAGATAGACGGAACAGGGGGTGGCCAAGGACACTGGTGGGTGTATACTGTGGCATGTATAACCCGAGGGGAGTTTTGTAAGAGCTTAAGGGGTAGTGTGGTTATTTAAGGGGTGCAATACCAGGTAAAGGGGAGTTGGCTGTTGCGAAGACGCCTGTGAACCGCAGGCTGCGGTGCCCTCTCCCGCAAAACGTCATGCTAGTCCCTGGGGGATGGGAAACAAACCCCAATAGACAAACTAGGCCTCTTTGGGGACCTCGGGTCTTTGTCTGGGTGTGACCGGGTGTGTTCCGCAGCGAGTTTGTGCGGGGTGTGACTAATCGGATTTATGTGTGTGAGGGCCGGGGTGACTAATGGAGGGCTTGGCAGCACGTGTGTTTGGGGAGGGGCGTTGCACCTAGGTGGGGACTCGGTGCCCCAGGAAGGGGCTGCCTGATCTCAGAAGTTCCCTCCCCTCCCCCTTTCTCCTGGCTCCCAGCTTTGTTTGGGCCTCTGCGGGGCTGGCTGGCAGGCCCGTGCATGCTAGGGAGCTGTGGCGCAAATTCCACAGCAGGCCTGGCGCCCAGAGGCAGCTCCTGGCCTCCGCCTCCCGCCTCCCTAACCCACGTGGTGCCTTCAAATCTGGGCTGGCCGCTTCCAAATTGGGGCTGTCCCACCCCCTGCGGCTGAGCCCTCCCAGCTTCTATGTCGCCCATGGAATCCACTGCAGACTCACAGCTCTGTGGTCTGAGTTTGTCCTAAAAGAATTCATGGAGGAGATGCCGGAGGTCACGCCGCTCACCTAGGAAGTTCCTTGGACTAGTAGTTCGGGATCTCGCGTTAGGACTTTTTATTCCCCCTTCTACTGCTATGAATGGAATCCAATCACTCATACACGTTAGTCAAGAGCTCTGTCTACCTCAGGTTACACCCCAGGCCATAGGGGCCTTCAATCCCCGCCATCTACCCACCCCCACCCCGCTCTGGAGTCAGAGGCAGGTGGCTATTTGTAAGTCTCTACTTAGGCCAGCCAAGGCTATGTCGTGAAACCTTGTTCCACGAGAAGGAAAATAAATAAAACTTAACAATGGTGCATAGCTATAATCCCAGAATTTGAGAGGTAGGAGTTGGAGAAACAGGAATTCAAGGTCATCTTCTGCTGTTTGACTAATAGGGGCCTAAGTCTCAACACTCTCCCTCTCTCTCCCTCTCAAAAATCAATAAAGGTGGCCAGCAAGATGGCTCCACAGATAAAGGCACTTGCCACCAAAACTGACGATCTGAGGGCCATCCCTGGAACCCAGGTGTCGTAAAGAGAAAATAGACGTGCACACATGCTCAGTACACATACAGTAGATAATGTTTTTTTAAGTATATATTTTTAATCAAACAAATCAAAGAGAGTGGGTAGGGATAGGTGTGGTAGAAAGGTAGGTGGTTCTATTCACATCCACTGACCCTCCTGTGCATATCCATGGACCCCAGTACAGATTAACTTGGAAATCCAGACACCTGGAAAATCACAAATCCCATCTCCCTTGGGACCTTAGGATTTCTCACCCATTCGCAGTCCCATGGCCTCTCTATCACTTGTGTGCTACTACTCTTCAAGCAGGTCCCTAAAACCCAGGGAAATGGGGGCAATCCAAGTAAGGACGGGACACACAACACACACACACACACACACACACACACACACACACACACACGGGGGGGGGGGGGGGCGCAGGGGAGAGATGACAGGTTGACCCTGACCAAATCTCCTGAGCCAGTATGCTTCCAGGTTTCTTTCTCCCTCTCATGCTCATGTCTTCACACACACACACAGACACACACCAGTGCTCCTTTTTTCCTTTTATCTTTCGTTGGCATGCAATTTCTTTCAAGCAGGAAAGAAAAACATTTCCCGTGGCTACGGCTTTGAAACCTCCCTCTCCTCTCCGCACAGCACCAGCCGGCACCCACATCCACTTGAATCCCTTCCCATCGGCTGAGAGTCAAAAACAAACCCGCCAAGATTAAACCTGACAGGCGCCCACCCTTCACAGCTTCGGGGCAGCACACCTCTGCCTTTGCACCCCAGAGAGGAGGGAACATGAGGCAGGGGAACCCCACCAACACCTGTGAGTGACCAGCTTCAGCAGCCACAGCACATTATCTCCCAAGAAACTTCTAGAACTACTCTGACCAGGAAGACCTGCCCTCATTTTTTTGCTGGAAATCGTGATTCTTCTCCATCCCTCCTTGATGCCCCCTGCAAGACTCTGTTCCTGTGGTACAGCTCCCTCTTCAGGGGGGCTCTGTTATGGGTTGAACAGCACCCCCACCCCTAATTCCTGTGTGTGGAAGCAATCTCCACAAAACTGAAAACATTCTGTCATAGAGGGAAGCCATGGGCGCTCAGGCACATAAATTAAAACAAACTTAAAATGCTTACAGAAGTCACAGGCCCCTTCCCTAGGTTACACAAGTAGTAACATTCCACCAGGCTGTTTGAGGGTCACCCACACTCCTGTAAGTAATCCCTGTACTTCAGTAAACATCTTGGTTCTACCTGGGAAAGTTAATACTTCAAAATAACCTTATATGGAATAGGAGTTTCCCAGGGCATGGTGGCAAATACACAAGGGGAGACATGTCACTGGCCTGCCATTCTAGCCATTTTTTTTTCCCGAAGACAGGGTTTCTCTATGTAGCTGTGGAGCCTATCCTGGCACTCACTCTGGAGACCAGGCTGGCCTTGAACTCAGAGATCCGCCTGGCTCTGCCTCCCGGGTGCTGGGATTAAAGGTGTGCGCCACCAACGCCCGGCCCATTCTAACCATTTTTAAAATATTTTATTTTTGTTTTAATTATGTGCCCCCACCATGTGTATGGGTGTCTTTATTTGTGCATATGATGCAGTTCTCAAGAAGGCCAGAAGAGGGCACCGGTTCCCCTGGAGCTGGATTTAAGAGGGTTATAAGACACCTGACTGGATGCTGGGAACTGAACCCAGGTCTTACGCAAAGCACCAAGCGTTCTTACCCACTGAACCATCTTTGCAGCCCTACATGCTAACCGATTTTTTTGTTTGTTTGTTTTGTTTGAGACAGGGTTTCTCTCTGTACCTCTGGTTGTCCTTGAACTCATAGAGATCTGCTGCTTCTGCCTTCTGAGTACTGGAATTAAAGGTATGCACCACCACCACCACCACCCAGCCTGCTATCCAATTTTTAAAAAAACACACAGAGTATTGTAAAACTATCACAAGTATCCACAGAACTCTTTGCTCTTACCAAGCTGAACCTCTGTCCCCATTACATACACCTCCTTTGGTCCCTTCTCCAGCTCTGTCACCTCCTGCTCTGGTTCAGTTAGTTTTATTTTGTTGAGACCAAGAGTGCATGTGTGCATGCCATGTGTATAAGAGTTCAGAGGACAACTTTAGGGAATCAGTTCTCTCCTACTGTGTAAGTCCTGGGATAAGCTTTTCAGGAAGCATGCTTCCCCACGTAGTCATGTCTTTCCTAACTGGCTTATTTCACTTTGATGCTCCCCAGACTTGCCAACGTTGAGTATCTCTCAAAATGTCTTTTTAAGTTTGGATAATACTCTGCTGTATAGGTTGACTACATTTTGTTCATTTGGGCTTCTGTTCCTTCATGGTGTCTTAGTTTGTCCTGTGTGGCTGTAACTGAATACCAGAGTAGCCAATTTATAATACAGATCCTATATGAGAGATGGAACAAGAGGACCATGAGTTCAAACTAGACTATCTCCATAATGAGAACCTGTCTCAAAAAAAAAAAAAAAAAAAAAAAAAAGCCAGGCAGTAGTGGCAGACACCTTTAATCCTAGCAGGAAACAGAGGCAGAGTGATCTATATGAGTTCGAGGTCAGCCTGGTCTTTAGAGTAAGTTCTAGGACAGCCAGGGCTACACAGAGAAACCCTGTCTTGAAAAAAACAAAACAAATAAAATAGAGGCTGAAAAGATAGCTAAGCATAGAGCTTTTGCAGAGGACCTGAGTTCAGTTCCCAACACTTACCTCAGGCAGCTCATGAATCTCTGTAATTCCAGCTCCAGGGGATCTTCCTGTTTCTGTGAGTGCCTATACTTGCTGGCATACACATACCTACACAGACACACATGTGTACACACTGTTAAAATAAATACAATAATTTGTTCTACTAACAAATGGGGAGAGAGAAAGAAGGATCCACAGAGAGAGACTAGCAAGCTCTGAAATAACATAAAATAAAATACTGATAATTGGGTCAGGCATAGTGGCACACACCTTTAATCCCAGCACTTGGAAGGCAGAAGCAATCGGACCTCTGTGAGTTTGAGGCCAGCCTGGTCTAGTGAGACCCTGTGTCTCAATCAATCAATCAACAAATATACTAGCAGCCATTAGTTTTGGGGAGCAGATGATTGTTTTAAATTTTTATTTGTACCCAAATGAATCTATTTCAGACATGGTTATTTTAATTTTTAGCCTGGTGGTGGTGGCAGTGGCACATGCCTTTAATCCCAGCACATGGGAGGCAGAGGCAGGCAGATCTCTGAGTTCCAGGACAGCCTGGTCTACAGAGCGAGTTTCAGGACAGACAAGGCTACACAGAGAAACCTTTTCTCAAAATAATTTTTTTCATTGTATTTTCTGTGTATGAATATTTGCCTGCGTGTATACCTGTGTGCCACATGCATGCCTGGTGCCACAGAACTCAGAGGCAGGTGCTGGATGCCCTAGAACTGGGGTCACTGAACATGAACCACTATGTGGGTGCTGGGAACTCAACCTGGGTCCTTCAGAAGAGCAGTCGGGTCCCCCAACCACTGGGCCATCTCTCCAGCCCCAGATAAGCTTTTCTTCTCTCTCTCTCTCTCTCTCTCTCTCTCTCTCTCTCTCTCTCTCTCTCTCTTTCTCTCTCTGTTTTTCGAGACAGCGTTTCTCTGTGGAGCAGTGGAGCCTATCCTGGCACTCGCTCTGGAGAGCAGGCTGGCCTCGAACTCACAGAGATCCGCCTGGCTCTGCCTCCCGAGTGCTGGGATTAAAGGCGTGCACCACCACCTGGCTGATCTTTTGTGTGTGTGTGTGTGTGTGTGTGTGTGTGTGTGTGTGTGTGTGTGTGGTGTGTGTGTGTAAGTGCACACATGGGGGGCTGGAGGGACACTCACACCACAGGACAACTAGTTGTCAGAGGACGGCCTGTGGCATTGCCTTTCTCTCCTTCCACCCTTACATAGATTCTCATGGGAGCTGGGGGTTGAGCTCAGGCAGGCTGCTAGGCGTGTACAGCAAGCACCTCTACCCACTGAGCCATCTTGCCAGCTCCTCTTTTTCAATTTTTGATACATCTCCCTAAGCAGTATCCCCAGCTGACCTTCCTGCCTCAGCCTCCCTAAAGTAGATACGACAGATTTGAGCCACCCTATCCATTTGTTCCTGAGACAGGGTCTCACCATGTAACCCAGCCTGGCCTGTAATACATGGCAATCCTCCTGCCTCAGCCTCCTAAATGCTAGGATTACAAGTTGCACATCACCATGCCTAGCCTACACTGTCTTACATAAAAGCTGCCCGGGGGCTGACAAGATGGCTCAGCAGGAAAAGGTGACTGCCGCCAAGCCTGACTTCCTGAGTTCAATCTCCAGGACCCACATGGTTGGAGCCAGAGAACCCACACTCACAAATTGTCTGCTGAGCTCTTCACACAGCTGAGACATGAGCAAACTCACACAGAATAAACAAATAAATGTAACCTAAAATTGTTTAAAGGCTGGAGATGGTTTAGTGGTTTAGAGTCCAGTTCCTAGCAACCACAGTGGAGTGGCCCACAATTGCCTGTAACTCCGAGGGATCTGACGCCCTCTTCTGGCCTCTGCCAGCACTGCACTCACTTGGCATTAACTCATGCACATACATAATTACATATTTGTTTTGTTTTGTTTTGTTTTCAAGACAGGGTTTCCCTGTATTGCTTTGGTGGTTGTCCTGAATTAAAGGCGTGAGCCACCAACACCCGGCACAAATAATTTTTTTGAATTTTCTTTTAAATGAGTGACAGAAGTTGGGCATAGTGCAGAGTAGTCCCATATTCCCAGTTCTTGATGTGTGTAGGTAGGAGGATCAAGAGTTCAAAGCCAGCTTAAGCTAGTTAGTGAGTTTGGGTCCAGCCTGGGGTACATGAGACAGGACTCCAAATAGGAGTCCTGTCTAGGAAGGGGGTCTGTGTATGCAGCTCAGTAGCAGAGCACTTGTCTATCACTTGTGAGGATGTATGCACGCCTTTAATCCCAGCACTTAGGAGGTAGAGGCAGGTGGATCTATGTGAGTTCGAGGCCAGCCTGGTCTACAGAGCAAGTTCCAGGACAGCCAAGATAACACAGAGAATCCTGGTCTCAGTAACCCCCACCCCCCAAAAAAAAAGTCTGAGTCTTATAACCAAGCACAAAGGTCAGACCTCTTGAGGTGTGAATGGATCTAGACCATACCCCGCTCGCTCGCTGCTATCACTGTAACTCTCAGTTTTCCTTCCCAGTTGCTCTCCTGCTCTCCTATGGAGGTGGGTTTCCTCTATATGCAAAGGACCCACTCAAGCTCAGATTTACAGCAAGGAAGGGGTGGAGAGCTCCCCAAAGCCATACTGGGAGGGTCAGTCCTAAAAGGAGTGACAAAGGGCAGAAAGAGCAGGCCTGCCTAAGGCAGGGACTAGCCCAAAGAAGGCCTTTGAGGCAGGAGGATCACCATGTGGTCATGTCCAGACCAGCTCTATCTTGGGATGTGTCTGGGCTACAAATCCAGACTGTCAGGACTCCCTCTCCTCCCTCCCCTGTTTCCTCCCCTTTTCCCATTCTCCCCTCCTCCCCTCCCCCTTCTCACCATCCTCCTTAGTTTCCCTTTCCTCCTCCCTGTCTCCCTTCCTTTCTCCCTCCTTCCCTCTCTCCACTCTCCACATGTTCATGGTTTTAGTTCCTTAATTTCAGACTTAATACAATGCCCTTAATCCCAGCACTCAGGGCAGAGGTAGGCAGATCTCTGAGTTCAAAGCCAGCCTGGTCTACAGAGTGAGTTACAGGACAGCCAGAGCTATACTGAAAGACCCTATCGCAATAAATAAATAAATAAATAAATAAATAAAATGCCCACCCCATGGGGTTGGAGAGATGGCTCAATGATTAAGAGCACTGGAACTGGGGGACCTAGCTTCAGTTCCCAGCACCCACGTGTCAGCTCAGAACTATCTGTAACTCTAGCTCCAGGGGCTTGGGTACTTGGATGCCCTCTTTTGGTTTTGTTTTGTCTTGTTTTCCAGACAGGGTTTCTCTGTGTAGTCCTGGCTGTCCTGAAATTCACTCTGTAGACCAGGCTGGCCTCAAACTCACAGAGAACCACCTGTCCCTGTCTCCTGAGTGCTAGGATTAAAAGTATTCATCACCACTGCCCAGTCAGATGCCCTCTTTTGACCTCCAACTCCTACCAGCCAGAATGTGACACAGAGACACACACTCATGCATACACATAAATTTATGAATAAATAAAGATTTTTAAATGTCCTCCTGTGGCAACCAGGCCAGCCCTCCTAAGCAGCTCTTGTGACCCATGATGGTCACACAATGTCCCTTTCGGCAATGACAATGTGCCCTCAACACTCCCTCTTGCATCTCATAACCAGGAACACAGTGACTTCCAAAGCAAGGCAGAAGGGGCAGCCAGGTTTGGCCTCGATGGCAGCATCCACTTGTAGAACTCAGAGCCACCTGAAAGAAGTTGGACAGCTGAGGCTGCCTTGCTCTGGGGAAGCCCATGCCCCAAGGAGGGGTCACACACTGGAGTTCCAACTGACAGAGCACCCAGAACAGAGGTGAGCCCACACAGGAAGGGAAGGGCGGCTCTCCAGAGTACACTGAAGCAAGCCGGGGCTTGTCATTTCCTGGTGGCGCAGGAATCTCCAGCACACAAAGGCAGGCAGATCTCTGCCAGTTCAAACCAACCTGATCTACTTAGCAAGTTCCAGACTAGCCAGGGCTACACAGAAAGAGTCTGTCTCAAAAAGAAAAAGAAAAGAAAAGCAGACAGGGAGGAAGGAACAGAAGGAAGAAGAAAGAGATGGCTCAGAAGTTAGGAGTTCATGCTGTTTGTTCTTCCAAAGGACCAGAGTTGGGTTCCAAGAACCCATATCTCGGCTCACAACCATCATCAATCCAGTTCCCTTCCTCAATTACTTCACCTATACACCTGCAAGCACGTGCACACACACACACACACACACACACACACACACACACACACACACACACACACGTGTGCACACAATATTTTAAATAATAAAAATATTTTTCTATACCCCTGGTAGTGGCGCATGCCTTTAATCCCAGCACTCGGGAGGCAGAGGCAGGCGGATCTCTATGAGTTCAAGGCCAGCCTGTCTATAGAGCAAGTTCCAGGCCAGTCAAGGCTACACAGAGAAACCTTGTCCCCCCCCCAAAAAAAATATTTTTTTTCTTCTCACTGTGTAACCCTAGCTGGCCTAGAACTCATGGAGATCGTCCTGCCTCTGCTTTACAACTGTAAAAATAAAACCTTGAAAAAAAGAAATAAGGGCAGGTAACACAGAAGGGTAACAGAAGGGCGGACCTCCAGCCTGCTCCGGATGCATAGTGAGAGACTATATTAGTTATTATTTTTTTATAGCTATGTCAAAAATACCTGACAAAATACAGTGAAAACTGTACAGTCCGAAGTGGCTAGGAGGGCAGGGTAGTGCTTGGTGGAAGCACATGGCGGCTCGCACTAAGAAACAGAGAGCCCACTGGAATCTGAGACAAATATAACTGTCAACTCCCACCCTCACCCCCAGTGAACTGTTACCAGCTAGGCCACACTTTTGGAAGATTTAATTTCCCCAAACCAATGCCCCCAACTGAGGACCAAGTTCCAACCCATGAGCCTACGGGGAGGGGGTGCATTTTAGACTAAAACTGTAACACAGACTGAGTCTGAATGACATGGGGGTAGTGTACGATTCCTCTAGTTAGAAACCCCAGACAGGGAACCAAAGCAACGATTCTATCAAAGTCCAACTTAGCAACCCAGTGAGTGTACTGGGGTCACTTACAGGAGCATGGACGATTCAAAGGCAGCTGCATCACTAAAAGTCACTCCCAGGCGGGTGGCGACTCAGGGACCCGGGAGTCATGGAGCTCCCTGCGGGACTTGCAGGCAGCTCAGCAGGTCTAAGGTCTCTCTTCCGCATCTTTACCTCTTGCGCAACCTGGGGGAGGGCGGGGCCTTGTGCATCTGGTAAATGTCAGACTCCCTGAAACATATGTGTCGCTTACTTCCTGAGTCCCAAGGAGCCTCCCTCCGGGGTAGAAGGTTGCATTTGGGAAGAAACTGCTACGCTCCAGTCTCCAACCAACACAGCCCTCACGCAAGACTAGGGTGAGGAAAATAGTGCTTTTCCGTAGCCCGGTGGGACTGAGTCCCCATGGCTCACATGGGTAGACCAAGTTGGAAGTGACGCCAGATATGGTGTTCAGTGAGGCAGCTTCCTGACTTGCAAACATTTTATCTCAAGGGTGACAGGGCCCCAGGCCTACCTTTCATGCCCCAGGCTCAGTATTCGACCTGTGAGCCAGCCAGGGCCTGTCCTTCCAGTTTCTGTGTCTCTGCCTATGGAAATCCTATTCGTCTTTGAAAACCCTACCATGATGAACTGAAATCCTCTGAAAGGAAGAACGCAAATAAATCTCCCTTCCCATGAGTTATCAGCTATTTTGTCACAGCCACGCAAAGGAATTCACGAACTATCCCCTATGGGGTTTAGGATGTCAACATAGGAATTTGAAGGGGGCATAGCATAGCCCAGCCCTTCATTCTGTCATCACTCTTTCCCATGGAAAAGCCCAGCAGACTTCAGTGAATATCCATTTAATGAAAGAAGTGACAGTCTCGTGGTAAGATTTCACATATGAATAGACGCCTTGGGCAGATAAGACTGGGAAGGACATTGCTAGCTGAAGGGACAGCGCCTGCCTGCCTCATGGTTTGGATGCTGGACCTGGGAAGGTGGCTGCATAGAAGCCAGGTAGAGAACCAGTCCTTGTCCACAAACAGCCGTGGCTAAGGGTATCATCCCAATGCTTCATAACAGCCTTGGGGGAAACCAGGGCCTCCCAGCCTCTTGCCATAGGAGACCAGCTTGGATAATGTAGGAGTTGGCTTTCCCCTTCACAGCTGGCTGGCTTGATCAGTATTCATTCAAACTTTGGTTTTATTTGCATTTTTGTTTATGTGAAGGAATAATTCACAGATGCTTCCTGCTGTCTTCCGTCAACAGCCACTTCTAGATGGTAGCTCACTTCACCATCAGTCAGCTGTGGCTGTGGAGACCCCTGAGAGGTCGGTGCTGACAGGAGGGGGCGAGGCCTGAGTGGATTTTTGTTAATCAAGGAAGGGAAAATGGGTAAGAAGCAAGGACTTTGCCTAGGAACAAATCCCACCTTAGTCTCTTACCCTCCAAGACCTTGGTCAGGCACCCTGAGAACAATTCAGTCTTCTCATTTGAGAAATGTGTGTGTGTGTGTGTGTGTGTGTGTGTGCAAACATTATCGTCTCATCCATTCCATGCCTGTATGGACCTGTGCTCACAAGTGTCCTCTGCAGTCCTCCCAGGAAAGGAATGTGGAGGTGCTTGACTTAACATAAACCTGAAGTTTGCCTGGAGTCTAGCATCCTGGGATGTCCCTTAGTTCTGAGAATATGACCCCAAAATTCTTTGACACTCCATGGTGGTTTGAATAGGAGTGGCCCCTGTAGACTCATGTGTTTGAATGCTTGGCCTGTAGGGAGTGGTACTCTTAGAAGGTACGGCCTTGTTGGAGGAAGTGTGTCGCTGTGGGGGTGGGCTTTGAGGTCTCATATGCTCAAGACACACCCAATATGGGACACAGTTCACTTCTTGTTGCCTGCACTTCAAGATGTAGCCCTCTCGGCTCCTCTAGCACCATGTCTGCCTGCATGGGGCCTTGCTTCCTGTCATGACAATAATGGACTAAACCTCTGAAACTGTCAGCATGCCCCAATTAAATGTTTTCCTTTATAAGTGTTGCTGTGGTCATGGTGTCTCTTCACAGCAATAGAAACCCGAACTAAGACACATTCCTTCTGCTATAAAGTGAGTGTCTGTGATCCCATCTCTGGAGAGGAAGATAATGGGAAAGTCCAGGGTCCTTCTCTGCTATATATGGAGTTAGAGGCCAGCCCACGCTATATAAGACTTTTTTTGAAAAATGAAAACAGAACAGTAAAATAAGGGCTACTCAAATAGGACGTGTTACTATAGCTATCAGTTTGGTAACTAAGACAGTTACTAAGTGGCTAATGGGAGGGTAACATACATCATGGATGAGCTACTGAAAGAAAATCCATGGCTGGTAAGCAGTAGAGCACACACCTTTAATCCTGGCACTCAGGAGGCAGAGGCACAGGGATCTCTAAGTTCAAGGCCTACCTGGTCTACAGAGTGAGTTACAGGACAGTCAGAACTACATAGAGAAACCCTGTCTGGGACACACACACACACACGCACGCACGCACGCACGCACGCACGCAGGCACATGCCTTTTTTTCTGGAATTTCAGACATTGATCAAGGTAAGAGGTCTCAAACAAAACATACAACACTCAGGAGGGAAAAGCAGTAGAATTAAAGAGAGGTTCAAAGTCATCCTTAGCTGCACAGCTGCTCTAGACCAACATGAGACCTTGTCACACACACACACACACACACACACACACACACACACACAGAGAGAGAGAGAGAGACAGAGACAGAGACAGAGACAGAGACAGAAATAAAAAGGTAAAGCCAGGCCTGCTGGGGCTGGAGAGATGGCTCAGAGGTTAAGAGCACTGGCTGTTCTTCCCGAGGTCCTGGGTTCAATTCCCAGCAACCACTTGGTGGCTCACAACCACCTATAATGGGATATGATGCTTCTTCTGGCCTGCAGGGATACATGGAGAGCACTCCTACATAAAATATAAGAAAGAAAAAATAAAGCCAGGGCTTCTGTCAAACTCCTGTGATCCCAAGCCTGGGGTTTAAGGTCAATACCGGACTAAATACGACTACCTTTTACCTTTTACCTTTCACCTAGTCCCTGCTGGAGTTGGTCTAGGTCCTCAGAAGTAGGAACCACTCACTGCAGGGTAGTGGAGGAAGCTGGGGCACAGCTGTGGGCAAGCAGCTTCCCTCCCAGCACCCCCCACCCTCCACACTCCCCGACATACAACTATTATCATTCCAAACACTAGCTCAGCCACCCCCATCCCCACCACCACCACCTCAGATGCAGCCTCAGGGCCAAGGCTGGACTGGCCTGAGGCTTGCTCTAAGTCAGCATCTGCAGACAGCAGGGCTAGTCCGACTCTTCTTGCCCACCCAGTGTTGCTTTTTTTTTTTTTTTTTTTTTTTTTTTTTGGTTTTTCCAAAACAGGGTTTCTCTGTGGTTTTGGAGGCTATCCTGGAACCAGCTCTTATAGACCAGGCTGGTCTCGAACTCACAGAGATCCACCTGCCTCTGCTTCCCGAGTGCTGGGACTAAAGGCATGTGCCACCACCGCCCGGCCCCTTTTTCTTTTTAATAACTTATTTATTTTATGTGCATTGTTATATAAGTGTCAGATTCCCTGGAACTGGAGTTACAGATAGGTGTGAGCTGCTATGTGGGTGCTGGGAATTGAACCTGGGTCCTGGAAGAGCAGCCAGTGCTCTTAACAGCTGAGTCATTTCTCTAGCACCCCACCTCTCCACACACACACACACTTCCTGAATCTTAAAGAGCCTCTCTCCACCCTGAAGGAGGAAATAGCCAGGTAACAGATGGTGTCCTGGAAAACGTCATGTCCACCTGGAGCTTTCCAGTGACGCTTGCTTTGGAAAGAATCTGTGTAAATATCATTGGCCAGGAATCTCAAGAGGGTGTCATTCTGTGCAGATAGTCCTTGAGATATAAACACAGCACTGGTACTCAGAGGGAGGCCCAAGAGCAGAAGTAAACAGCCACAATCCAGGGTTGGAATAGAGTCTTCCAGGAACCTCCAAAAGTGATCTGCCCAGGGCTAGGGATGTGGCTCCATTGATGGAGTACTGACCTAGCCTGTACAAGAAGTCCTGGTTCCATCACCACACAAACCAGGCAAGGTGACCCACACCTGTAATCACAGCACTCAGGTGGTGGAGTCTGGAGATCAGAAACTCAAGATCATCATCCGCTACAGAGTAAGTTGGAGGCCAGCCTGGGCTACATGCTACCCTGTCTCAAAGAAAAAGAACAGTCAGGCATGGTGGTACATGCCTTTAATCCCTGCACTGGGGAGGAAGAGGCAGACAGATCTCTGTGAATTCCAGGCCAGCCTGGTCTACAGAGTGAGTGCCAGGATAGCCAGGGCTACACAGAGAAACCCCTTCTCAAAACACCAAGGAAAAGAAAAAGAACAAAGTGTCCATTTACTCTCTAGCTTCCTGGACTGCCAAGACAATCAACTGCTACTGTCCAAAGCCACTAGGGTGTGCCCCCTCCCTCTACAGCAGTCCTTGTCTCTGGGACATCAAGCTGCTCTCCGAGAATGGAGCTAACATGACCTTGAACATGTCTGACCCTGAACTTTAGCTCGAAGCTCTTGGGTACCTATCCCTTTTAGTGACCTCGGTGGACACAGTAATTGTTTTTTTGTATTTGAACCTAACTTCATTTTTCTTGCCCAAGGAAAGCGTGTGAGGGAGGATGCCCAGACTGGAGGAGCACAGGGCAGGCGAGGGAGACTTTTGTTCCTGACTCCTTAGTGGTTTTTGTTTTGTTTTTACTGGCAGTCTTTTCATTCTTTGGGGGAGGCATTTAATTTTATTACATTTTATTTATTATTATGGCATATTTGTGTGTGTTCATGCACCTTTAAGCATGTGTGTGTAAGTCAGAGGACAACTTGAGGGGGCTGGTTCTCTCCCTCCACCATTTGAGTCCTGAGCATTGGACTTGGGCTGTTCAGCTTGGCAGGAGGTACCTTTTACTTATAGAGCCATCTTGCTGAGATAGGGTCTTCCTTTATAGCTCAGGGTGCCCTTGACCTTGTGGCAATCCTCCTGCCTCAGCCTCACAAGTGCTAGAGTTATAGACATGACATATCATGCCCAGCTTACTGTGTCCTTATTTGCCTTCTTGGGCCTGGCTGGAAGGAAGTCTTCACTAGGATGGATGCATGGATGGATGATGGATGATGGATGATGGATGGATGGATGGATGGACAGATGGGGAAGAGGATAGGTGAATGGGAGGGGGATG
Source organism: Cricetulus griseus (assembly GCF_003668045.3). Lineage (NCBI taxonomy): Eukaryota > Metazoa > Chordata > Mammalia > Rodentia > Cricetidae > Cricetulus > Cricetulus griseus. The sequence continues at coordinate 79,411,068 of NC_048597.1, forward strand.
GATGGATGGATACATGGATGGGTTAGTGAGATAGATGAGTAAGTAGATAGATAGGTGGACTGATACATAGTAGGTAGATGGACAGACAGATGGGGAATGAATGAATGGGTAGATGGATAGACAGATGGACAGAAGCACATGGATGGGTGAATGGATAGATAGATGGGTGGTTTTATGGATAGATGGACAGATAGGCAGGGGAATGGATAGATGGGCAGAGATAGATAGACAGATGCTTGGATGGGTGGGTGGATGTCATCTCTGCCCCTATCCTGCACTCCCCAGTTGGACTGAGAGAGCCTGGGAAACATACCTGAACACTGTTGCATCACAAGAGTCTGGTGAGAGCTACCTGGCTTTTCTGAGCCTTGCTTGGACCGAAGCTTCACAGTGGGCCCCTCTCCACACCTAGTTGGTCTTGGAGTGATGACAACAGAGATAAGTAGGCTGTTTCTTTTTTATTTTTGTTTCTTTTTGTTGTTTTTTCCCTCGAGGCAGGGTCTCACTATGTAGACCAGGCTGGTCTAAAACTCACGGAGATCCATCTGCCTCTGCCTCCTGACCGTTGGGTTAAAGACCTGCACCACTCATTACACCTGGTTGCTTCTTAAACCAGGCTTACAGGTGAGAGGAGTCCTGGCAAAAAGCCAGAGTACCCTAGGATGGCCCAGCCCCACCCCCCACACCCACCCTTCCTGCCAGACTGGAGGGGATAAGAATATCTAAGGTAGAATAGCAGATGAGGGGTGTAGGATGGGACCTAAGGGACATGCCCACGGCTCCTAAAACCACACACGTCATGTCAGCAGAGGCAGGGGACAGATACTGCTTGATTTCTGCTTTATTTTCTGTAATATCAATGTTCCTCTGAGGCCAAGTATTGAGATATTTTTAAAGATTTATTCATTTTTATTTTATGTGCATTGGTGTTTTGCCTGCATGTATGACTGTGTGAGGGTGTCGGGTGCCCTGGAACTGGAGTTACAGACAGTTGTGAGCTGCCAGGTGGGTTCTGGGAATTGAACCCCAGGTCCTCTAGAAGAGCAGCCAGTGCTCTTAACCTCTGAGCCATCTGTCCAGCCCCTAAGTATTGAGTTCCTTTCTTTTTAAAAGATGTATTTATGTATACACTGTTGTGTCTGCATGTATGCCTGCAGGCCAGAAGAAGGCATCTCATTACAGACAGTTGTTGTGAGCCACCATGTGGTTGCTGGGAATTGAACTCAGGATCTTTGGAAAAACAGGCAGTGCTCTTAAACATTGAGCCATCTATCCAGCCCCAAGTATTGAGTTCTTTTTTTTAATTTTTAAAAAATACTTATTTATTATGTATACAGTATTCTGCCTGCATGTATCCCTGCAGGCCAGAAGAGGGCACCAGATCTCATTACAGATGGTTGTGCTCCATCATGTGGTGGCGGGGAATTGAACTCAAGACCTCTGGAAGAGCAGCCAGTGCTCTTAGTCTCTGAGCCATCTCTCCAGCCCCCAAGTATTGAGTTCTTAGTCAGAAAAGGTATAGTGTTTTCTTTGTTGTCTTTTTTTTTTTTTTTTTTTTTTTTTTTTTTTTGAGACAAGGTCTCATGTAGCCTGGGCTAGCCTCAAACTCTCCATGTCACCGAGGTTGACCCTGAATTTCTCATCCTCATCCCCCTAAATTCTAGGATTATAGGCATGAACACCTCTGCCTATTTTTACAACACTGCAGATCATCAAGTTTCAAACCTTCTCTGTGGTTGAGGCAGGACATCTTCCCAAGGCTGTCTGCTTAGGGTCCAGGGAAAGGCACAAGTTGGTTCACACAGTGAGAAACCAGGCCCTGCCTGCTCCCAATTAATCCCCAGGGACCATAGCAGCCATCAAACCAGATGTGCCTGCCTCTGGAAGGTTCAGGGACAAAGTCGAAGCTGCCCTTGTGATCCAAATATCACTCGCTGTGGCCTCTTCACTTTGTTTCCTGTAGCAAAGGAGGTTATGGCATGGCTGGGATTTCATCCAAGAATAGTGTGGCCTCATACTAGTGTGCACAGTGCTGGGGATGGAACCCATGGCTTTGTGAAGGCAAGGGAGGTGCTCTACCAACTGTGGGTAGTTGCTAAGTCATTCCTGGGGGCCGAGAAAGACCACACACTGAGCCCCCAGGTCGGGGACCCACTGGGATCTCAGGGAGATGAATAAGGAGAGAGAAAACTCAGTGTGGGCTGGGTCTTCTGGCCTCCCAAAGGCCCATGATGACCAAGTTAAAAAAAAAAAAGAAAAGTGTGTCATAGATTCAGAGCTCTGAGTTCAGGGGCTGTGTCAGGAGGCTGTGCAGCCCAGCAGGGAGGTGGGTTTTGTCTCTGTAGGATGAATGGTGGGTTCAAGATGGAGCCTCCCTGTGTCTAGCTAGCTGGGTGAAGTGGCTTCTGACCAGAGATATTTTGAGCCCTGAAAAACAAGAGCAGCCCCTAAAATGGGTGGCGAAGGTGGCGGCGGCACATGCCTTTAATCCCAGATCTTGGGAAGCAGAGGCAGGCGGAGCTTAGGCCAGCCTGGTCTATAAATAGAGGACAGCTAAACAGAGAAACCCACCTCAAAAACAAAACCCCAAGAGCAGCCATGTGTTGCAGCCTGCTCCAGGCCAGCCCTAGGCACAATATCACAAGGGAAACAGGCTCCATCCAATCATTCCACCTTGAACCCTGTGGGTGTTAGCTCTCCACAGCTGCAGAAAGGACATTTTCTCACTCTGCCATCCTGGGCTGTGTTCCTCATGGCAGGTTGCTGTCCCCAGGAGAGGTAGCTTTAGCAGTCTGGGGTGATCCCTCCTAGCATACAGCTAGAAGAGAGGACTGGAGAGAGGGGCCCCAGTGCCCCCCACCATCTTTGTGGCTTCTCTGGATTCTGCAGGGTTTGGTGACATCTGCTGGCCACTTGCCCCATCTCTATGGCAACCACAGCAGAGGCTCTCAGCACCTCCCAGCTGAGATGCAGAAGGGTTGGTAATAGAGAGTGCAGTGTCACAGCACCAGGCCTCTTCTGGGTCCAATTCCAGCACTTCCTGTGTGTGCCTCCCCTCATGCTGCCTTGATCCTTCATTGGGGAGAGAGAGAGAGAGAGAGAGAGAGAGAGAGAGAGAGAGAGAGAGAGAGACTCCAGTCGACAAATTGCTTACTTAGCATGCCCAAGTCCTGGATTTGATGCACAACACCTCATAAACTGCTCACAGTGGTGCACACCTATGATTCCAGCACTTGGGAAGTAGAGGCAAGAGGATTAGAAGTTCAAGGTCATCCTTGACTACATAGTGAGTTCAAGGCCAGCCTGTGCTACAGTGAGACCCTACCTAAAAACCATCCCAGAGAGACTGCCTTCAGAGAAACAGCTAGCTAGTTAAGAGCCTGATCGACTGACCCCTGTAAGATTCTGTGGGGGAGAAAGGGTACAGAGGCTGAAGCCCTGTATCCTCTCTGCCTGTCCTAGGTTCACCTGTGGCCTTAACACCTGCATCAGGGCCCCAGCCTCCCACTGACACCTGACAGCATGAGTTAAGAGATTCTAGTGCCTTCAGGGGCAGCCACACCCTACAGATGGCCTAGCTGAGATGCTCTTCTGGGCCAGCCATCCAGCAGCATGATGGGTAAATATTTTATGAATGCTGGTGATGGCCTCCAAAGTCCCAACCTGAACTACCCACACAAGATGCTTCCAACAAGGGAAGGAGAGTCCAGGATGGGCTGTCCACTTGCTGCTGGATTCTGCACAAGTGACAGGTCACTTTACCCACCCTTCCTCCAGAGAGGCCCAGGGTGGGAGAAAGCTGGGTCACATCTAGATGTGATGGAGCCACATAAATAGTGACCATGTTCTCCAGAGGGACCCAGGGGCTTGCATGATGCTGAATGCCCTGCCAGGTGGGTATCACTTTTCATCTTTCTGGTTCTATTGTTATTGATGTTTTGAAACAGTCTCTCTACATAGCTCAGGCTGCTCTAGAACTCATTCTGTAGACCAGGCTAGCCTCAAACTCACAGAGATCCTCTTCCAACCTCCTTCTGCTTCCCAAGTGCTGGGATTAAAGGTTTGCACCATCCTACCTGTCACCTATCTGTTTTTTAAAAATACATTTATTTACTTCTGTACATATATGTGTGCATGTCCTTAAGTATCACAGAACACTTGCAAAGGTCAGGACAACCTGTGGGTGTTGCTTCTCTCCTCCCACCATGTAGGTTTCAAGGGTGGAAATCGGCTCTTGGGTTGTAGGGCTTGGTAGCAAGCTCCTATACCTACTGAGCCATTTTGCAGCCCAGTAATCTCCCCCACTTTTTTTTTTTTTTTGAGACAGTCTCACAGTATAGCCAGGATAGCAGGATAGCCTTGAACTTATCATACTCTGGCCTCAGCCTCCTCCCACTTACTGGGTAAGAGGTGTGTACCACCAAGTTGGGCTCTTCCCCTCTGTTTGTTTTTCTTTTTGTCCACCTGTTTATCTGTTTGGTGGTTAGTTGCTTGTGATCATTCTTCTCCTTTGGGTGGAATTGGGGATAAAACCCACAGCTTTGTCCAAGTGAGGAAGGGTTCTACGACTAAGCCACGCCCCCAAACCCTCACTGGGGGATTCTAGGCAGGTGCACTATCACTGAGCCACGTCCCAGACCAATTTGCTCATCTTTCTTCTTTCTCCCTTCTGTTACTGCTTTTCTGTCTCTTCTGTCTCTGTGTCTCTCTCTGCCGACAGTCTTGTGTGCACGTTCGTGTGTGTGTGTGTGTGTGTGTGTGTGTGTGTGTGTGTGTGTGTGTGTGTGTGAGACTCTCTGCTGCCACAGCCTTTGCCTACATGAGTGCCATCCTAGACACTAACTTGGCACAGCCCAGGCCTGAGTCCTCCAGAGGTAGCTGGAGACACAGAGGCCTTAGGGATGGAAACCTAATACTAATCTTCTTGGCATGAGGTCGACCATACCTGGTTCTCAGAGCCTGCTCCTGTCACAGATCTCAGCATTCCTCAGCCCCTGACCAGCATAGGCAAAAACAGCGTCAGATATAGTCAGCCATGGTGATGCACACCTTTAGTCCCAGCACTCAGGAGGCAGAAGCAAGCAGATCTCTGAGTTTGAGGCCAGCCTAGTCCACAGAGTGAATTCCAGGACAGCCAGAGCTATATAGAGAATCCCTGTTTTTTTTTTGGGGGGGGGTTTGAGAAAGGGTTTCTCTGTGACTTTGGAGGCTGCCCTGGAACTAGCTCTTGTAGACCAGGTTGGTCTTGAACTCAAAGAGATCCTACTGCCTCTGCCTCCTGAGTGCTGGGATTAAAGGTGTGCACTATCACTGCCCAGCTGAGAAACCCTGTCTTAAAAAAACAAAAACAAACAACAACAAAAAAAAACACAGAGTCAGACCTGAATAAGGCAGGGGGATCCTAAGGGATTCCTGAGGGCTGACCCTGCTGTGGCCCAGGTCACCAGCCTGTCTCCGAGCTCTACCCTATCCAGCTCTAGGAAGGCCTCAGCTCTTTGGAGCCATGTGGAAGTCTCCAGGGTCCATGCCAAAACTTCCAGAAAGAGGTGAAGCCTGCCTTGGCTGCAATGCTCTCTCTGTCTCTGTCTCTCCTTCTCTCACCCTCTCTTAATCTGTGTATATATGTATATAGCCATAGGTGTTTCTGTTTGTATGTCATCTGCCTTTTCTAGGACCAGGTCTCTCAGCTGAGCAGTGGTGGCACAATCCTTTAATCACAGCACTAGGGGAGGCAGAGGCAGGTAGATTTCTGTGAGTTTGAGACCAGCCTGATGTACAAAGCATGTTCCAGGACAGCCAGCACTGTTAGGCAGAGAAAACCCTGTCTCAAACAACAACAACAACAACAAAAAGGGGGGGGGTGTCTCTCAGTGGCTTGAAGCTCACTGATTAGTCTAAGCTGGTCAGGGAGCATCAGAGAGCCTCAGGCCCCCAAGCACACACCACCATGCCCAGCTCTCTAGCTCTCTTAGATAGATAAGACCAAACTCAAATCTTCATGCTTGTTTGGTTTGGGTTTTGGTTTTCCAAGACAGGGTTTCTCTGTATAGCCTTGACTGTCCCGGAACTCAATCTTTAAACCAGGCTGGCCTCAAACTCACCACTGCTGGTGTTTTTTTGTTTTGTTTTGAAGTCTTCAAGCTTGTAAGACAAGCACTTTGCAAACCGAGCCATCTTGCCAGACCCTGGCTGTCCCCTCAGCCTCCAACTCCTGATTCTTCCATGATACTCAACTACATAACCCCCCACAGTGCACACATCAGGTTCCACCCTAAGCTCGCTGTTGAATTTTCTTCTAGAATATCCTTCTCCCAGGAATGGGGCCAGCACCTGCTCTGCAGGCCTGGGAGGTTTCTGCAGGGGCCCTGCAGGGGACAAGAATGACATGCAGCTTTGCACACAGTTTAAGAGAAAGGTTTGAGGTTCTGTGTGTTGAGGTGGTGGCGAACTGTCTGTCAGCCAGCACTTGGGAGAAGGAGATCCAGAATTGAAGGTAACCCTTGGCTACATAGTAAACTCCAGGCCAGTCTGCCATACATGAGACCTTGTTTCAAAAACAAAACAAGGGGCCAAGAGGAGCAGCTCAGTGGTTAAGAGCACTGGGCAGAGGACATAGGTGTGGGTCCCAGTACCCACAGGGCACTTACAACTGTCTGTAAGGTCCTCACTGCTCCCCAGGATCCTACATGCATATGGAGCACATAAACTCACACAAGCACACACACATACACACAAAAAGAAAGAGACAGGGCTGGAGATGGCTCAGTGGTTAAGAACACTGACTGCTCCTCCAGAGGACCCAGGCTCAATTCCCAGCATCCACGTGATTGCTCACAAGTGTTTGAAACTCCAGTTCTGGAGGACCTGACATAGACAGGCAAAAAACCAACATACATAAAATAAAAATAAATTATTTAAAAAAAAAGAAAAAGAGGAAGAAGAGAAAAAAAGGTTTTTTTAAAAAAAGAAAGACAAAAAATGTGTGCATGTACATGATGTAATACTCTTCAGCTACTAAAAAGAAAAAAGTTTCTTTTTAAAAATATTTTTGGCCAGGCATTGGTGGTGCACGCCTTTAATTCCAGCACTCAGGAAGCAGAGGCAGGCGGATCCCTGTGAGTTCGAGGACAGCCTGGTCTACAGAGTGAGTTCCAGGATAGGCTCCAAAGCTACACAGAGAAACCCTGTCTCAAAAAACAAACAAACAAACAAACCAAAATAAAAATATTTCTTTTCAGCTTGGAGGGTTTTGATTTTTTTTTAATGTTTTGTCTGCATGTATGTTTATGTGCCACATGAGTGCCTAAAGAGACCAGAGAGGATGTGGGATCCCCTAGAACTGGAGTTACACACAGGTGTGAGCTGCCTTGTCTTTTTTTTTTTTTTTTTTTTTTTTTTTTGGTTTTTCGAGACAGGGTTTCTCTGTGGCTTTGGAGGCTGTCCTGGAACTAGCTCTTGTAGATCAGGCTGGTCTCCAATTTACAGAGATCTACCTACCTCTGCCTCCAGAGTGCTAGGACTAAGAGCATGCGCCACCATGCCCAGCCAGCTTTCCACAGAGGCTGAGGAGGTAGCGGCATGGCCATTTTCCCCAGAAGGCCTTGAAATGATTTCACAGGGTTCAGGCACAGGGTTCAGGTTTGTTTTTTGAGGCAGGGTCTCCTGTAGTCCAGGCTAGCCTCACCAGGTAACTGAGGATGACCTTTAAAATTCTGACACATTCTGCCAAGTGAAATAAAACAGACACAAACAAGACAAATGATTCCACTCATCCAAGAGCCCTAGAATCCTCCAATTCATGTACACAGAAAATAGAATGATGGGTGCCAGGGGTGGGGAAAGGGAGGAAGAATCAGAGTTCAATAGGGACGGGGTTACAGCTTGGGAAGTAGAAAACTTCTGGAAGTGAACAGTATTGATGGCCGTGCCACACTATTGCTTGATATGCACTTGATGTTTAAGGTAAAAAACTGCATGGTATGTGTATTATACCACAGTTTTTAAAAATGCTAAAGGCTGGAGGCATGGCTCAGCTGTGAGGTGCTTACTTAGGTTTTCTCAGTAAGACACAGTAGGTGTGGCTCAGTGGTAGAGCACCTGCCTAGAATCTCCTAGTGAGGGAGCCCTTGTCTAGTGCACATGTGGCCCTGGGTTCCTTCTCCAGTACTGAAAACAAAAATATACATGGGAGCTAGAAGAGAAGTCTTTTTCCAGGGAAGAGGCCACAAATTAATTATCCAAGCACTGAAATCATATACATGCAAGTAACATTATGTGAACTGAACTCTGTGTGTGTGTGTATCTCTGTATCTCTCTCTCTCTCTCTCTCTCTCTCTCTCTCTCTCACACACACACACACACACACTTACACACACACACACACACACACAATCAATCAATCAAGAAATCAAGGCCATGAATTTGAGAGAGAGCAAGGGAGATAGATGGACAAGAGAGGAAGGGTTGGGAGGAAGAAAGAAAAGGGGAAAGTGATGTAATTATACCCCGATTTCAAAAACAATAAAATAAAATAAATTTTGTGCATTGATCAGATCAGTTCATGTTTCCATGTGACAGATAAGGAGACTCCTGGCAAGGGGGGGCGCATGGCTTCAGGAAGGAAGAGATAAGCTGTATCGTTCCATCTCCCGCAGTGACGCACAACCTGCTTTCCACACTGCCTGAGGATGCTGTGCATGGCCATTTCTCCCGGAAGTCCTTGAAGTGACCTCAAAGGTTCTGGTGCCTCATTTTTTTGCTTTGTTTTAGTTTGGATTTGTGCTTTTTGTTTTGTTCTTGTTGTTTGTTTGTTTGTTTTTTCAAGATAGGGTTTCTCTGTGTAAAAACCATAGCTACACTGGAGCTGTCTCTGTAGACCAGGCTGGCCTGGAACTCACAGAGATCCACCTGCCTCCGCCTCCCTAGTGCTGGGATTAAAGGTGTGCGCCGTCACCGCCACCGCCACCGCCACCTAGCCCCCTCTTTTTGGGGGAAGGTGTTTGTTTTGTTTTTGAGAAAGGGTCTCATTTAGTCCAGACTACTCTCACTATGTAACTGAGGGTGACCCAATCCTCCTGTCTCTGCTTCCTGGGTGTTGGAATCACAGGTCTGCACTAACACATTTGGTTTTTCAGTACCTTCTTGTCACGTTCAATAGAACCGTTTTGACTATCTGGTAGCAAGGATGAAGCAATCTTGTATGTATGGGGGGGCAAGGGGTCATCTCTGAGTATGTGAGGGGTCAGCTCTGAGTGTGGGGGGTGAGGGGTCAGCTCTGAGTGTGTGTGGGGGGTTGAGGGGTCAGCTCTGAGGTCTCCATAGCCCTGCCTCTGTGAGAAATTCTCATCTAATCTGAGATGGAGTTTGTGGGTCCAGATTTTTGCTCCAATCTTCTTAAGCCATGAGCCCATCTCAGGAGGATTAGCCCTGCTCATCTTCAGAGCCACTTAGCCACTGACCTCCATGACCCAAAGCAGTTCAAGAGGCACAAGTGCCAATGCCCCACTGGCCCTCCTCCCAGGAGAAACCACATGCCCCTGGGGTGGGATCACCACGACTCACCAAGCACAGAAAACCTCCTATATACTGTGAATTAACTTTGTTCTAGGCACCTACTGTGAGCTTGATATCTGTATTACGGTTCTCTAGAAGAAAAGAACTTATAGATTTATTTATTTACTTAGTTACTTACTTATTAGAGTGGCTTACAGGCTGTGGTTCAGCTAGTCCAACAATGGCTGCCTATGAGTGGAAGGTCCAAGAATCCAGTAGTTGTTCAGTCCGAAAGGGTGGGTGTCTCAGCTAGTCTGTATACACTGGAATCTCAAAGATGGAGGCTGTAATGCCAATGAAGGAATGAACGTGCTAGTGAGAGCCAGAGCAAGCAGGCAAAGAGAAAGCAAGCTTTCTTTTTCTACGTCCTTTAGTCTACCAGCAGAAGGTGTGGCCCAGATTAAATATCTAGATTAGAAGTGGGTCTTCCCACTTCAAATGATTTAATTAATTTAATTAAGAAAATTGCTGGGCAGTAGTGGCGCATGCTCTCAGGAGGCAGAGGCAGGGGGATCTCTGTGAGTTCCAAGCCAGCCTGATCTACAGAGTGTAGTTTCCCATAGAGGCCATAAGAGGGCGCTGGATCCTTTGGAGCTGGGGGTTACAGGTGGTTGGGCAAGCATTCTACCAACTGAACTTCCTATCAAACCTTTGAGCTAGGCTTTCTGTATTTTGCTAACAAATACATCCTAAAGCGGAGGACAGGAGTTGATGCCGAGACTCCAAACAGCAAGCAGGCCACTCCAGGAGCCAGATGGGATGTTTTCCAGATGGAAGGAAGCTAGGGACCAGTGTCAGGGAGGGCCAGACTGTGTTTTTGTTATTGTTGAGTGTGTGTATGTGTGTGTGTGTGTGTGTGTGTGTGTGTGTGTGTGTGTGTGTGTGTGTGTGTGTGTCCATGTGTAGGCACTTGCCTGCCACAGCATGTGTGTGGAGGTCAGAGGACAAAAGAAGTCAGTTCTCTCCTTCCACCATGTGGGTCCTGAGGGTCAAACTTAAGTCATCAGGCTTTACCCGTTATGCCATCTCAGAAGCTCTCAACTTTATTTTGCATTTTGTGACAAGGTCTCACAATTTAGCTGTGGCTGGAACTCACTATGTAGACCAGGTTGGGCTTGAACTCACAGAGGTCCACCTGTTTCTGCCTCTTGAATGCCGGGGTTAAAGACCTGCACCATCACATCCTGTCCAAGCTCTGGACCTACAATGCTAAGTGGAGTGGCCAGGAGAAAGATTGGGGTGGGGGACACAAAGTGGGAGCCTTTAGCCTCCCTCCCTGGGTCTTAGATCCCCAGCCTGATAGAATGCCATCCCAGAAACTGTACCTGGCTGGCCAGGACCCAGCCTTCCCTGATGGGGAGAGGACCCCCCTGAAATGGCAGAGTTTGTCATCGTATGTGTTGCCAGCTCTCTTGATGCCACTAGAGACTCGCTGGAAAATCGCCCGCAAGTTGAAAGAGATTTCTCCCCAGCAGACAGCGCTCTGGCGGATTCGGGCTTTATCTTTCCCATGCAGAGGGAGCGAGCACTGTTCATTTCACTTCCTACAATTAAAAACACCCAAAGCTCTAAATCACAAGCTGAAAAACAGGTGGGGCCTTCAGGATTTCTCTGCAGCTTGATAAGGAGGTGCTGGTTGCCAGAGCAACAGAGCAAGGATGATTCTGGGGAGAGGGGCCCTAGATTCCTTGTGCACTCTGTTCCCAGGAGGAAGGCAGCTTCCCAGGGGCCTTTATCCTGCCAGTGGGGTTTTGCTGATGGTGTTTGGGGTCCAAGAGAAGAGCTTGAGTGTGGGAAGATGGTGGAGTTCCTCCTACTCTCAGGAATTCTTTCTCTGCTAAAAATGAAAGAGCAAGGTATGGTGGTGTGCTCCTTTAATCCCAGTGCTCGGGGAACAGAGACAGGAGGATCTCCATGAGTTCCAGGCTAGCCAGGGCTGCCTAGAGAGACAAGACAGACAAACACACACACACACACACACACACACACACACACACACAGAGAGAGAGAGAGAGAGAGAGAGAGAGAGAGAGAGAGAGAGAGAGAGAAGAGATTTTCATGCATACACAAGCAATCCCAGCACTCAGGAAGCTGACGCAGGAACATCTAGAGTTAAAGTCAGCCTGGGCTACATAGCAAGATCCTGTCACAAACAAACAAACAAAACCCCCGAAATCTGGAATATATTTGCCAGTCTCAGAGTAGGGATTGACAGCAACCCTCATCTGACAAGGGCTAGCCCATGATCCTTGAAGTCACTTCCAACCCCTCAGCCAACAAATGCTACATACTCCTTTTGATTGATTGGTTGATTGGTCAATTGATTTTTTTGAGACAGGGTTTCTCTGTGTAGACCAGGCTGGCCTCAAACTCAAAGAGATCCACCTGCCTCTGCCTCTCAAGTGCTGGATTAAAAGATGTGAGCCACCACTGCCCAGCTTCTTTTTATTTTTATTTTTTTGCAGTTATATTTTATTTATTTGCGTGTGTGTGTGTGTGTGTGTGTGTGTGTGTGTGTGTGTGTGTGCGCGCGCATGCACACATGTGTGCAACTGCTATACTTATTTGGTGTCCAAACCAAGGTCTTTGTGCATGATAGAAAGGCACTCTACAGCTGAGTCACACTCCAGCCCCTCACTGGGGGATTCTAGGCAGGTGCTCTACCACTGAGCCACACCTGGCCCCTCACTGGGGGTTTCTAGGCAGGTGCTCTACCACTGAGCCACACCCCAGTCCCTCACTGGGGGATTCTAGGCAGGTGCTCTACCACTGAGCCACACCCCGGCCCCTCACTGGGGGTTTCTAGGCAGGTGCTCTACCACTGAGCCACACCCCAGTCCCTCACTGGGGGATTCTAGGCAGGTGCTCTACCACTGAGCCACACCCCAGTCCCTCACTGGGGGATTCTAGGCAGGTGCTCTACCACTGAGCCACACCCCAGTCCCTCACTGGGGAATTCTAGGCAGGTGCTCCACCACTGAGCCACACCTGGCCCCTCACTGGGGGATTCCAGGCAAGTTCTCCATGGCTGACCCACATCCCTATCTTTTCACCTTCTAAAATCATTGTGTTACAATACACATGCTACATAATTTCTCATCCGTCTGTCTCTTTTGGTTTTGGTTTCTCTACGTAGCCCTGGAAGTCCTGGAATTACATCTGTAGACCAGGCTGGCCTCAAACTTACAGAAATCTGCCTGCCGCTGCCTCTCCAGTGCTGGGTTTAAAGGCGTGCGCCACCACAGCCTGACATAATTTGTCGTCTTAACCATGGTCAGGGAACCGACAGTGTGGTGCAGCCATTACAGCTCACTTGCAGAGGCTTTCTATTCCCAGGACACCTGAGTGAAGTACACGTTTGAACCCTTCTGTCCCTTTGAAACTACTGACATGGGTAAAAATCACTTGCCACTCAAGCCTAACCATCTGGGTCTGATCCCTGGGACCCACAGTGGAAAGAGAAAACCACTCCCACAAACTGTCCTCTGACCACTTGGGCGCAGTGATAGACATGCCCCTGCATCCCCCCAAGGCTGCACCACATCATCATCCAGAAGCTACTAGATTTTCAGTTTGGTTCCTTTTTCAATATATAACATTTTTTTTTTCCCCAAGACAGGGTTTCTCTGTGTAGCTCTGGCTCTCCTGGAACTTGCTCTGCAGACCAGGCTGGCCTCAGACTCAGAAATCCACCTGCCTCTGGAGTGCTGGGATTAAAGGCATGAGCCACCACTGCCTCGCTCCCTTGAGTGATTTATTTAGGTTTTTCGAGACAGGGTTTCTGTGTAACAGCCCTAGCTGTCCTGGAACTCGCTCTGTAGACCAGGCTGGCCTCGAACTCACAGACATACACCTGCCTCTGCCTCCGGAGTGCTGGGACTAAAGGCATGTGCCACCAACACTCGGCTGGCTTCTGCATCTTAAAAGAGGAACCAGGACCCAGTGTGATGGTACGTAACTTTAGCCCCACTGCCTGGCTTTGTTTTATTATTATTTTTTAAAGCATTTATTATAACTGTGTATATGGTGTGTGTGGAGTCAATGGGCAACTTCTCTTTGCACATCAAAATGAACAACTTCAATGAGCTGAAAAGCATTACGGTCGAAATAGAAAAGACTACAGAAAAAGAAATTGCATTTTGCCAGGCAGCAGTGGCCCACGCCTTTAACCCCAGCACTGGGGAGGCAGAGGCAGGCGGATCTCCCTGAGAAGACAGCCTGGGCTACACAGAGAGAACTGTTTCAAAATAAAATAGAAAAGGAAGGAAGGAAGAAAGGAAGGAAGGAAGGAAGGAAGGAAGGAAGGAAGGAAGGAAGGAAGGAAGGGTGGGTACTTGGCATCTTTCCGTCTGGCTCAGGAATTGCCTTCCTTGTCAAGCTGATACCAAAAGGTCACGGACTAAGCTCTCTTCCCATCTGCCAGCCGGGATGACGTGCAGGGGTGTTTGCCTTCCTTGCTGTTACTATTCTTTCAGCTAGTTGAGCTTCTTTTTAAAGTTTTGAGACATACCCCCGAATGCCATGTGTGCATAGTTCTTCAGCATCACACCCCTGTGCAGGGCCTTTGGTCTGAGAGAGAGTCAGGGTGGTCCACTCTTTTTTAGTGAAGTACAAAAAACATTGACTCCTCAGTCTCAGCTGTTGAGACAGCTGCCATCATCAAATCTATATATATATAGTATTTATTTTGTTGTTACATATCACTAAAATAACAGAAAATTTGAACCTAGGGAGGTAAACTTCAGCATTTGGAAGTATTCATTTGTGGGTTTTTTTGTGTGAGTCTTGGGCATCATCAAATCTTTTTATTCCTGATATAAGGTAAAAGTGGTAGAACTGAGGGCTCTTCAGAACAGTGTTAGCTGTTTACACAAGGAGGTGAGGATGCCACAAGCCGGCCCCATCAACCACTCAGGAGTTCATCGGAACCCCACCCCCAATCTCTCTACATAGCCCTGGCTATCCTGGAACTTGCTATGTAGATCAGGCTAGTCTTGAACTCAGAGATCCACCTACTGGAATTAAAGACAGTTGCCAGCACATCCCGCCCCTTCCACCTTGTTTTGAGGTAGAATTTCTTTTATTTGCTCAGTTTAAGAGAACCTCTGTTGAGTCTCCTGTCTCTGCCTCTCAGCTGGTTGTAAGAGGGCCGGGATTATAGATGCACACTTCCAAATCTTTTTACCTGGCACTGGAGGATGAAACTCGGGTCGTCAGGTTTTGTACCCAAAGCAATTTTTACCCACGGAGCCATCTCCTGGGTGCCAGCATCTCAGCCTTCTGAGTGCACACGACTGTGCCGGGCCATGTCTGAATTCTTTACTATTTCTCTCTGATTTGAGTCTATTTGGGCTTTGTTAGTCAGTCGGTTAACTACTATTGATTGCCTCCGGCAGCTGCAACAAAAAACACCTGGTTGTAAATAGTTCTGACAAATGGGTCTGGAGAGAGGTCTGCAGTGCTGGGGAGATCTTGAGTTTGTTCATAAAAAGGTGTCTTAGCCAGGTGTTGGTGGCGCACGCCTTTAATCCCAGCACTCGGGAGGCAGAGAAAAGCAGATCTCTGAGTTCGAGGCTAGCCTGGTCTCCAGAGGGAGTGCCGGAACAGGCTCCAAAGCTACACAGAGAAACCCTGTCTCAAAAAAAAAAAAAAAAAAAAAGGTGTCTTTCAGGGGTCCACTAAAGGTGTCTGGTTTTAGGAATGGGGTGTCAGAGATCCCAAGTCATCACTTCCTTAAGCCAGGAATGTGGCTTTCATTGAGCTGGAGAAAAAAGGACAGTATCGGCCAAAGGAAAAATGCCTCAAAGCTTGATGGGCTAGCAAAGATTCAGCTGTTTTTTCCCCCACAAATAAATATTCAGTGTACAGCTAGTCTCTGGTTTGTTGCCAGAAATCTGAAAAGTGTCTTTTAGGAAATTATGGAAGTTTTTCTGTGATTTTTATGGAGGAGTGAATTTTTTTTTCCCCTGAGATAGGGTTTTTCTGTTTGGCCTTGGCTGTCCTGGAACTCACTCTGTAGATCAGGCTGGTCTGGAATTCACAGAGATCCACCTGCCTCTGCCTCCTGAGTGCTGGAATTAAAGGCATGAGCCACCACTGTCAGGACTTCACACTATATCCTGAGTTGGCCTTGAACTTATACCATGGCATGTATGTGGGTTCCGAGGACTTTTCAGAATTGATTCTCTCCATGTGGCTCCCAGGGATTGAACTCAGATTGTCAGGATTGGCAGCAAGTGTCTTTACCTGCCGATTCATCTCAACGGCCTTGGGGGTGAATTTTTTAACTAATTTTTCTTTTTTGATAGTGCTGGAGATAAAAGCTAGGGCCTGTGGCCTCCCACTGAGCCCAGCCCAGCCCTCAAAGTTTCCTTCTTTGCATTCATTCTCTCCTCAGTCATACTTTGTGGTGGATGGATGGACGTGTGATAATTTATCTAACTCATCCCCTGTGGTTGGACACTTAGAATACTTTCAGACTTTGGCAATTACATGTGAAGCTGCTAATGAACATTATATATCTGTCACTTGGCGCCTGTTCAGTGAGCTGTGAAATAATCCCCCAAGGTGGAATTGCTGTGTCAAGTAGACATGATTTCATAATCGCAGCCACTGCAGTCAGTGCCCTCCGCATGACTTAGCAGAGCCCACTGACATTCCCGCCTTCAGGACACAAGAGCTCCTGTCCCCCTCATAGTCCTGCCAGTAAAAGGTTTTCTCTTTTGTGTGTGCCTGGAGGTGTGTATGTGTGTGATCATACGTGTGCATACTCATGTATGTGCATTAGAAGCCAGAAGTTGACATCGGGCACCTTCCTCAATTGTTCTTCATCTTTCTGCCTGCATGTATGTCTGTCGACCAGGCACATGCCTGGTGCCCCTGACGTCAGAAGAAAGTATCAGATGCCCTGAGACTGAAGTTGTAGGTGGCTGTGAGCCACCACCTAGGTGCTGGGAATCAAACCTGATCTTCTACAAGAGCAGCCAGTGCTCTTAATCACTGAACCAGCTTTCTAGTCCCCCTTTTTTATTTTGTGGGATAGTATCATGACCTTGGCTAGTGTAGAACTTACTATGTTGGCAAGGCTGGCCTTGAACTCCTGAGTGTGGGGTTTAAGGTGTGGACAGTCCTGTCTAGTTCTGCCCTGATTTTTTTTTTTTTTTTGAGACAGGGTTTCTCTGTGTTTCTGCCCTGGCTGTCCTGGAACTATGTAGACTAGGCTGGCCTCGAACTCACAGAGATCCACCTGTGTCTGTCTGTCTGGAACTCAGGTTCTTATGCTCATATGGTAAGCACTTCGATGACAGAGCCATCATCCCATGATCTAACATTTTAATTTTACTACTTTCAAGCCAGACAGTGCTGGTGCACCCGTTTAATCCCAACACTCTGGAGGCAGAGGCAGGCGGATCTCTGTGAGTTTGAGGCTAGCCTGTTCTAAAGAGCAAGTTCCAGGACAGCTAGGGCTGTTTAAAATCCTGTCTTGAAAGAAAAAAACTTAAATTACCTCTACCACTTTCATAGGTGATGAAGTGGGTAAGACTGTACTTTCCCGGAGCACACTCTTGTAAGTAGCATTTGCCTTGACTGAGACATGGTTCTGAGGGTGGATGACATCTGGCTGGGCTGGGCTGGGGTGGTCTGGGGACCTGATCATTATTAACTTCTTGTCTCAGCCCTTGGCACATAAATGCTTTTGTTTCTTCTTTATAGGATAGGTTAATGATAAGAAGTGCTCAGAACAGCACTCTGTATTCAGCAGGTACTCACCAGATACAATCCATTCCCCCCCCCCCTTTTTCCGTTTTTCTATCAGGGTTTCTCTGTGGCTTTTGGAGGCTGTCCTGGAACTAGCTCTTGTAGACCAGGATGGTCTTGAACTCAGAGATCCGCCTGCCTCTGCCTCCCAAGTGCTAAGACTAAAGGCCACCACCGCCTGGCCATTGCCTTTGTTATCTGCCCCGGTATCACTAGGCTTGATGCTGGTCAACCTATGATTGTAGCTCCATAAGAAGACCCTGGGTATGTACATATATGGGGACCTTCCTGGAACCCCACAAACAGCTTGCTGTCTTTGCCTGGATCAAACCTAAGGTCAGATGTCTTTGGGGTAGAGAAAACATACTCTCTCTCTCTTTCTCTCTCTCTCTCAGAGAGAAAGAAAACAGAGCACTAAAGTATGAGAGAAAAATGTTTTTGAATAAACAAGACTCTCAGCCCATGGCTGGGGTGTGGCTCGTGTTAAAGTTCTTGCCTAGAATCCCCCAATGAGAGGCTGGGGGTGTGGTTTAGTGGTAGAGCATCTGCCTAGAATCTCCCAGTTAGGGGCAGGGGAAATAGCTACTAGGCACTAGCACAATTGCATAGCATGTGCAGGGACCTGGTTTCACCCCCAGAATCACATACAACATACAGAAACAAAGTTATTTATCTGGCAGTAAAGCAGGAAAGATTGTGGAACATGTCTTAGAAACCATGAGTATATTCAAGGGAGAGAGTAAATGAACATTTTTCTTGTTTTGTTCTGTTACTTTGGGTTTTGTATAGCACAGGCTAGCCTCCAATTGACCTTCCTTGAACTCCTCATCCCCTTGCGTCCACCTCCCAAGTGCTGAGATGACAGACAGTGTGCACTGTTACAGTTTCATCTCTGTTGTGATAAAAACCATGAACAAAAAGGGGGGGTAAAGGGTTGGTGTGGCTTACAAATCCAGACTAGTCTATCATTGTTGGGATTCAAGGCAAAACTTAAGCGCTAATCATACCACAGCCATAATGGAGATGGAAGAGAGAATAAATGCATCCTTTCTTGCTTGCTTCTGGTCAGCTAACATTTTTAATTCTTTTTTTTCTTTTAAGATGGAATTTCTCTGTGTAGTCCTGGCTGACCTGGAACTCACCCTGTAGACCAAGCACTGGAACTCAGAGATCTGCCTGCCTCGACTCCCAAGTGCTAGAATTAAAGATGTGTGTCACCACTGTCTGGCACTTTTGTAATTATTTATTTTTTTTATGTGCACTGTTATTTTGCCTGCATATAGTCTGTGTGAGAACATTGGATCCCCTGAATCTGGAGTTACAATTATGAGCTGCCATGTAGGTGCTGGGAATTAAACATGGGCCCTCTTGAAGAGCTGCCAGTGCTCTTAACTGCTGAGCCATCTCTCCAGCTCAAGAACTAGTGTTTTTGGTTTTTTTTTTTTTTTTTTTTTGTTATTTGATTTTATAGACAGGGTTCTCTGTGTAGCCTTGGCTATACTGGAACTCACTCTGTAGACCAGGGTGGCCTTGAATTCATAGAGATCTGCCTGCCTCTGCCTTCCGAGTGCTGGGATTAAAGACGTGCAATGCCACTACCCAGCTTTTTCTTTTTTCTTCTTCCTTTTGGACAAAGGTCAGGTAGCTCCCCCCAGCCAACTCTAAGGGTAGCTGGCCTCATAGAGTGCTCCAAACAGTCCATGGACCTATGGCTGCAGGCAGTGCACCTCACAAACGGACACTGGCTAGGGAGTTATGCACTAATGTAAGCCCTCCCCAACATGAGGCAATGATCCCCCAATACATACCTCATAGCCACGCCATAGCCTCTGCCTTGCTTAGGCTGGAAATCCAGGTTGCAAACAGATGCCCTTTCTAATATGGACACAGTACTGCCTCCCATCCCATCAGGTCGTCCACATTGAGACCCCCACATCCCCTGGTACTTGGGGGTGGTGGTGTCCGTGTCCACTTCTGTTGAATGTGGTAGACTTCTGTGACTGCATGTCAAGGGTGGAGGTGACAACAATGGTGAGAGCCAAAGCTGATCACAGCTTGCTGCTTTTCTTGTGATGCTTGTACATTAAATTTGGCAGCCATGTTGTAAAGAAGCCCAACTAGCCCAGAGGAGACCACAGGTAGGTGTTTCTGCCAGAGGTTCCACCAAGGACAAGGTCAACACTGATATCCACAACCAGATAGGAATGGTGGTGCACACTTGTAATCCAGCGTTTGGGAGGCAGAAGCAGGATTAGGAGTTCAAAGCTAGCCTTGTCTACATATGAAATTTGAAGCCAGCCTAAGCCACTTGAGATCCTGTCTCAAAAAAGAATGAAGGAGGGGTACTGGAGAGATTGCTTAGTGGTTAAGAGCACTGACTGTTGCAGAGGACCCAGGTTCAATTGCCAGCACCCACACAGCTGCTCACAACTGTCTGTAACTACAACACCCTTCCACAGGCAAAACAAAATACCAATGCACATAGAAATAAATGATTAAAAGAAAAAAGAATGGAGGAACCTCCCCACTTGAGCCTATGAAGTAGACCACACATGGACAATCAAGACTCCCTGCTGGAAGGACCACATAGCTGCCTGGTTTTCCAAATCAAGTTCATTTTATTTGATTTTCCACATGCCACAGATTTACATAAAAACACCCATTCAGAATGTAGTTTGTCAGCACCACAGTGATATCAGGGTGGGTGTCACTACCAGATACTAACTACAGGCAGTTCTCCCAGACAGACAGGAGTCAGGGCGGTCAGTCATCAAGGTGGGGGGCACTTAGCACCTGGTCAAAAGGCCTCACTCCATGCCCCAAAACAAAACACTCAACTCATATGCTGCCAGGTAAAGTCACGCACAATGTGTCATGGTCAGAAGTGGCATAGGAGAGGCTTCACGCCGTTACCTAGACACAAGCTCTTGTGTGTGCACTCACACAGATGCAAATGCAGATGCATGAACACTCCTGCTATGGAAAACCTTGTTCATACACACATTCCTTGCACAGAGACCAGTGAACACATCATTAGCACAGAGGTCAGGGTTTTGGCTGGACTTGAGCTTGCCCTGTTTGCCCCCCCCCCACCTCAGGTTCTGAGGCAGATCCCAGGCCAGCATTAGCAACAGCAGCTTCAGGGACTCTTGCCTCCTTGAATAGCACTGCTACTGGCAGCCCTATGGCAGCCTGCCAAGTCTGGCTGGGGTGGGGCAGGTGCAGCCAAGCTCCTAGTCAAAAGATTCAAAGAAAAGCCCATTCGCTGGTGTTCCTCCAACGAGATGAAGATGCAACCACTGAGTAGCTAACATAGGACCCATAGCTGGTCTAGACTCCCATACAGTATTAACATAGAGCCTAGTAACTTCTATTGTACCCTGAGCCTCAAATGCAGATGAGAACAGTCACAAAAACCCTACAACAGTGCAGTGGATGCCGCTAATAATTACAAGTGCCAATGGACTGGTTGCACCCACAAGAAGAGGTCACACTTCATAGCCCATTCAGAATTTCTTTCTTGTCTCTTCATACCCCATTCAAAATTTCATCTCTTTCTCTCTGTCTCGGTCTCTCTCATCTCTACTGGCATATAGCCAGGGCTAGCTTCAAATTCATATATAGCCAGAGCTGGCCTTGAACTCCTGATCCTCCTGCTTCCACCTTCTGCAGGTTGGGACGACAGGTATGCCCCATCACACTTGGTTTCTTTTATTTTTCCTTGCAAGAGTGAGTTCAGCAATTTCCAGCTCTTCAAAGGGGCAGGTCACAGCAAAGGTTGGAGGACGAGGTGGCATGCTGGCACCTCTTGGGAGGGGTGCTAGGGTGGCTGTCCATCCTCCTTGAAGGTTCTGCCTTGGCTAGGAGGCCAGGCCCTTGGTACCTACAGCCCCACTGCTTGGGCCCATCTTTCCCACAGACCTCTCTGGGCCTACACCAGCCCAACCTCCATCATCTTGCTAAGCACAGCCTTTAACTCTGGTCTGATGTGGCAGATGGACACTGAATCTGCCCTGGATGCCCAAATGTGAGAGGCATCCACTGGGCTCAGTGTCTGGGTTCAGCCCTCTACTGCCCACAGCCTGGGTCCAGACCAGGTCTGGACCTTATAGCCTTGTTACAGAGGTCAATGGCGGGACAAAGCCTGTACCTGTCATATAAGAACAAAGCACTCCTCGCTCTGGCTGATAAAATTCCTATGAAAATCAGGAAAGCGGGTTGGGGAGATGGCTCAGTGTACAGAGTACTTGTGTGACAACCTGAATCCAGATTCCCCAGAACCTACAGAATGCCAGACATGGTAGTGTACATCTGTCATCCCAGAACTCCCATCAAGAGATGGGAGATGGAGACAGGACACTGCTTGGAAGTTTATGGGCCAGCTAACCTAGTGTATACAACAGTGAACAAGAGACCCTGCCTCAGACAAGGTGGAAGGTGAAAGGAGACACCCACAATTGTCCTCTGCCCTCTCCACATGGGCCCTGGCACACAGACCTGAACACACACACACACACACACACACACACACACACACACACACACACACACACACACACACACACACGAGGGTTTGGGGTTTCTTTTGTTCGTTCGTTTTTTTTTTTTTTTTTTTTTTTTTTTTTTTTGTTTCCCGAGACAGGGTTTTTCTGTGGCTTTGGAGGCTGTCCTGGAACTAGCTCTTGTAGACCAGGCTGGTCTCGAACTCACAGAGATCCACCTGCCTCTGCCTCCCGAGTGCTGGGATTAAAGGCATGTGTCACACACGCCCAGCACATGAGGGTTTTAATAAGAGAGAAAATGAGGAAAGCCACAGGCTTAGGAGATAAGCATCAAAGATAGGACATAAAACACAAGGGCTGCCTGGGTGGTGGTGGCACACAGCTTTAATCTTAGCACTGGGGAGGCAGAGGCAGGAGGATCTCTGTGAGTTTGAGGCCAGCATGGTCTACAGAGAGTTCCAAGACAGCCAGAGCTACAAAGAGAAACCCTGTCTTGAAAAATCAAAATAAACAAAACAACAAACAACACAAGGTCTGGAGCAGGAGGTGGAGGCAAGAGCAGCCAGGGCTGGGCTGAGGCAGGGATCCCAGCAGCCAGGGGAGATCAGGGACTGTATTAACAAGGATAAATTCACCCATCTCCCTCCTCTCTACTGTCTCACTCTAACACAGAGAACACACACCAGAAGATGCAAACTCGTGTGCACACACACAGGCATACATAGGTATACGTGCACACACTTGCAGGTGCAAACACCCATGTATAGGCATACACGCATGTGTGCACACACACGAGCGCGTGTACACACACACACACACACACACACAGACAGACAGACACACACACACACACACACACACACACAGACACACACACACACACACACACACACACACACACACACACACACACACACCAGGCACATAGATACCCACTCGCAGGCACAAACACTCACCATCTTCTCAGCAGGCAGCATATGGTCTGCCACTTAACAGCCGAGTCCTGCCAATCGGGGCCCATTAGGGTGGGTTCTTCTCCCAGTGTCAAATGCTGCAGGCTATAAATTGAGATTAACACTAGTGCCAAAATAGCACTTAGCAAAAATAAGCACGCTATTGACATCTGGTGGATCCTATCCCCAGTGGAGAAGGAGAGAAAATTCTCACTTGAAGTCAAAGAACTGTTGCAGGAGACGCTAAGAATACAAGGCCTGCTACTTGGGGGTGCTTCCTCAGGCAGTCTGCACCCCAGCCTCCTCTGACCAGGCCCCTCCCTGTCAGCTCAGTTTCTGGGCATAAATGATGCCACTGGCTAAAACTGCTGGCTCTAAGAACTGCTTATCCATAGGACTGACAGGACAGCTCTGGCCTCTGAAATAAAATCCCAGCAGAAAGGTGATTTCCTGTCTGAACAGGACTGCCGTTTGTGTTCTTTTGTTTTTTGAGATAGGGTTTCTATGTAGACTAGGTTGGCCTCGAACTCACAGAAATTCACCTGCCTCTGCCTCCCAAGTGCTGGGATTAAACCCTGCACCACCATACCCAGCTGAGTGGAGCTTCCTATAAAGGAAGAAGTCACAAGGACTTGGGACTTGCCACCTCCAAGCAACCTGCCTCCCTCATAGGCTGTGACCAGCTACATTCTTGTTTGTAGGACAAGCAGCAGATGGTCCTGGAGAGCCTACATGGTGGCCTTCAGGTGTCAGTTTAATGCTCTAAAGACATGCCCAGAAACTGGGGAAGGAGTTCCAACACCTTTGGGACCCAGATACAGCTGTGTGGGGCTTCAGTCTGCCCTCTGGAACCTTGGCAGCGGTCCCATGGCCTGCAATGCCCAGAAAAGATAGGACAGGCTCATAGCTCTCAGAAACTGCATTAGGTCTGTGAAGGTGAGGGCTCTAGGTGTGGGGTGGGTATCCCCTGGGATGAGCCTACAGATAGAAGGATCCCTCTGGGAGGGAGCACCTTGGGCTCTGTAGAGAATGGAGGATTCCCTCAGGCAAGAGATGGATGAGAAAGCAGGGCTTGGCGCTGCAGACCACGTGTAAACACTGGAACTAGAACAGCAGGGGGCCAGGCAGAGACACATCTCTTGGGGCCTGGGAATTTGTTTCCCTAACACTGTCCCCAGAGCCAGGTCCGAAGCCCCCAGGCCCCCCAGGCTCCAGCTGCCAGGCACTGCCTGCCGGAGACAACAGGACACACACCCAGAGGCCAGCTCAAGAAACCACATCTTGCCAGGCGTTGGTGGTACACGCCTTTAATCCCAGCACTCGGGAGGCAGAGGCAGGCGGATCTCTGTGAGTTCGAGATCAGCCTGGTCTACAAGAGCTAGTTCCAGGACAGCCTCCAAAGCCACAGCGAAACCGTCTCGAAAAACAAAAAAAAAAAAAAAAAAAGAAAAACAAAAAAAAAAAAAACAAAAAAAAAAAGAAACCACATCTCAGGAGGACCTGTTGTCAACAGAGGATGAAGGCAGGCTGGGTCTTCGAAGGTCACCAGCAGAGAGCGAGGCCTGATGGGCCTGTATGGACTGTTATGTCCAGACCGGAAGCTACCTGAAGTAATGACCACAGCATACTGGGGACCCACCACCGAGAAGTCCAGGCAGGAGTCCAACCACAGGCTGTCACAAGTCCCCTCTGGGTACTGACTCAGAGTAACTAATGTGAGGGACAAAGTAAGGCCACAGACACTGGGTCCTCCCTCAACTTTCTTTCCTTTTTTTTTTCCTTTTTTTTTTTTTTTTTGGTTTATTGAGATTAAAATGGGGTCTTATGTAGTTCAGGCCAGCCTCTTCCTCAATTATGTAGCTGAAGATGCTGAAAGCTCCTGCCTTGACCTCCTGAATGCTAGGATTACACGTGTGAGCCACCAGGAAGGACTATGCAGTGCTGGGAATGGAAACCGGGGCCCATGCACACCCATGGCTCTCAGTGAATCTTTGTAATGACTAAACAGGTTTGTGATCCCTGCTCCAGCGTCCTATGCCCACTCTGGCTTTTACTGTTTTTAGCTATCCTAACAAGGCCAGTGGTTGTGGACTCCCTAGGAAGCATTCACATCTCCACAGCACCTAGACTTTTTAAGCAGAAGCCCGTGAACTATGGGGGAGAAGTGACCACTTGTGAGATACAGGCCCGAGTCCTCAGGCTCAGCTTGGGGATGGTGCCATCCCACAATTGCTGCCCCATGGGTATCATTGGGCTGAAAGCATCCCAGAGACACCATTGAGTTAAAACATTTTCTTTTTCTTTGTGGTGGGGATGGAACCAGGGCCTCACACACACTAGGCTAGTGCTCTGCCATTGGACCATGTCCAAAATCTGTCTCAGTAGGAAAAGGAGCCACAGGCTCACAGATGTCATTGTGGGTATTTCACAGTGAGAGCCCGGCCCACCCTGACCCCATGTGGATACAGCTCAACTGTAGATTACCATGGGCAAAGGGGCTGAGGGACAGTACCCAGGCTGAAGTAAGTAGGTGGCCTGGGGCCTGCAGCCCACAAAGCCCCTGGGAGTGTGACCAGGCCCTGAAGGCCAGTATGGCTCGTCCACTGCTCTCACATCCATGGCCCACCTCATCGCTTGTCACTGAGCCCCAGTACTCCTAAGAGTAAGAGAGAGGAGACCTGGAGAGACTGGGGTGAATGTCTCAGAACAACTGGAAACTCTTTCTTCCTGTCACAAAACAAGGGCCCACTGTTCGCTGGCTTCTTGGAGGCTCTGCTGGCAGGAGTGGAGGGGCTTGGGGGCCAGGCAGCCCTCTCACCACCACAGGTTCGGTGGCTCCTCAGCCACTCTGCTTTTAAATAAGGTGATCTCGTCCAGGTGCACCATGGGGACATCTCGGATGACATCTGTCAGGCCCTCGTGGAGCAGGGGGAAGATGACGACATTCAAGGCGGGCCTCTCAGCCTGGAAACTGAACCAGAGATCAGCTGTTAACAGGGGATATGGGGGCTGAGGACACAGCTCAGCAGGAGGAGTGCTTGGTGAGCCACAGGAGAGCCTGGGTTCAGTCTCCAGCACACTTGCTTCTGATCCTACTTAAGTCATCAGATTCCTAGAGCCAGAGTAGACTGGAGGGAGCCGGGATCTGGGGCAGTCAGTGCTTAACACTATAGAGCATATGGAACATGAAGGGGTCAAGAACAGAGAGTAGTAATGAATACACACATTGAAAACAGTGATGGGCTGGAGAGGAGGATCAGCACTCAGGAGCACTGACTGCAGCCGGGCGGTGGTGGCACATGGTTAAAATCCCAGCACTGGGAAGGCAGAAGCAGGCAGATGTCTGTGAGTTCCAGGCCAGTCTGGTCTACAGAGTGATTTCCAGGACAGCCAGGGCTACACAGATAAACCCTGTCAGAGAACCCAGGTTCAGTTCCCAGCACCCACATGGTGACTTAAAGCTATCTATAACTGCAGTCTCAGGGGATCCAACACCCTCTTCTGACCTCTGCAGGCACACACACACACACACACACACACACACACACACACACACACACACACACACACACACACACACACACACACGATGCACAGACATACATAAAGGCACATAAAATAATAAACAAATCTAAAGGAGAAAGAAGAAAGTTACTGCCAGGCTGGGCATGCTCAGTGGGTAGAGTGCCTGCCTACCCACTGAGGCAGGGCAAAGCCCTGGGTTCAGTCCCTAGCACTCCCCATTAACTAAGTATATTTTTGTAGTCCCAGCACTCAGGAGACAAAGGCAGTGGTCAGAGGTTCAGGTCATCCTCACCTATAGACTAGGTTTGATGTTGAAGTAAAACAAGCAGGGCTTGGTGATTCATACCTTTCATCCCAGCACTCAGGAGTCAGAGGCAGCAGGATCAAATTGTGAGTTTGAGGCCAGCCTGGTCTACATAGGGAGTTCTAGGATAGCCAAGACCACATAGGGACACCCTGTTTCAAACAAAACAAAACAAAAACTTAAGCAGGAGCAAAACTCACTTGGGGTGAGATGAGGGGTAGGGATGGCAAAATGCTTTGCTTGGCCCAGAGCCCCTGTCAGCAGCCTCAGGAGCCCCAGGCTGGAAACATCTCACCCCACTATTGTTTTTTCTTTCTTTCTTTCTTTCTTTCTTTCTTTCTTTCTTTCTTTCTTTCTTTCTTTCCTTCTTTTTTAATTTTGTAAGGCTTTTTTTTCCTTAGATTTATTTATTTATTTATTTATTTATTTATTTATTTATTTATTATGTATACAGTGTTCTGTCTGCATGTGTCCCTGCGGGCCAGAAAAGGGCACCAGATCTCAGGGTTGTGAGCCACCATGTGGTTGCTGGGAATTGAACTCAGGACCTCTGGAAGAACAGTCAGTGCTCTTAACCGCTGAGCCCTCTCTCCAGCCCGCAAGGGAATGTTTTAAGA
Organism: Cricetulus griseus; assembly: GCF_003668045.3. NCBI lineage: Eukaryota > Metazoa > Chordata > Mammalia > Rodentia > Cricetidae > Cricetulus > Cricetulus griseus. Next base: position 79,438,279 of record NC_048597.1, read on the forward strand.
ATAGTGGGGTGGGGGCTGGAGAAATGGCTCAGAGGTTAAGAGCACTGACTGCTCTTCCAGAGGTCCTGAGTTCAATTCCCGGCAACCACATGGTGACTCACAACCACCTTGAATGAGATCTGGTGCCCTCTGCTAGCATGCAGGAAAAGACTGCATACATAATAAATAAAATCTTAAACAAACAAACAAACAAACAAGCATTCCCTTGCACTGTTCCCATAGAAGACATCAAAAAAGGCGGGGCTCAGACCAAAGCTGAGGAGGGCACAGGGTAGGCACTGGAGGAAGACATGCCCCACACCATTCTTTTCTGGGCCGTTACAGACAATGGATGGCGTTGTACCTACACAACCTAGGCACCCTCAAACCAGCACTGGCTGACCCGAATGACAATGTGACCTGACTCTGTAGTCATCTGGGAGGACTGGAGAGATGGCTCAGTAAAGGCACTGGCTGTTCTTGCAGAGGACCTGAGTTGGATTCCCAGCACCCACATGGTGGTGCACAGCCATCTGTAACTGCAGTTCTAGGGGGATTCAGCACTCTGTACTGGCCTCTGAAGGTAACTGGACCCACATGTACATACACAGACACACAAGCACATACAAATAAAAACAACTGGAGGTTCTGGAATAAGAATAGAATCCCCAGGTCATACCACCTTTGGCTCCACACCCAGATAGACAGACCTACTAAATGAAACACCAGACAACATTTCCCCATCTGAAATAGCATGTGGCTCCAGTCAGGCCCCTTCATGTCCCTCATTGACCCCCACATGCTACCAACACTATGGTGGGATCCAGGCACCTTGGCCATCTCCTCCAGGCGTCACAGTTCACAGTGGCTCCTCCTGGCTTCTGAGCATGCTCCGTGGAGCTGGAACATAGCAGCCACTAGCTCAGTATCTAGGCCACAGTTCTTCCAACTGAACCCGCCAATGCAGACCCACGTGGCCAGCTTGACAGGTGAGAATATGCCAACAGCCTGCTCTAGCGCTACCACGAAGCAGTGCTGAGCCAGGCAGCTTCCTAGACTTCAACTGCTGCTCATAGAAGCTGTGCAGGCTACAAAGTAATGCAAAGCCAGCTCTATTTTCTTTTCTTTTTTTTTCCTCCCTGAGGGTTTCTCTGTGTAGCCCTGGCTGTCCTGGAACTCGCTCTGTAGACCAGGCTGGCCTTGAATTCACAGAGATCTGCTTGCCTCTGCCTCCTGAGTATTGGGATTAAAGGAGAGTGGTCAGTTTATTTTCTTTTCTTTCTTTCTTCTTTTTTTTTTATTTTTGGAGACAGAATTTCACATTTTATGTTTCTCAGGTTGGCCTCAAACTTGCTATGCAGTTAAAGATGTTTTTGTTTTGTTTTTAATTTTTCGAGACAGGGTTTCTGTGTGTAGCTTTGGAGCTCTGTTGCTCTGTAGACCAGGCTGGCCTCGAACTCACAGAGATCTGCTTGCCTCTGCCTCCCGAAAGCTGGGATTAAAGGTGAGCACCACCAACGCCCCGCAAGGATGAACTTTGGTTCTTCCTGTCTCCATCTCCCAAGTACTGGGATTATAGACCTGCACCACCATGCCCAGTTTGTACCATGCTGGGATGGAACCCAGGGCTGTGCATGCTAGGTAGGCATTATACCAACCAAGCCATATTCCCCAGCCCCTAATCCATTCTTGAAAACTGATGCCCAAGTCTAAGGCTCAGTTTTGGCGAGACTTAAGCAATCCCCTGCTCCACCTGAGAACACTCTCTTCTCCACACGTCTGCAGACCAGACACAGACCAAGTGGTTTTCCTGGCATGGAGAGCCATATCTGCTCACTCAGCCTTGAGTGCGGCCCCTGGGACTGCTGTGGGCTAGAGCTTGCCAGAACGAAGTAGCAGAGAACAAGCTGGTAACTATGGTTCTGGCAAGCTGGAAATTTACGGGAAGAATGCCCCCGTGTCTACATGGGACACAGCAGGGGCTGCGGCAGCCAGTTGGTCTCCCAGGGCCATATGCAACATACGGCAATAGGCCACAAACACACTTTAAGACCCCATATGGGAAGGCAGTGCCAATTGGACCTCAAGAGAGAGTGGCATGGCTACCACAGTCGGCAGCAGACTTGTGACACAGCAGCCTGAGAGGAAGTGGAGGGCAGTGCTGGAATCTGAGTCTTTAGGATGAAGGCTATAGCATGAGCACAGGCTCTGGGCTCACAGATGTCAGGTCTACTGCTCCAGGCAAGCACTAGGTCTTCCCTCGCTTTCACTGGCTTGGCTACTGGCTGTGATTGTACCAGAGGCTATCACACATTCTCCTGAACTCGGGTTGCTGCAGAGAGGAGACAGAACCTGGAAAAATCCTACACAGGATTTAAACAGCATGCCTGAGCTACGTGGAAGTGCTATGAAGAGCCTGGGACAGAACGTGAGGAGGAAAGCCAGGAAGCCAATCTCAACCCTTGGGAAGATGGCACTGAGTGGGATGGTTGGCAACAGTACCCACATCACAGCTCACCCAGGGTGGCATAGACCTGGTCTACCACCAAAAGGTTCCAGGTGTGGTTAGAAGATGCTTCTCCCCAAAGATAAAGAAGATAGAGAAGCCCACATAGAATCCTGGGACTGGTGAGACATGGTGTAGGCTAGACCTCAACAATGCCACAGTGACCAGGTGACACCGGGCCCACCCCATCCCCAGGGAAGCAGGGACTTACGGGGCCTCCCTGCTTGCCAGGTCTGAGAAGTAGAGGTGAGAAAGATGAGTCCAGGGTAGGCTCAACAAAGGCCATATGCCAGGGCCCAGACCCCGATTGCCACAGTGCTGCAAACAGACATCAGTAGGCAAGGTGACCATGAACAGAACTGGCCAGTACAAGTTTCTAGGAAAGACAGGAATGTGAGCAGAGGCAGGGCCAGTGCTGGGCAGGTGTGTGTGCCTGAGGCCAGAAGCAAAGCGGAAGGCAGGGGCACTGGCAGGAACTAGGGTAATCTGGGCAGACACACTTCTCTGCTCATCACCCTGGGAGGCCACAAGCCCCCGGGGTCCACCAAGAAGCGCTGTCACTGAGTCTGGTCCCCAGACAGTGGATTCAGATCTCATATGGGGTCAAAAGGCCCAAATAGAGGAAGGACATGCAGAAGAACATACAATACCTAGTAGGGCCGCATGGTACTAAAGGTGAGAGAAAGACCTGGCATGGCGGTGGATGCCTGGCACCCCAGCACTGGGAGGGTAAAATGTCACCCCCAGAACAGCACTGGACACATGAATCCCAAGGCTGGGACATGGCCCAGCTACAAAGTATTTACAGGATATGCACAGGCCCAGCACAGCATAAATCTAACAAGGCGGCATACACCTGTAATGCCAAAACTTGAGAAATATAAGGTTATCCTTCACCACATTAGAGGCTAGCCTGGGCTACCTGAGACCTTATCACAGAAAGAAAGAGAGACAGGGAGACAGGGAGGGAGGGAGATAGGGAGGGAAGGAGGGAAGGAGGGAGGGAGGGAGGGAGGGAGGGAGGGAGAATGGAAGGAAGGAAGGAAGGAAGGAAGGAAGGAAGGAAGGAAGGAAGGAAGGAAGGAAGGCAGGCAGGCAGCCATGGAACACAAAACAGGGAGAACAAGTGAGATCCATGCTACTGTGTGTGGCATTAGACACAGAGGCAACCTAAATCCAGTTGTTTCCTGTGAGGAGGAGGAATCCAAATCAAAACCCCAAAACATGAAGTGCTTGGGCTGCAGTGTTGGCATCAAAAACAAAAAAGCCAAACATGAGAGGTGAGAAAGAAGCAATTGCCCAGGGACCTGAGGCACTCAAGCAGCCAGCTTGGGGACAGACACAAAGCGTGACCCTGGAAAGGACCAACACTTCCCCAGTTACAGTGGCAGGGAGGAAGGGACCCCAGCCTTGTTGGCCAAGACCTCCACATTGCTGGGTGAAGGGGCCCCTAAGCATGCAACAGCTGGGATGGGGTTTTCAGGAGAACAAGTTCAGTGCCTCCCTGAGCTCTCCAGGCAAGAGAAGAAGAGCACTAGGGACTGCTCCATGTAGCTGAGGAAGAGATTTAAGACCATCGTGGAGTACCCCAAAAGTGATGTGACGCCTATAATCCCAGCACTCAGGATGGAGTCAGGAGGTTGAGGAGAAGTTGAGGGTCATCCCAAGGCCAGCCTGAGCTACATAAACCCTATCCACAAAAAAAAGTTTTTAAACTAAACAAACAACAAAAGCATCAGGAAAGAGGACAGCCACCCTGTTGCTTTTCACCAACACCCTGAGCACTGAATGACGGGCTTCTGAGAGCAACAGCACCACCTACTGGAGCACTGCAGCAGAGCACCCTGCACAATTGGGCTTCTGAAGGGAGTGCAGGAGCCCAAGGGCCACCTAGAAAGGCTGCTGTCACGCTGGGGGAGGGGTACACGGCAGAGCCGCCACTCTGCAGATGGCAAGGATGCAGCAGAGGCATCCACAGAACAGCCTCTTCTATGAGGTTCGAGGGCTCTGCTGTGGTCAGAGGCTGCCAACAATCCAGGAGAAGGCTTTGTGCCGGCCTGGATCAGGACTCAGCACTTACCGTGAAAGGCTTCTCATACCAGCCACACTCTCTTCCTCTCCCTCAATTTACATTTTCTTAAGACAGGGTCTTGTGTAGCCCAGGCTAGCCTCACACGCACTATATAGCAGAGGATGACCCTGAATCCTGCCTCCACCAGCCAAGTGCTGAGATTGCGAGCATGTGCCAGCACATCTGTGGTACTGCAGAGATCCAGATTTATTTATTTAGGTGCGTGTATGTATGTGAACCCACAAAAGTGTGTTTATGTACACCACATGTATGCAGGTGCCCAGAGTGGCCAGGAGGTAGCCTCAATCAGTATTACAGGCAGCTGCAGTTGTGAGCCACCTGATCTGGCGATGGCTCCTCAACAAGAGCAGTAAGCACTCTTAACTGTGGAATCATCTCTGTAGCCCCATGCTGCAAGAACTGAACCCAGGGTTTGGTGCCTGTTGGGCAAGCACTCTACCAACTGAGACAAATACTCTATCCCTTGTTTTTTTCAAATGGTCTTGCTATATAACCCAAGTTGCCTTGAACTATGTAGCCCAGGCTGACCCAAACTCCCTATTCTGAGTGCTGGGATTCCAGGTTTGTAGCACCAAGCCTAGCTTCTCTCTCCCTTCCAATGTGCAGTTCCATCCTGCACGCTGCCAACCGGCTGCAGCAATTCCTGCCTGCACCCCTCGTCTGTAAGCTGTAGTTAATACACCCACTTTTAGGCCCCTGTGGTAGGAGGAGAGCTAACCCCCGAGAGCTATCCTCTGACCTCTCTACACATGCCATGGCATGCATACCTGTCCTGAAAACACACACAAAATAAATAAATGTATAAATGTAATACAAAATTTGAATACTGTAAGTCCATTCTAGTACCTGATAAAATGACCAAAACCATGGATAAACCAGGGGAGCCAGGAGCATGTCTTTCTCATGGTGGCATTCAGTGAGTAGACAGGAAGCAAAACTATCAGCAATGATCAGGGGCTGCATGCTGTGCCCCCAAAGTCCTTGTGCTGAAACCCTAACTGCTGACATGCTGCCAGCAAAAGGGATGAGGGACACAGTGACTCACAGCATGAGATCCCAGCACTACAGAAGCAGAGGCAGGAGGAGCCCCAAGTTCAAGGCTGCCTGGTCTGCACAGTGAGTTCCAAACTAGCCTGGGATAACTGGGATACAGAGAGACCCTTTTTCAAAAGGTGGAGCTTCGGGAGGTCTGAAGACAGAGCCTTCACGATGATGAAGGAAAGATCAAGAAGTCCTTCCTGGCCGGGCATTGGTGGCGCACGCCTTTAATCCCAGCACTCGGGAGGCGGACGCAGAGGCAGGCGGATCTCTGTGAGTTCGAGGCCAGCCTGGTCTCCAGAGCAAGTGTCAGGATAGGCTCCAAAGCTACACAGAGAAACCCTGTCTCGAGAAAAAAAAAAGTCCTTCCTGGGCCCATATGAGACATAGTGAAGTAAGACTTTGGCTTCCAGAACCCAGTATAAACAAAGGATCCTTGTGTCCTGGTCTTCTAAGTGGCTGAGACCAGAGACTATCTATAGGAACTGGTCCCCTGCAGGAGGCCAGGCCCTCTCTCTGTTCATGAGCTAGGATCTGGTACTCCATCTCCCCAAAGTTGCTACTGGGCTAAGGACACTGGTACTGTCCAAGACCTCCCAGCTACCAACAGACAATGCCAGGCCATGCTACTCACCTCCGGAGGAGTGCCTGCTGCAGGTTCTTGCAGGTGATGAGGGATTCTCCAGTGAACATGTGACACACGACAACTTGCAGGCAACGGGCCATAAAGTCCAGCACAGCATCCGGCTGCAGGGTGCCACTTCGAGAAACCAGGCACAGGCGCTGCAGAGATGAACACTGGCCCAGTGCCTGGAAGAACTGTGCGTTGGCATTGAAATAGGGCTGCTCCAGCCTGCAGAGAGAAGGGTGTGAGTGCCAGAGCCTTGGATCTCCCAAGAAGATCTTGACTCCACAGATAAGATGCGGCTAGTAACTGTCTACAGACCCTGCCAGCATGCACTGGCTCAAGGCCATCTGCCTTCCTTAGTATGCTATTCCACCCCATTCTGTCACACCTGCTGACCTTAGGGGAATTCACACATGCTACCCTGGGGAGTCAGTCTGATGGCAGTGACAGATCAGCTGACAAAAGCAGGTGAAAGAGCAGGTCTAGCAGGCCAGAGTGGATAGGAAAGGGACAGAAAAGAAGAAAGTCCCTTGGGGCTGCTTTGAGGCCAGCATCTTGTCATCAGCCCAGAGCACAAGCCCCACCACAGACTCCATGGAAGGGTCACTACTGTTCTTAGACACAATGAACAAGCCTCACTGCTTTTGAATTAAAAAAAAAATTTAATATTTTATACATATGTGTGAATTCTTTCATGTATGTATATCATATGTGTGCCCTGTACCCAAGGAGGGCAGAAGAGGTGTCAGGTCCCCTAGAAACAGTTACCAATTTTTGTGAGCCACTTGTTTCTGGGAACTGATTCCAGGTCCTCTGCAACAACCACTATGTGCTCTTAACCACTGAGCCACCTCTCCATGGCCCAACCCTTTCTGCTGTTCATTTCTGTTAGTTTCATGCTACGGATTGAACTCAGGCCCTCAAACATGCCAGCCAGTCAGGCTCTACCGCTGAGCTAGCCCTTTACATTTTTTTTTTTAAAGATTTATTTATTATGTATACATTGTTCCTCCTGCATGTATCCCTGCAGGCCAGCAGAGGGCACCATATCTCATTACAGATGGTTATGAGCCACCATGTGGTTGCTGGGAATTGAACTCAGGACCTCTGGAAGAGCAGTCAGTGCTCTTAACCTCTGAGCCATCTCTCCAGCCCTGGCTTTTACACTTTTTAGTTGATTTTTTTCCCTCAAGACAAGGTTTCTCAGTTGGGCGGTGGTGGCACACGCTTTTAATCCCAGCAACTGGAAGGTGGAGGCAGGTGAATCTCTGTGAGTTTGAGGCCAGTTTTGTCTACAGAGTAAGACCAGGACAGCCAAGGCTATATACAGAGAAACCCTGTCTCAAATAAATAAATAAATAAATAAATAGGCAGGGTTTCTCTGTGTAGCCCTGGCTGGCCTGAAACTTGCTCTGTAGATCAGGCTGGTCTCCAATTCAGAGATCCACCTGCCTCTGCCTCTCAAGTGCTGCCATTAAAGGTGTGTAACCAGTGCCACTGCCTGGCTTTTTGCAGTATTGGGAGTTGAACTTAGACCTCAGACATGCTAGGCTGGACAAGCATTTCTATACTGAACCATACTCCCAGCCCTTTAGTTTTTAAATCCTGTTTTTATTTTTTCACAATTTTGCATATGTACATCATGTATATTAGTCATTTTCATCCCTAACTCTTTTTTTCCAGACAGGGCTTCTCTGTGTAGCTTTGGAGGCTGTCCTGGAGCTCACTCTGTAGACCAGGCTGGCCTCGAACTCACAGAGATCCATCTGCCTCTGCCTCCAAATTGCTGGGATTAAAGGCATGTGCCACACTGCCTGGCTCATCCCTCAATTTCTATTTTGAGACAGGGTCTCATTCTGCTGCCAAGGAGGGGTGCAGGGCCCCTGGGAACCTTGGAGTTACCAGCACAGAGAGGGAGGGAGGAAGGGAGGGAGGGAAGGAGTGTGTGTCCCTGTCCTCTCCCTCACCAATGCTTCCAACAGCAACCCATGGAATCCCAGTGCCAAGCAGCAGCTGTCACCTCTACCACTAGGTGGCGGCATGGACTTGCACTACAGCTCAGGAGTTCCCAGGCCAGCTTAGTTACAGTGGTAGTGTAACGTGTCCGGTACAGACTTCTAAATATTTTCCAATTAGACAGTCATTTACAGAACCTTGCCCTGAAAGAAGTCATCTGCCAGTTTTCAGCCTGGTGTGAATATCCTCTCTCTCACACTCCAACTGTGGGCCTGTGAGCCCTCACCCTCTTCCCTGTGCACAAGGCTGGTCGGCAGCACCCAGGATGCCTGGGAAACTGACCTAATGGAGGCGCTGAGGGTAGACAGGGAACTAGGAAATGGGATCCACCCAGATCGGACCTCATCGTAACTCTTACCCTTTCCAGCTGGTTCAAACTACCAGTCAGCAAGGGTCAGCTCTCTGCAGTGACTATACCTGTCTCCTCTTGCTTAAGGGAAGGACACTGCACTCTGAGCCAGGCAGGATGAGGGAGAATGAGAGCTCAAAGTTGCTCCTGAGACTGTGCCAGGCCTGGCTCAAGTAGCTCTCTTGCTTCTGCCCAGGCAGCCTAGGGTGACTCAGGGTAACACCCCGCCTCCAGCCGTGGGAAAGGTGGCACCCTTTTCTGCTTGACACGTGATTCTCTCACCACAGGGGTGTGCCCCAAGCCCACAGCCAGAACAACCTGTCCCTGTGGCACCTCCTCCCAACAGGGAGCCAGGCTGGTACAAGCTCAGGTTCATGGCAGGCTGCGGTGGAGGTGGGATTCCCAGGACTGCCATCAGAACACTCCCCCAGAAAATGCAGGTACCCCTGCAGCCCCCCAAACCCCAGGAGGCAACCCCCAAGCAAGCAGAGCCTCCTGAGCCTACTCTAGCTCCTGCCACCTGCTGCATTATCTCTGGGCTCACCCGCCTCAGAAGGCAGTGATCCAGAGGAATTCACCATTTGGCTGTTCTGGAAGCCTGTGTGTGTTCAGAACAGGCAGTACCTCACACAGCAGACAGTTCTGGGCACAGGCTGGAGCCTGGGTAGAGATGCCACTATGAACTGTGATCAAGCTCTTGGGGAGACAAATTTATCACCAGTCCTCCAGGCCTCCCATGATGCACACACAGTCCTGCCTCTGGAGAAGATGCCAGGTCCCAGGGACAAACCAACATATAGCCCAGGCTGGCTGTGAATTCACAATCCTGATTCAGCCTCCCTGCACAATAGGTGTGCACCACCACACCTACTGCAAAACCACAAGGCTTGAAGGACCAGTGGAAAACAAACCCTAGAAGCAAGACAGAAAAATCTAGAAAGACCCTGGCTTTGAAAGATTCAAGGGCTGGAGAGATGGCTCAGCGATTAAGAGCACTAACTGTTCTTCCAGAGGTCCTGAGTTCGATACCCAGCAACCACATGGTGGCTCACAACCACCTTTAATGAGATCTGGTGCCCTCTGCTGGCATGCAGGCAGAAGACTGCATACATAATAAATAAATAAAATTAAAAAAAAAAAAAAAAGAAAGATTCAAAGGCTCACCTGGTAGCCTTGAATTTAGGAAACGGGCCTAATCACAGGCCATAGTCAACAGTGGTGGCCCAGCAGAGGGAGGGGTTATCCATCGTATGCATTCTCTGATCCATCTTCTCTTTCTTTCTTGAGATAGTCTCATGGCTGGCTCAAACTATGTAACTAAGGATGGCCTTGAATCTCTGACCCTCCTCCCTCTGGTCCTCACCATGCCGGCTTTGCAGGTGTGTCACCACACCCAGTTTGCTAGGCATCAAAGATGGAACTTTGCATGTTCGAGGCAAGCCCTTTGTTGGCTGCTCTGCTTCCCCAGTCTGTATCTGTGACACATTTGCCGTTCTGGCAAACAATGGCCAAGCATACACTAACTGGGCTTCAGGAAAGGCCAGGGGTGTGACAGGACAAGCACAGGAAGACACAAGTGTGAGAGACACCACAAAGGAAGCAGCAAGGAAATGGAGGGCCTGGTGACTACAGGGAGGGACAGATGCAGCCCAGAAGGAAGGAGTCCATCTGTGGGCCTGGGAAAGGGAAAGGCAGATGTGGGAGAGAGGAGGAGCGACTGCTGTAGCAGCACTTGCCCACCACAGTTACAAAGTCTTAATACAGAGGGCAGCCCAAAGCTCACATTAACATTGTCTTGTTTTGCCGGGCGTTGGTGGCACACGCCTTTAATCCCAGCACTTGGGAGGCAGAGGCAGGTGGATCTCTGTGAGTTCGAGACCAGCCTGGTCTACAAGAGCTAGTTCCAGGACAGCTTCCAAAGCCACAGAGAAACCCTGTCTCAAGAGAAAAAAAAAACAAAAAAACATTGTCTTGTTTTTGTTGTTAAAACAGGGTCTATGTAGCCCAGGCTGGCTTCAAATTCACTATGGAGCCAAGGATGACCTTTAACTCCTGCCTCCACCTCCTGAGTGCTGGGGAGGCAGACAGGCATGCAGTCACATCTGGTTCCTTTGTGTGTGGGGGGGGAGGGGGTGCTGTTGCTTTTGAAGACAAGGTCTTACTCTAGCCCAGGCTGACCTTGAACTCATGGCAATCCTGCCTTAGCTTCCACTGTTGGGGGATTTTAGGAATATGCCACCACAATCAACTGACTGGGACCTCTAAACTGGGGGAGTAAGAAAGCCCACAGGCAGGTTCCCAAAGCAAATATAGCCAGAAGGCACAGGACCCATGCCCATGGATGGACACCCAGGCATGGATACCAGCTTTGTCCACAGAGACCTACTGGGTCTGCTTAGCTAAGGGTGAAGCTGGAGCAGCAGGGCAGATGACCACATAAGACAGAGGCCTCAGACCTAGACAGCCTTAGTATGGTTTTGTTCCAAGGAGGACAGGAAACAGAGGCCACAGCCTGGCCAAGCAGCTATCAGAGGTTCTGGGCCATGAGCAACACAGGACCTGCTGACTTCCTGTCACAGTGAAGCTAGGAGGGGAGCTAGAGGCAAAGGATATACCCTGCCCTCCCCATGTCCTCCCTGTGGGTCCTGAGGTCAAAGTGAAGTTCTGGCTTCGACTGATAGGTGAGAGGCTTCCTGCTTCAGCATCCATGGATGCTGTGGGGAAAAAATCAGCTCTGTACCCTTAGTACAGTTCCTGTGCTGGTTAGATCTATGTCAACTTGACACAAGCTAGAGTCATCTGACAGGAGGCAACCTAAATTGAGAAAACACCTCTGTTAAGACTGGGCCGTAAGCAGACAAACCTGTAGGGCATTTTCTTAATTAGCAATCGATGGGGAAGACTCAGCCCATTCCTGAAAGGTGGTGCCATTCCTGGGCTGGTGGCCCTGGATTCTATAAGAAAGCAGACTGAGCAAGCCAGTAAGCAGCAGCCCTCTATAGTCTCTGCATCAGCTCTTGCCTCCAGGTTCCTGCCCTGTTTGAGTTCCCATCCTGGCAGGGATCTAGAAGTATAAACCAAATAACCCTTTCCTCTTCAAGTTGCTTTTGGTCATGGTGTTTCATCACTGCAATAGTCACCCTGAGACAAGCACCAAAGAAGCAGTAACTGTACTAGAGAGTGACAGCCATGTACAAGTCCCTTTAGACTAAGACCTGACTTTGTGGCCCCAATGTTGCCTCTACCCGTCCACCAACAGCTCTGGACTGGCAGAATCCTTAAGAACTGGCCCCCTAGCCAAGTGGTAGTGGTGCACGCCTTTAATCCCAGCACTCGGGAGGCAAAGGTAGGAGGATCTCTGTGAGTTCGAGACCAGCCTGGTCTACAAGAGCTAGTTCCAGGACAGCATCCAAAGCCACAGGGAAACCCTGTCTCGAAGGAAAAAAAAAAAAAAAAAAAAAAGAACTGGCCCCCTTGCCTGCCCAGAGCCAGGGTCTTCACTACACGGTGTGTCCACCGTGGTGGAGCCCACGATAATCCCAGCACTTGAGAGGCAGAGACAGGTCAATAAGATGTCCCAGTCATCCTCAGCTACACGGAAAGTAGGAGGCCATCCCAGGACACATGAGACTCTGTCCAGAAGGGAAAAAGAAATGCTTACAATTGGGGGGAGCATGATGGGACACACCTGTGGTCCCCGATGCTCTGGAGGTTGAGGTGAAATGATCAGGAGTTAAAGGTCCTCCTGGATGACAATAACAACTTGCTTAAAACAAAGTAAAGTGAGAGCTGGAGACAGATCAGTGGTAGAGTGCTTCCTTGGAATAAAGGCCCTCACCATTCCTGGGGGTGCATTCTGTAATTCCAGATGGAGTGAGACCATCAGTTATGAGACCATCTTGGGCTAGACAGAACCTATCTCAAAAATCCAAGGAGTAGCCAGGCACCTTTTATCCCAGCACTTGGGAGGCAGAGGCAGGCAGATCTCTGACTTTGAGGCCAGCCTGGTCTCCAGAGTGAGTGCCAGGACAGGCTCCAAAGCTACACAGAGAAACCCTGTCTCGAAAAACCAAAAAAAAAAAAAGGAAAAGAAAAGAAACTGAGTTCCAATTCCCAGCAACCATGTAAACCCAGGAAGGCCACATGTCTGTAACCCTCCAGGAATTCCCTGGCCAGCCAGAATGATGAGTTTCAGGGAAACACCTTTTCTGAGGAATTAAGGTTTTGAATAATAAGATGGCTCAGACAGTAAAAGCACTTGCTGTGAAAGTTCAATGACCTACATTCCATCCTCAGAACCCACACAAAGATGAAGGGCAGAACCAGCTCCAAAAAGTTGTCTTCTGTACTCCACATGTGCACTGTGGCAATGTATCCCCCCCCACACACACACACCACACACCACACACTAATAATAGTAATAATAAAATTTGGGGTTGGGTATAGTGGAGTACACCTTTAATCCCAGAACTCAGGAGGCAGACACAGGAGGATCTGGAAATTCAAGGCCAGCCTGGTCTATGTAAGTTCCAGGCCAGCCAGACAGACCTCATCTCAAAAAATGGGGGTATAAGGGTAGGGAAAATGGGACACAGCACTGGAGAGATGGCTCAATGGTTAGGGGCACTGGCTGCTGATCCAAAGGACCCAGGTTGGGTTCCCAGCACCCACACAGTGGCTCACAACCTTCAGTAACTCCAGTTCCAGGGGATCCGACATCCTCTTCTGGCCTCCACAGGCACTGTACACATGTGGTGCCACAAACAGGCATACAGGCAAAACACACACATATAAAAATAAAGGTAAATAAATATAAAAATAATTTAAGATCACAGGCTGTGAATGAGGTAGTACTATGTGGAGCACGCAGCAAGAACTAAGTAAATGTGAGAAGTGGTGATGACAAGATGAAATGCTAAGTAAGCTCAGGATCCCCAGAGTCCCTGCCTCACACACCTCCCAAGGCTTTGCTTAACTACTATGACCCCAGTTTCCTGAAGCCATCCCCTGCAGACACTAAGGTCTCTCATGCCTTTGATCTCCAGGACAGGTCTGTGTTGGCTCTGAGCTCCACCTTGACAGGCAGACTACATCTGCAAACCCTGGAAGCCCCATAGAAGCCTGAGGTCTTCTGCTCTTCACACCTCAGGCCCTCAGCCCCTCACACCTCAGCTCCTCAGCCCCTCACACCTCAGCTCCTCAGCCCCCTCACCTCATACCCCCAGCTCAGTTACTCAGATTTTCTTGTCAAGTCATTGACCCCTTCCTTACACCTCAGCTCCCTTTCTCTTACTTCAGTCCCTCACCTCATGCTCTCACACCCTCACCTCAGGTCCTTCAGCCGCTTGCAGTGCTTCAGCATGTCAGCAAGAGCAGGCATGTACACCACCTTCCCCATCATGCCCAGGTTGGCCAACGACAGAGACTGCAGCTGCTGACACTGTAGGCCAATGCTCACTAGTCCAGAGCCTGTCAGCATGCCTGGAAGTTGGGCTAGTGTCAGGTGCCGCAGGAAGGCCAGCTGACCAATGGCAGCCACCTCTGAATCCCCAACATTCTGTGCCCGACTGCAGGGTGGGAGTGAGTTGCGAATGGCAGGCTCATTGCGTGGCATGGCTGAGGAGAAATTGGACCCGATCAGTTCCAGGTGCTCCAGATAAGGGAGCTTCTTCAGCAGAGACCAGAACACAGAGGCAGGCTGGGGGGCCGACTGGCCCAGGAAGGGGTTGGGACAGGTCTGAACCCCAATGCGCACCTTCTTGCCAAAGCCACGGGGCACTGCATGCATGGCCGGCGGGGCAGGCGCGCGGTCAGGCCTAGGTGCTGAGTCAGCCACAGAGCAGACAGGCAGCGAGAGGGAACGCAGGTGGCAGAGCCGGGCCAGGAGCTGGCAGAGGTGGCGGCCCAGGCCATCAGAGCTGTGGTGGTGGGCAGCTGAGAGATTGAGGTGGTGCAGATTACAGCAGGACTCTACCAGTGTCTCCAGGATGCTGCTGTCAATGTCGTCCTCTGCCTTACGGAGCAACGAGTCTGCAGACAGGCAATGCACACAGCCACTGAGGTTAAGGCTGGCCAGGCTGCGCAGGTCCTTCCCCCCATTGATGACCCGCTGGATCAGGTGGCCACCTGACAGTGTACACCGGCTAAAGCTGAAGTAGAAGGGATTGTTGAATTTCATATGCTGGAGAAGGGTGGAGCCGTTCAGCCATGACTTGGGCAGCTGCAGGGCATCCAAGGCCACATTGCGGGCCATGGAGTCCAGCAAGTTCTTGGTGGCCCCACTCTCCGCGAAGCTGCCAGGGACAGAAATGAGGAAGGCATGCAGGTTCTCAGGCGTGCGGTCACTGAGCACGGCGAGGTAGAGTCGCACCACTTCCTGGTTGATGTAGCCAGGAGCCAGGCGTGCATAGAAGACACGCAGGTTCTGGTAATGGGGCACGTTGCTCTGGCCCACCATGAGTTGGCCGGAGAGGACAGCACCCTCACGTGTGCGGTCCAGGATCTCAAAGTAGAGCAGCAACTTCTGCAGGCTGGCACAGCAGGGCACCACACCATAGGATGGTGTGAACAGCGTCTGCTTGAGCTCCTGTACTCGGCTCAGCGTGGCCTTGCACTCACTGCTCAGCTGGCTGGCATCGAAGCCGGGGCTCACGTCGATGGCCAGTGAGCGCAGATGTTGCAGGGCTGAAAGCACCTTAGACAGCCTCAGGGAGGTGAGGTGGCAGCCTGACAGGTTCACCTTCACCAGGCTGTGACAGCGGGCCACATGCTCGATGGTAGAGCCCGACAACCAATAGCAGCCTGCCAAGTTCAGCTGCTGGATCTCCTGACCAATTTCCTTCACCAGCTGCTTCACCTTGTCCTCACTGGCCTGCAGAATGCGACAGGGCAGGAGAGACATGTATTTTTTAAAGACAAGGCCGCACTTTGTAGCCTTGGCTGGCCTTGAACTCTGTATAGACCAGTCTGGCCTTGAATTTACAGATCTGGCCTTGGCTCCTGAATGCTGAGATTATAGGCCTATGCCATCAGGCACACCTGTCTGGGGTTTTTTATTTCTTTTTGTTTGAGACAAGGCCTTACTAAAGTGCTCTGAGCTGTGATCACCCTGCCTCAAATTCCTGAGTGCTGGGACTACATGTGTATCCTACCACAGTGGGCTCATGTCCCAGGTTAATCAGATACTTCTACTTCGGCCCTGAGCAATGGGGGACTCATTTTGCAGCAATGTCAACTGTGCCATCCACTGTGTCACTTCACAGGGACCTTCTACAATCTACCCTGTGGTGCAATAACTCCACCCTAGGGTACCTATGGGGAAGGAGTCCCCCGCTGAGCCCTGTATCTGAGGCCCAGGCTCTTCCCTCCCAGAACTACATCCACATGTTCTATGCCCTCCTGCCATGGGACACACCACCTATCCTCTTCTATCCTGGGTCTGTCACTGAATCCTAATGTGTGGCTTTTCCCAGCTACATAGTCTTCTGTGCAAACATCAGTACCACCAGCCCCCACAAGCTAGCACGTTGGTTGATCCTGACCTTCCACCCATGCCTGAGTCACCTGGTAGTCCTTCTGAAGCAGCACGGTGTGCACCAGGCTCTTGTCCAAGCACAGGGCCGAGAGCTTCCTGCAGGTGCGCCGCACATTGAGAACCAGGTCTGTGCTGGGGACATGGCTCAAGATATGCAGGAGGATCTCATCTGAGAAGCCCAGCAGGTGGGTGTCACCTGCTGCCTCTGCAGCTGTGGGGGCAGCAGCAGCATCGTTGGACATGTCCTAGAAGTGAGGGACAACAGAGGGAGGGGGTGGACCAGTCATTAGATGCTAGCTGGACAAGCAGAAGGACGTGAGTTTGGATCCCCAGCACCCACATAAAAAGGTATGCAAGGTAGCACCTGCTTGCAATCCCAGAACTGGGGATGCACAAACAGGAGGAGCCCACCCCCACAGTAGAGAAATTTTACCAACTCTTCACCAAAGGGTGAAGAACAGAGTTCCCAGAATCTTCTCTTAGAACTCAAACCAGGACACGAGGTGAGAAAACCACTGATGGCCACCTTCAGCCAACTCCCTGATGTTCTGGCTTTTCCTGGGTGTTTAGACAACTTTCTGCCAGGTGGTGGTGGCACATACCTTAATCCCAGTGCTCAGGAGGCAGAGGCAGTCAGATCTCTGTGAGTTCAAGGCCAGCCTGGTCTACAGAGTGAGTTCCAGGACAGCCAGGGATACACAGAGAAACCCTGTCCCCCCAAAAAAAACGGGGGGGGGAGGAGCTTGCTATAAAGCCCAGGTTGGCCTTCAACTCACTATGTAGCCCAGTATGAGCTTGAACATGGTGCTGGCAATATATATGCATGTACCACCACGCCTGGCTCCCAATAATCACTTCTACTCCCTTTCCTTCCTTGTTGACAGTGTCTCATGTAGCCCAAACTGACCACAAACTGGCCTGATCGTCCTGTCTCCACCTCCCGGGTGCTGGAATCACAGGAATGCACCATCAGGCCCAGTCTACCCAGTGCTGGAAATAGAACCCAGGGCTTCATGTCTGCTAGGCAAGCACTCTAGCTGAGCCACATCCCAGCCCCCTAACAGCCTTTCCAGTATACAATGCATACAGGCCCCTGAACCACAGCCTATCCTCTGCCACTCTGCTCCCCAGGCACATCTCCCTGAGAAAGAGCAAATTTCACACAAGACACTTAGCAATTTTCATAGGTACATACTATATTGAATTTTCCCTTTTTTAACATACATGTAACTCTGTGTGTGTGTGTGTGTGTGTGTGTGAGAGAGAGAGAGAGAGAGTGTGTGTTGGTGCACAAGTGTCTGTATTAGATCAGAGAACAACTTGTAAAGTAGTGGATGTCGGTTCTTTCATCCAATATGTAGATCTCATAGTCCTGGCTAGAGAGATGGCTCAGAGGTTACAAGTGCATACTGCTCTTAAGGACCAGAGCTCAGTTCCCAGCACCCATGTTGAGTGGCTCCTGCCTATACTTCAGTTCCAGGGAATCTGATGGTTTCTGTGGGCAACTGCACTCACATGCATATACCCCAACAAACACACACACACACACACACACACACACACACACACACACACACTAATAATAATAGCCAGCTGTTGATGGCACACACCTTTAATCCCAGCACTCGGGAGGCAGAGGCATTGGGACACACTGATCCTATGCTTCCAAGTGGTTCCTTCTCCACCTGAGCCCAAAGCTCTGCTTTCATCTCCAGCCCCAGCCATTCCCTTCTTCACTAGACCCTGTGTTGTCTCAGAGCAAAAAAATGAAGTCGTAAGTTAAGAACTACCCATGTATCTGTGTGACGGCACACACCTGTGATCCTAACACCTAGGAGGATGAGGCAGGATTATAAAGTAAAAGCCAGGGGGCTTGAGAGATAGCTCAGAGGTTAAGAGCACTGGCTGCTCTTCCAGAGGTCCTAAGTTCAATTCCCAGAAACCACATGGTGGCTCACAACATCTGTTATGAGATCTGGTGCTCTCTTCTGGTGTGCAGATATACATGGAAGCAGAATGTTGTATACATAATAAATAAATAAAATTTTAAAAAAAGATCTTCGACGGGTGTTGGTGGTGCACGCCTTTAATCCCAGCACTCAGGAGGCAGAGGCAGGGGGATCTCTGTGAGTTGGAGGCCAGCTTGGTCTCCAGAGCAAGTGCCAGGATAGGCTCCAAAGCTACACAGAGAAACCCTGTCTCGAAAAACCAAAAAACAAAAAAAAAAAAAAAAAAAAAAAAAAAACCTTAAAAAAGAAAAAAAGGAAAGAGAAAAGAAAAAGAACTACCCTTGGGCTGGAGAAATGGCTCAGAGGTTAATAGCACTGGCTGCTCTGCTCTTCCAGAGGTCCTGAGTTGAATTCCCAGCAACCACAAAGTGGCTCACAACCACCTATAATGAGATCTGGTGCCCTCTCCTGATATCCATACATGCAGGCAGAACACTACACAATAAATAAATTGAGAGAGAGAACTACCCTTAAAGCTTCCTACGACCTCTTCTCTCCTGAGTCCTCCTTCCAACCACCAGTTCTCGCATGGATTTCAGTGCTAGACGGTCAGCTTGACCTTAAACTGGCGGTCTCTCTTATTCTTTGGGGAAACAGCTTAGTATTGAGAAGCCTGCCACACAAGCATGAGCACCTGAGTTTGGATCCCTGGCACTCTTGTAAAAGACCAGGAGTGGCTGGGTGTTGGTGGCACACGCCTTTAATCCCAGCACTCAGGAGACAGAGGCTGGTGGATCTCTGTGAGTTCCAGGACAGCCTGGTCTACAAAGTGTATTCCAGGATTATTATACAGAGAAACCCTGTCTTGAAAAACCAAATAATATTTATTTATTTATTTATGGGGAGGTATGGGATGACAGAGTTTCACTATGTAACAAAGAGTTTCCTGGAACTACCTTTGTACTCCAGGCTGGCCTTGAATTCACAGAAATCTGTCTGCCTCTGCCTCCTGAGTGCTGGGATTAAAGGCATGCACCATCATTCCTGGATTTAAAATTTTTTTTAAAGATTCATTTATTTGTTATGAATATAACATTCTACCTCCATGTATGTATGCACAACAGAAGAGGGCACCAGATCTCATAATAGATGGTTGTGAGCCACCATGTGATTGCTGGGAATTGAACTGGGGACCTCTGGAAGAGCAGTCAGTGCTCTTAACTTCTATGCCATCTCTCCAACTCCCTAAAAAAAAAAAAAAAAAATTTAAGGTAGAGTGTATCTATGGAAGACACCCAACATTGACCTCTGGCCTCCACATGCACTCATACATGTGTACAGACAGACAGACAGACAGACAGACAGACAGACAGACAGACAGACACACACACACACACACACACACGTAAGCCAGACACAGTAGTGTGGATCTATTGTCCCCACTACTTAGGAGGCTGAGGCAAGAAGATAGTTTCAACCTGTAAGTTTGTCAGCAGCCTAGGCAACACAACAAGATCTAATTTCTTTCGTTTGTTTATGTTGTTGTTTTTGAGACAGAGTTTCTCTGTAGATTTGGAGCCCGTCCTGGAACTCACTCTGTAGACCATGCTGGCCTAGAACTCACAGAGATCAGCCTGCCTCTGCCTCTGCCTCCCGAGTGCTGGAATTAAAAAGGTGTGCATTACTTTTGCCTGGCACAAGATCTAATTTCAATGGCTCAAACTTTACTGGCTGGCTATGTTGTCCACTCAAGAAAGGGAGGGGCTTGTGAGTCAGGACTCCATAGGACCACATGGCCAGACATAGCTAATCTCTAACTCATACAACTCCTTGAGAGTTGCTAATACAACAATGCTACCCTGGAACTCTTCTTGTTGGAGACAAGCTTTCTAGCATCCTACTCTTCTCTCATTGATCTGCAGCTGGACTACACACTCTTCCCTGTCAATTGAGGAGACACTTCTGGACCCAGTTTCCTTCAAAAGAGAAGCAGCCAACAGACCCCAGCCATGGTTCTCATACCCATGTTCCATCTCTCTAGAAAACACTTGAAAGTCTCACTGGACAAAAGCAAGGAAACTGCTAAGACTTGAAAGTGTGCCCAGAGGCCAGCAAGATGGCTATGTGAGCAAAGGAGCTTTGCCTTGCGAACCTGATGACCCAAGTTCAAACCCTGGAACCCACATAAAATGCTGGATGCAGCGGCCCACGTGTGCCATTCCGGCACTGCTACAGAAAGACAGGAGACAGGAGGATCAGCCAGAAGCTGGGAAGCCAGCTACTGTGGAACATGCACCATGGTGGAAACAACAAAGGGGGAGGCAGAAGCTGAAGCGAAGGCTTAGTGGTTAGAGGCAACAACTCCTCTTTCAGAGGACCTGAGTTCGGTTCCCAGCACCCACATCAGGGGAGCTGATAACCAACTACAACTCCTCCAAGTGCACGTGTTCCCTCCGGCACCTGACTCATGTGCACACACACACACACACACACACACACACACACACACACTTATATATTCATACACATAATTAAAAATAAACAGTTGAAACAAGGTGAGAGGCAAGAACCAACTCCTGAAAGTGGTTCTCTGAACTCCACATGCATGCCATGCCATGAACACACATACACACTAATATAATAAAGTGTGCCTACAGGTAGAAGTCCTAGGAAAGAACAAATATAAATTCAGATGGGCAGGCAGCAATGGGGAAGCACCCAGATCCTCCACCCTTCACCTGTACTGTGTCTGCATAGAAAATACTGTACACCCACATAACAGGATGCAGTGGGATTCTCCAGAGCACCTAGATCATAGAGCCTTGGGGTCAGACCGAAGCCCTATCATCCTCCCCCACATCACAACCAGGCTCCAGAAAGAAGTGGGCTGCACTTATGCTGATAGGAAAAAAGAAGCGGGGGCTGGGGATGTGGCTGAGTTGGTAGAGGGTTTGCCTAGCATGCACGAAGCCCTAGGTTCTATCCACGGCTGAGCATAAAACCTCGTATGGTGAACCACACCTGTGATCCCAGCAATACAGAGGCTCAAACAGGAGAATTGCTTTAAGTTCAAAACTAGCGTGGGCTGCACACTGAGTTCCAGGCAAGTCTGAGCTACAGAGTAAACCAAACAAGAAAACGGGAGCAGAAGGGGAAACGTCCCGGAGCTGCGAGAGCCCAGCCAACGCACAGGGAGATGGGGAAATGGCCTAGAAATTCAGCAGGCAATGTGAAAAGGCCCATTCTGACCATCGGGATTGCGAGCCTGAGAACAGGATGGGGACACAAGGGAGGGCCTGGGAGAAGAGTAGGATGGGGGCAAGGATGGGCCTCGGAGCAAGGCCAGGGCCGGGAGGAAGCACCCAGGGGACCCCAGCCGCCAGGGCGGGAGAGGCGCGGGTCGTACCTCTGCGGAGCTGGCCGCCGGAGCTGCAGTCTCGTAGTCCCCCAGCCTGCCAGGGCAGGGATGCTCGAAGCCGGCACCGCCGCAGCTCCACAGAAACCCCGGTAAGGGGCGTGGCTGCGCCTCACTTTCGGCGCCCCTGCATACGCACTTCCGCTGGCGCCCGGATGGACGGGTGGTGCCGCCATATTGGGTGTGGCATAAAGTACTCTCAGGGCTAAGAGGCGCTCAGAAGGTCACAAGTGACTGATCTCTAAGCTACGTCAGTAGTCTCCTGCTGTCACTCCAGCTAGCCTCCAGCTCCTGGCCTTTGCATTGGCCTTCGCGCAGCACACTGCGCTGCAAGCCACCTGTCACAGCACTCAGGTGTCCTGCATAACCGTAGCAACCTTCAGGTGCACACGCTCCTGAATTTGCCCCTCATTTGTTTTATAACTCTCAATAGTTCTTTGCACCATCTGACTTACTATACCTTTTTTGTTTGAGACAAGGTCTCACTATGTAAACCTGGCTATGCTGGAATTAGCTATGTAGACCAGGCTGGCCTCGAAGTCACAGAGATCTGCCCAGCCTCTACCTCCCCTCTATACCTAGGCTGCTACACCTTATTATTGTTTGTTTACCACTACTGAGGATTGAACCTAACGCCTCATTCGTGTTAAGTAAGTGTTATAGGGGCTGGGAAAATGACTCAGTGATTAAGAGCACTGGCTGCTCTTCCAGAGGGCCGGGGGTTCAATTCCCAGCATCCACTTGACAACTCCCAACTGTGTGTAACTCCAGTTCCAGGGATTATGATACCCTCTTACAGACATACCTATAGGCAAAACACCAATGAAAAGAAGAAATGAAACATAAAAAGTAAGTGCAGGGCCAGTACTCATCCCCCATAACTAGGCAGAGACTCTAGCCAGGACTGTTCTTTGCATGTCACAACACTGAATAAATATTTGTTGAATAAATGAATAATGACGTTTCCCACAGAATTTGCAGTTAAAAACCGTTTGCTATAGCTGGTGAAATGGCTTATCAGGAAAAGGGGCTTGACCCTGCCGGACCTCTGAACTAAGCTGGATCCCCAGGACCTATATGGTAGAAGGAGAAAAACAACTCCCTGAAGCTGTCCTCTGACGTCTGTGTCTGCACTTTGCCATTCACACATGCTCTAGCCCAAGTGCACACAGAAAGAGAAAGGAAGGAAGGACATTTTTTTTTTAATTAAGGTAATAGTTTAGAAAGAGTTGGGGGATATAGCTCAGTTGAGTGTTTGCCTTACAGGTATGAAATCCTGGGTTCTGTCCCCAGCACTATATAAACCAAACCAAATGGAGGCAGGAGGACCAACAGTTCAAGGTTATCCTGAGCTACATAGTGAGTCTGAGGCCAGCCTATTCCACAAGTGTGTTTCAGGACAGCCAAGGCTACTGGAGAACCAATAAATACATCTTTCTTGCCTTACCTCCTCAACACCTAATATTGGTGGCTCATGCCTTAATCCCAGCACTCAGGAAGGAGAGGAAGGTGGATCTCTGAGTTCAAGTCCAGCCTGGTCTACACAGACCCCGTCTTGAAAAAACAAAAACAAGCTAGGCGTTGATGGCGCACGCCTTTAATCCCACCACTCGGGAGGCAGAGGCAGGCAGATCTCCATGAGTTCAATGCCAGCCTGGTCTATAGAGAGAGTTCCAGGACAGGCTCCAAAACAAAAACCAAAAACAAAACAAAAACAAACATCTTTCTTACCTCCTTAGGACAGAACACATAATTTGAATATTAATTATAAAAATAATAATAATAAACCATGAACACAGCAGGAGAGCTGGATTTCAAGCCCCTGGTTAAGCCCTCCAGTTCAGCATTGTCAGCTACTACAGAGAGAAGAAAACCGCAGGAGCATTGGGAGGAAGAGGTGGGTAAAGCCTGGAACAGGACTTAGGTGGAGTCCACTAAGAAAGTCTGAGTCTGATCACTCCACTTCAGCTGGTTCTCTGTACTACCAGTTACAGACTGCCACAAATGGAGGTCCTGTCTCCATCTTTGGAGAGGAACTTGTCCCTTCACAAAAGATTTTGAGGGGTCCAGAATTTCCATGGGCTCTGGCTCATCACAGCCATCAATACATAATGATTTCTTTCTTTTTTGAGGGAGATGGTTTTTTGTTTTATTTTGTTTTGGGTTTTTTTTTCCGGTTTTTTGAGACAGGCTTTCTCTGTTGCTTTGGAGGCTGTCCTGGAAGTAGCTCTTGTAGACCAGGCTGGTCTCGAACTCACAGAGATCCACCTGCCTCTGCCTCCCGAGTGCTGGGATTAAAGGCGTGTGCCACCACTGCCCAGCAATTCCTTTCTTTCTTTCTTTCTATTTATTTATTATTTTTTGAAACAGGGTTTCTCTGTGTAACAGTCCTGGTTGACCTGGAGCTCACTTCATAGACCTAGCTGGCCTTGAACTCACAGAGCTCTGCCTGCCTCTGCTTCCCAAATGCTGGAATTAAAGGCTTATGTCACCACCTGGATGTCTTTTTAATTTTTTTAATTACGTCTACTATTTTATTTAGTGTGTGTGTGTGAGTGAGTGTGTGTGAACATGATGTATATGTGTGGGCCCATGTGACAAGAACCACATGCAGATGGATGGAGAGATGGCTCAGTGGTTAAGAGCACTGGCTGCTCTTCCAGAAGTCTGGGGTTCAAGCCCCAGCACCCACATGGCAACTCACAACTATCTGTAAGTGAAGTTCCAGTAGATCTGAAGCCCTCACACAGACATGCATGCAGGCAAAACACCATTGCACATAAAAAGAAACAGATCGTTTAAAAAGAAGAAGAAGGGGAGGAGGGAAAGGGAGAGGGGAGAAATGTATAGGTCAATTTAAAAAATGGCAAAAGCCGGGCAGTGGTGGCACACGCTTTTAATCCCAGCAATCGGGAGGCAGAGGCAGGCAGATCTCTGTGAGTTCGAGACCAGCCTGGTCTACAAGAGCTAGTTCCAAGACAGCCTCCAAAGCCACAGAGAAACCACAAAAAAAAAAAAAAAAAAAAAAAAAGGAGCACATGCAGAGGTGATGAGAGACCTGTGGAGTTAGTTCTCTCCTTCCACCATGGTTTGCAGAAATGGAAGTCAACACATTAAGCTTGTATCGGAAGTGTTTTTCTGCAAAGAACAATCTCCCAGGCCCTCTCCAGACTGGCCTGAAACAAACTATTTAGTTCAGGCTGACCTCAAACTCCTGCTCCTTCTGCCTCTGCTTCCCAAGGGCTGGGACACAGATGTGTGTCCTCAAACTTGGATACACATTAGTCAACAAAGGAAGCCTACCTGAAAAGGCTCCCCTGTGGGATTCCAACTTGAGGACTTTTGAGAAAAGGCAAGTCAGTAGTACATGATGAAGGTATCACTGGCTTGGATATAAACCAGGTGTGATGGGTGCACACCTTTGATCCCAATGCTCTGGAGGCAGAGGCAGACAAGTCGCTAGGTTCAAGGCCAGCCTGGTCTACAGAGAGTTGCAGGACAGCTGGGGCTACACAGAGAAACTTTGGGAAAGCAAAACAACAACAAAAAGTAGAAGGAGAAAATAAAACTGTCCTTTGGTCTTCAAGCGCAAACAGTGGTTTGTGTTGAAGTGACTAAGATAATGTCACAGTATCCTGACCTCATTTTGTATCTTCATGGATACTCTAAGCCCCATACTCCCCAACAGCCACAGTGGCCTTGGCAACATATTTGGTATTTCTGTGACCCTGACTATGGTCCTGCTGTATTAACCCAAGTAATTAATATTCATACATACTAAATGAACTAGAAAAGGTATAAATCAAAATGTACTACTTAATATAAAAGACTTGCTGAATTGAGTTAGATTTTATAAAAGTACACTACAAATGGAGCCATATGCTTGTTGGAAATTGAACCTGGGTCCTCTAGAAGAGTAGCCAGTGTTCTTAACCACTGAGGCACCTCTCCAGCCCAAGGTGAAGTGCTCTAATAGGCCCAAGCACAACAAACATGACGCTAGTAGGTCTTGCCTTCTTCCCTTTCCTCTCTTACTAAACCGTTAGATTACATTCTTAAAGCTAGACACCAAAACCTGTTTCCTTATTTGGACACTTCCTTATGCCTGACTAAAACTCCAAGGTCCAGCTATCAAAACACCAAGGTTCTGCAATCAAAATTCATTATTTGGCTATACTGGCTAACCTGTCCAATCAGGACTTACCAACTCACCCAAGCACAGACTTCCCCTTTTCTCCTTAAAACCCACGCCTGCAAAAACACCTGCTGTCTGTCTTTGTCCAAGT
Organism: Cricetulus griseus; assembly: GCF_003668045.3. Classification (NCBI taxonomy): domain Eukaryota; kingdom Metazoa; phylum Chordata; class Mammalia; order Rodentia; family Cricetidae; genus Cricetulus; species Cricetulus griseus. The sequence goes on from NC_048597.1 coordinate 79,464,071, forward strand.
CAGAGGCAGTCCTCCTCACCCCTACCCCACCACCCCAAACCCCGCACCACCACCCTGGCTTGTCCCTCCTGGAATAATAAATGTCCTTTGTGCCGAGAACTTGGTGTCTGGGTGTGTTCTGTGCAGACTCCAAGGCTACTTCATGGTGGATCTCTTTGAGTTCAAGGACAGCTTGGTTTACATAGTGAATTTCAGGCCAGCCTGAGCTACAGAGTGAGACCCTGTGTCAAAAAAAAAAAAAAAAAAAAAAAACATAATTAAGCCGGGTGGTGGTTGTGCAAACCTGTAATCCCAGCACTCAGGAGGCAGAGGCAGGTGGATCCCTATGAGTTCGAGGCCAGCCTGGTCTACAAAGCTACATAGAGAGACCCTGTCTCGAAAAAAAAAATATATTACTTTCAAGAGGTTAAAGAGATGACTCAGAGCCAGGCGTTGGTGGCACACGCCTTTAATCCCAGCACTCAGGAGGCAGAGGCAGGTGGATCTCTGTGAGTTCGAGACCAGCCTGGTCTACAAGAGCTAGTTCCAAGACAGCCTCCAAAGCCACAGAGAAACCTTGTCTCGAAAAAACCAAAAAAAAAAAAAAATTGTTAGGGCTAGAGAGATAGCTCAGAGGTTAAGAGCACTGACTGCTCTTCCAGAGGTCCTGAGTTCAATTCCCAGCAACCACATGGTGGCTCACAGCCATCTCTAGTGGGTTCTGATGCCCTCTTCTGGCATAAAGGATACACAAAGGCAGAACACAGTATACATAATAAATAAATAACCCTAAAAAAAAAAAAAAAAAAAAAAAAAAACTCAGTGACTCAGAAGTTAAGAGTGTGTGCTGATCTTCCAGAGGACCTGAGTTTGGTTCCCATCCCCTACAACCACCTGCAACTCCAGCTCCAGAGGATCTGACACCCTCATCTGTCTTCCTCAGACCCCTATACATACATGTGCATGAGTGTCTTGCCTGCATGTGTATCTGTGTACCACATGCATGCAGTGCCCATAGAGGTCAGAGAGGATGTCAGATCCCCTGGGACTGGAGTTACAGACCGTTGGGAGCTACCATGTAGGTGCTGGGACCCAAACCTGAGAGTCCTCGATAAAGCAGAAAACTTGTAACTACTGAGCCATGGCTTCCAGCCCAAAGCCCAGAGTTTTCACTGCAGGACCAAGTTCATCATCACTTATTACAATGGTCAGCTGAGATCACTAGAAGTGTGCAAACCTACAGGGACGCACCATCAAGAGGGAACCCCAATGCTTACTGCAGCCTCAGCACTGCCAGCAAGAAGGGAGGTGTGGATGTGGGCTCATCATTTGTAACAAATGGAGCACCCAGCTTCCCCATGCTGGCAGTGGGGGCGGCTGTGGGTGGATGAGGACAGGCATCACATGGGAACTCTCAGTGCTTTTCCTTGGATCTCACTGTGAGCCTAAAAACTGCTCTAAAGAATATTAATTTTTGCCAGGATAGGCTCCAAAGCTACACAGAGAAACCCTGTCTCGAAAAACCAAAAAAAAAAAGAAGAAGAATATTAATTATTTTTCCAGTGCTGGGTACAGACTCGGGAATTTTTATTTGCTAGGGAAGTGATTTGCCACTGAGGTAACCAATTTTTTTAAATCTGAGGGAAACTGGGGTAGTAGGGTTTAGCAAGTAAAAATGCTTGCTGCCAAGTCTGATGACTTGAGTTCAACACCAGGACCCACATGGTGAAAGGAGAGAATTGATGCCCATAAATTGTCCTCTGACCTTCACACATATACCACACCCTGGTACGCTAGCCCCTACACACAAAATAAATGGAAAAAAAATGTTTTTTATTTGTTTTGGGGGGATTTCAAGACAGGGTTTCCTTGTGTTGCTAGTTGTTTGTGTAGAACTAGCTCTGTAGACCAGGCTGGCCTCCAACTCACAGAGATCCATCTCCTCTGCCTCCTGAGTGCCGGGATTAAAGGTGTGCACCACCATGACCTGGCTTGAAAAACATTTTTTTTTAATGTTTGCTATGTGTGTGCGCACATATGTGTGCACATGTGGAGGCCAGGAACAACAAGGTGGGGGCTGGGCCCTCACTCTGTTGTTTGCTACTGTGTAAGCCCTGATAATTGGCCTCAGTTTCCAGGTACTCCCCTGGACCTACCCCCCATCCTGCTTCTGGGGTTAAAGATGCGCACTATGTCTAGCTTGACATATCTGGGTGTTTGTACTGGCTGGTTTTGTGTCAACTTGACACAAGCTATAGAATCGTCTATAGAATCATCAGAGAGGAAGGAGCCTCACTTGGGGAAATGCCTCCATGAGATCCAGCTGTAAGGCATTTTCTCAATTAGTGGTAGATGAAGGAGGGCCCAGCCCATAGTGGGTGGTGCCATCCCTGGGCTGTTGGCCCTGGGTTCTATAAGAAAACAGGCTGAGCAAGCCAGGGGAGGTAAGCAGCACCCCTCCATGGCCTCTGCTTCAGCTCCTGCCCTTTTTGAGTTCTTGTCCTCACTTCCTTCAATGATGAACAGTGCTGTGGAAGTGTAAGCCAAATAAACCCTTTTTACCCCATCTTGCTTTTTGGTTGTTGTGTTTCATCGCAGCAATAGAAACTCCAAGTGTCCAAACTCAGTTTCTCATGGTTGTACAGTGAAAGCTTAACTCACTAAGCTATTTCCCCAGTCCTGCAGCCGCTGGCTATTGCACAATCACGATGCAGCTTGTGTGACTAAAGAACTCAATTCTTCATTGTACTAAATTTAAATTTAAATAAACCCAAGTCACACATAGAACTAAACTGAGCAACAAGAGTAAATTTCACTGGTGAGAATGTGGCTTAATGGCAGAATGCTCATCTAGAACCCTCCAGTGAGGGACTGGGGTGTGGCTCAGTGGTAGAGCACCTGCCTAGCATCCCCCAGTGAGGGGAGAGCCCTGTCTGCCTGTCTGATTTACATAGTTCTAGGCTTTTCAGGAATACACAGTGAGTCTTCACCTGTTTTGTTTTTTGGGTTTTTTTTTTGTTGTTGTTTTGTTTTGTTTTTGTTCGAGACAGGGTTTCTCTGTGTAACAGTCATGGCTGTCCTGGAACTCCCTTGGTAGACCAGGCTGGCCTTGAATCCGCTGAGATCCACCTGCCTCTGTCTCCCAAGTGCTAGGATTAAAGGCGTGAGCCACCATCACCTAGTAACTTCACCTCTTTTTTGTTTGTTTCTTTTGCTCTTTTGAGACAGAGTCTCAAGTATCCAAGGTTGAATTTGAACTTCTGATTCTCCTTTCTACCACCCACATGCTGAAATGGCAGCCCTGTGCCAAGCCAGTCTCAGCTATATGCTGAATTTATTACCACCTTGTGCTACAAGAGGCTCTGTCTATAACATACACACACACACAATTTTGTTGAGCAATAAATGACTGAATGAAGAATCTAGTCACTGCTGTGGGCTATGATGGTTCCTGTCTGTCTGTTGGGTAACTGCCAGCTGATCAGATGCAGTGTGCCCTGGGAGGGCCTCCCTTCTGCTCTGCCCCAACACTTGTCCTTCTTCTGATGCTAGGACAATGGATGCTCTGCCAGCTGTCCCTTCCCAGCCTGGCATGTGTTCAAATCCTACCACTGCCTCCCCAGAGCTGCCTCAGTTTCTCCAGAGGTGAGATGGCCATCCTTGGAACAGTAGTGTGATCGTGTGCAGGCTCTCTCTGTCCTCCTCATGGGGCTTCATGAAGGCTCATGGGGCTCTCTCCTCCCACCTGTGCTGGGGCAGGACCTGGGTGACCTGTGGAAGGAGAGTGGGATTCGAGTCCTCAAAGGTGACTTTTGGAGTCAGAGCTGCCTCATGAGGGAGCCAGTGACCTGAAAACGCCAGAGTCAACTGTCCTAGGGATGGAGTCCACAGATGTGAATCTGCCCTGTTGCAGTGGGAGGAGAGAGCACAGAGCAGAACCTTCCTCTTTCCCTATTCTGGTTTTGTTTTGTTTGGCTTTTTTGTTTTGTTTTTTTGAAACACGGTTTCTCTGTAGCTCTGGTTGTCACCTGTAGACCAGGCTGACCTCGAACTCAAAGATTTGCCTGCCTCTGCCTTTCTGGTACTGAGATTATAGGAGTGAACCACCACCGCCCAGCAGAATCTGTCTCTTGCAGGGCAAAGTTTTCACATTTCTGGAAAGCAAAGAATCAAGGGTGGGAACTTTTGCCTATCAATCACTCACCTCCACTTTTTTGTTGTTTTTTTGTTGTTGTTGTTTTGAAACAGGGTCTCATCTAGCCCAGGCTGGCCTCTAATTCACTATATAATCAAGGATGACCTTGGACTGCTGGTCTTCCTGCTGGGGATCAAACCTAGGACTTTGATCAACTGAGGTACAGCTATTGTTGCTGTTATTATTGCTGCTGCTGGAGCAGAAGACCAGATAAAAGTTGGAGATAGACTTCTCTGGTGACGTATGAGGCCCTGGTACAATCTCTAGGAGGAGAGGAGGCATGCACAAAGATAGGCCTTTGTTGTGAACCTGGCCTTGAATAGCCAGTTTGCCTGCTAGATCAGGGAGGAAAGGGGGCGGGGCCAGAGGATACATTGGATACTCTGGAGGCTGCACTTTGGATCCTTTAATGGCAAAGATTGAAGGAGCACCAGCTGCTACTGGTGTGCCCATTTCTCACATGGCGACTTGGCAACCAACCTGGGTCCTGTTCTGTCCTGAGGGTAGTGTTTTCTCTTCCAGCTTTGTCCCCAGTCAACCCTGGCTTCCAACCACACTTGCACTGTCTGCCTTGGTCACTTCCTCCAGCCTCTCTGCCCCAGTCTATCATACATAGAGCCTGTATTACCTTTGCTTTGGTCTCTTTTTCAAGATGGTCTCTCTATGAAGCTCTGCCTGTCAAGGATCTCACACAGTAAACCAGGCTGACCTCAAACTCACACATCCACCTGCCTCTGCTTCCAGACAACTGGAGTTAAAGTTGTGCACCAACATGCCCAGCTTGTTTGGAGTGGGGCAAAAATCAAATTTCTTAGGTTTTGTTCTTGCCTGAGGTGGTTTATTGTTTTAGGGACTTTTGTTTGAGGCAGTGTCTCATGTATACCAGGCAAACTCAATGAATAGCTAGGGATGGCTTTGTACTCACCTTCCTGCCTTCATCTCTGAGACAATATTTATGAGATTCATTCCCTTAAAATAGGGTCTCATCTTGAAGTCCAAGCTGGGCTCAGGCTTGCCTCAGAGCTGGGATGACAGGTGTCCACATCTGGCCTTTGAATTTTGTTGTCTACATTAGTGAGACCACATGGCCTCTGCTCTCCACGTGCTTTTGGTCTTGAGCCTTAGCCTGTAAGAACTAAGCCATGTCTCCAGCCCTTGTGACTGTATATGCAATTTGCCTTACATTTGCCATACACTGAATATCTCCAGAAGGCAAGGGCACATTTGGCTTGGTTTCTACCCTATTGCCCAAGTGGTTGCTTGGCAAATGAATGAGGGTGGGTGAATGGCTAGGTGTATGGGTTGATGAATGGACTGGTAGATATACAGCTAAGTGGATGGACAGGTGACCCATGTGTGATCAAGTGGTCCAGCTGAAACTGCCAGGAGGGCACTTGCTGAAGACTTCCCACACCAAAAGGACTTATTTCCGGTGATGCTTAATTCAAGGTACCGGGGAAAGATACCCATGCCTGGGGAGCCTTAACACCCTTAAACTTTGTGATCATGTATCTGGTAAAGCAAGAGAACCGAGACTGCTTTTACTTCCCACTGTCTTGCAGAACTCAAAGGCAGTAAAGCTACCCTCCCAACAGGATTCCTGCTTCCCACAAAGGTAGAGGAAGGTTGAGATTACAGGGTTGTTTGCTGCAGGAACCCAACTTGGCCCAGGGGGTATTCCCAATTCAGGATGGACACCCTTCCAACCAAGACACAATTAAGACTTCAGAACTCAATGGACAGGGTATTTGTGATAACTGGTTAAAGGTCATGATGCTTGTGTCCTCCCACTAAAAACTACTAGGCAAGGCCCAGACCACCCTAGAACCTCTTGGAGCAAAGGTAATAGTGACCCCCTCCCCCGCTGCTACCCAGAATCTAGCAAAGCCACAAACAAGCAGCACTGTTTGTAAGGTGTGCACTTTATTAAACTGGTCTCAAGTCAGTGTACAGGCAAGCCCTGGCTGCCTCAACACCTCAACCCACTCCCAGGGAGACCAAAAGCCTTCATACATCAAGTTGGGGGGACAAAAAAAAAAAAAAAAAAAAGGGCCACGATGGCTGACCATTCAAAAATAAAAACAAAAGAAGTATTAAGGCGGAAGATTTAAAAAAATTTTTGCAGTACATAATTTACACAGAAGCAATGCTGTCACCTCCCCGGTGTGGACTCAGGGCATGGACTCAGCCATCCTCTTCTAGGGAATGGGGATGGCTTTTGGGAGGGTGAGGGACTTCCTGTAGCCATCTCATGGGTACTTGGAATGACTTAAAAAAGAAAAAAAATGTACAATCAAAGTCCTCAGCCACATTGTAGAACTTTGGGGGATGCTTGCTCCAACCGACTGCTGTCGCCTTCACCGTTCCAGTTTTTAAATCCTGAGTCAAAAGCGCCAAAACAAAACAAAAAAAAAAAAAAACAAAACCTTTTTTAAAAAAATTAAAAAAACAAAACAAAAAAACAAAGCCATGCCAATGTTGTCTCATTTTTTTTTCTGCGCAAGTTAGGTTTTGTCAAAGAAAGGGTGTAAAACACAGCTCAGTAACAGTCCGCCTAGAAGCATTTGCGGTGGACGATGGAGGGGCCGGACTCATCGTACTCCTGCTTGCTGATCCACATCTGCTGGAAGGTGGACAGTGAGGCCAGGATGGAGCCACCGATCCACACAGAGTACTTGCGCTCAGGAGGAGCAATGATCTGAAGAAGGCAAGACACAGTGATAGTGAGTGCTCTGGACTCCTGTCTTACCCACAGTCAAGGGGTTGACCTGGAAGGGCCCATCATGGGTCCAAGGCTAAGGATGCTTAGCTCACCTTGATCTTCATGGTGCTGGGAGCCAGAGCAGTGATCTCCTTCTGCATCCGGTCAGCAATGCCTGGGTACATGGTGGTACCACCAGACAGCACTGTGTTGGCATAGAGGTCTTTGCGGATGTCGACGTCACACTTCATGATGGAATTGAATGTAGTTTCGTGGATGCCACAGGATTCCATACCTGAGGGAAAAGGGAAAGAGAAAGATAGACTTATAGCATGGTCTCAAGATCAAGAGTTGGTCACCATTAGATGAAGAAACTAGGTCACTTCAACTCACCCAGGAAGGAAGGCTGGAAAAGAGCCTCAGGGCAACGGAACCGCTCATTGCCAATGGTGATGACCTGGCCATCAGGCAGCTCATAGCTCTTCTCCAGGGAGGAAGAGGATGCAGCAGTGGCCATCTCCTGCTCGAAGTCCAGGGCAACATAGCACAGCTTCTCTTTGATGTCACGCACAATTTCCCTCTCAGCTGTGGTGGTAAAGCTGTAGCCACGCTCGGTCAGGATCTTCATGAGGTAGTCTGTCAGGTCCCGGCCAGCCAGGTCCAGACGCAGGATGGCATGAGGGAGAGCGTAGCCCTCATAGATGGGCACAGTGTGGGTGACCCCGTCTCCGGAGTCCATCACAATGCCAGTGGTACGACCAGAGGCATACAGGGACAGCACAGCCTGAATGGCTACGTACATGGCTGGGGTGTTGAAGGTCTCAAACATGATCTATAAAGAAAAATGAGGCATTGTCAAACTCCAAAAGCCACAAGTAGTCAAGGCAGGTAGGACTGTCAGGACAGATATGGGACATGCAGAGTGCAAGAACACAGCTAAGGTAAGTGTGCTGGGAGAAATCTCAGGACAGGGGCTCCATTTTAAACCTACTGTGCATCTACTGAATACACACTCCAAGGCCACTTATCACCAGCCTCATTAGGTTTGTCACACGAGTCATTGTTAGTACCTACACCCACAGCACCGTAGGGTTTAAAACACCTAGTCAGAAAGGCAATCAAGAGAAAAAAAGGACCTCATCGGGGAAAAAGCAGAAACTGCAAAGTTCCAAGGGAGACTCAGCTCATAGAAGAGAGTCCTATGGGAGAACGGCAGAAGAAAGACAATTGAGAAAGGGCGTGGCCGAGAAGTTGGCAAAGATGGAGGTGGCCACCCTGGCTGCTGACCTGGGTCATCTTTTCACGGTTGGCCTTGGGGTTCAGGGGGGCCTCGGTGAGCAGCACAGGGTGCTCCTCGGGGGCCACACGCAGCTCGTTGTAGAAGGTGTGGTGCCAGATCTTCTCCATATCGTCCCAGTTGGTGACAATGCCGTGTTCAATGGGGTACTTCAGGGTCAGAATACCTCTCTTGCTCTGGGCCTCGTCACCCACGTAGGAGTCCTTCTGGCCCATGCCCACCATCACGCCCTGCGGAGGGGAACGATGTTCTCAATATGGTCACCTCTCCCCCCAGGAAAACCCCAGCATCGCTACCCGCAAAGGGAAGGGTCACCTACCTGGTGCCTAGGGCGGCCCACGATGGATGGGAAGACGGCCCGGGGAGCATCGTCGCCCGCGAAGCCGGCTTTGCACATGCCGGAGCCGTTGTCGACAACGAGCGCAGCGATATCGTCATCCATGGCGAACTATATCAGGGCACAAAAGAGGGTCGCGGTCACTGGCGGGCCACTAGGCGCAGCCGCTGCCGCCCTGCCCACTTCCGGCAAGCCGCGGCCTCGGGCCGCCAGGGGGCGCGCGCCCAAACTCAGGGGACAAAGGAAGCCCAGGCCGGCCGCGTTATTACCATAAAAGGCAAACGCTGGTCCGGAGGCGGCCCCACGGCAGGAAGCCAGGCCTCCGCCCCCTCCCCAAACGGGCGCAAGCCCCGCCTTCGCCCCGCCGGCGGGCGGCTAGTGCGCGCGCGGGAGGCGACCACACCCAGCAGGAAGCGCGAGCAGGCGCCCCGAAGCCGCTGCGACCCCGCCCCTTCCGGACAACGGCCCCGCCCTCGCCCAACCCCGGTGGCCGCGCTCCAAGTCTCAATACGCACGCGCAAGTTTAACTTGGGAGAGGGGGAAGAGGAAGGGCTCCCTCCCCAGCGTGCACGCGCCCCAATACCCAGCCATAGAGCGCGCAAGCGCAGTGGCAACCCAGCCCCCACCCGGCCGAGCCGGGCCCGCCGCGCCCGCCCGCCCGGCAAGCCAAATGGGCAAACCGGTTTAGACAAAGACCCATGGGCCACCAAGGCATGATCGTGGCGTTTGGCTCCCGACCTTGTGTCCTCCCCCCAAGGTGGGCAGATACGGTTCAACACCCGAAAGCTGCATCGGCTCTCATAGCGCCCACACTGCGACCCTAATGGGTTCCCCCAAGCCGCGTGCTCTGAGCCAGAGCGGGTCCACCGGTGTCTACACCGTGGCAATGCGGCTGTAAAGGGTCTACACCCTGGACTGAAAGTTGGATCTGAAAGTGTCCGCTCCGCGGCCCGGCACCACCCTCCAGCCTTCCCCGGTGTCCGCGCCGAGTGTCCCCCGCGACCCTGCAGCGCGGTCACTGCCCACGGGAGGGCTGTGGCCGGCTGGGCCTGTTGTCCCTGCTTACCTGGTGGCGGGTGTGGAGCGGCGAAGAAAGAGCTGCGAAAGGCCTGTGCTCGCGGGTGGACGCGGACTCGACAGTGGCTGCGCGTTGCGCCGCCGGGTTTTATAGGACGCCACAGCGGCCACTCGAGCCATAAAAGGCAACTTTCGGAACGGCGAGCGCTGATTGGCTCCGCGCCGCTCACTCACCGGCCTAGCCGCACAGTGCAGCATTTTTTTACCCCCTCTCCCCTCCTTTTGCAAAAAAAAAAAAAAAAAAAAAAAAAGAGAGAGAGAGAGAAAGCGAGATTGAGGAAGAGGATGGAGAGTTTTGGCGTTGGGTGCTGGCCCCATAGGCCCGAACATGCATGACTGGCCTCCGCCCTTGTGGACACTGCCCGATTCAGGGTCTCGGTTATCAAGCCTGCATTCTGGGGCTCATGCACCCACCCCAGGACCCTCTGGGTGTGGATATCACGTGAACATTGAGTACCTCGATGGGCAAGGGTCAGCATGGAGGCTCGGTTTATGTTTACGTGGCTTCTTGTTTGAGGAACACGCGGGGCCTGGATTGAATGGGCCGGGAGTCACTCCCCCTTGCCAGCAATAGCCGGAAAGCCAGATCTGGGGGACTTCTGGTGGGGTTTCAATTTGCTAGGTGTGTTGGGGTACAATTTAGAAGCAAAACTGTGGTTGGAGGGGTCTTCACAGGTTTGGGCCACTTAGGAGACTCAGGGCCACACACCAAAGACAGGGCGAGCCTGGTGGTCCAGTGACTGGAGCTGTTGCAGGAAGATGTCTCCCGATGTCCCTTGCCCCAGACCTAGAAAGGAACTGTGCTCTATAGAACAAGCAAAACTTGTCATGGAGTCCGGGCAGTTTTGGAGGGCTGCCTGATCACACCCAGGCAAAAAACTAAGCCAAGGCCGTTAGCTGGTGGCTCTGGGTGATTGCCAGGCACTGTTGGGCTGGGACCCACCATCTATCCTCTGTTAGTTATGTGCAGCCACAGCCGAACTGTGTTCTAGTCCATCTGGAGGCTGTGGGGACTCTGGGAGGGACAGCGTGCTCAAAGAGTAGTTCTTGGAGCCCTCAATCCACCAGAGAAGATCTCCCGCCCCCGGACCCCTGCTCTCCTCAACATGGGCCTATTTATCAAAATGTCAGCACCCAAGAGTGTTCTGCTCAGGAAGCTCTTCAGCTGATACCTACACTAGGGATGGGAGTGGGGCAGGGGTGAGGGACCCCTGGCTTAGCTTAGAGGGACACACACCTCCTGGGAGAAAGTGACAGAAAACTGAATTTAGGCAAGAAGGGTGCTTCAGATGAGATGCTCAGGGCCTGTCTCGGCTCTGCATACACATAGTAGGGGCTCAGTGAGTGTAGGTGTTGAAACCAAGGAAGGCTTAGTCCATATATGGACTGCAGCAGTGGCCCTGCGTGGGGAGGCTGGACCAACTTCCTTGTGCTAGGTTGGTAGCAGAGCATTTTGAAGTTGCAGAGGCCTCCAGTATGGAAAGGGTGACCCCAGAGTATACTGGAAGCACACCCCCACGTTCAGGGCTACTCTGTGGTTCCCACAAAAGAGATTTGACAGAAGCCTTCTGCAGTCACCAACCTGGGCCTGAGAGAGAGAACTTTCCCAGCACGTCCCCTCCCTGCCTCCGGGGGACGGGACTGCCCTGGCCCTGGCCCTGTATCTCTCAGTTGTTCAGGCGGTTTGCCAGCTGCCTGAGGACCTGCCAGCCCTGCAATTCACAGGTGGGGGTGGGGCAGAGCGAATACTGCCTGTCAATGAGGACTGCCGGCAGTGTTCTCAGGGGAGCCTGGTGGCTGCAGGGGAGAAGACGCCACCTACCACCAGGGGTGCAGGAATAAGTGGGGGCCTCTTGTGTGACACCAGGCAGCTTTACTAAGTAGGAGCAGACCAGATTCCCAGGCAGGACCTGTGTTGCCACTTTGTCACCTCTGGTCCCTGGGACGGTTCAAGGGGCAGGCACTCTGGCCCCATCCCACCTCTGGAACATTTCTGATCTATCCCACTGGCTTATGGTTCTGTCTGGTCTGCAATGGCCATTTTCCAGTGTTCTCTTAGGCATGAGAGAAAGCAAGAGATAACGAGAGAGAGATTGATTTTCTTGGTTTGTTGGGAAGTTTTTTTTGTGTGTGGGGGTTTTGTTCTTTTGTTTTTTTGACAGTGTCTCACGCAGCCTAGACTGGCCTCAAATTCTCTATGTAGCCAAGTAACCTTGAACTCCTAATCCTCCTGCCTGTACTTCCTGAGTGTTATGATTAAAGGCATATGCCACCATGCCCAGCTCCTCCTGTTTGTTTGAAACAGTGTCTCCCTATATAGCCCAGGCTGGCCTCCAACTCCTCATCTTCCTGCCTCAGCTTCCTGAGTAGCTATGCAGACAGTCATGGTGCTATTCAGGCTAGTCTTAACTCAGCACTGCCCCCAACCCCCACAACATCAAACAAGACAGCCCTTTGAGGGGCTCCATCACCCCCACTTCCTCCCACTACACACACACTGAGGGGCTCTGTTCTGTTGGATGAATACGAGACTGCCTGGCCTGGGTGTCCTCAGCCATGAAAAAGGAGAGGACCCTGAGAAGATGGCAGGGCCAGAGGGGGATGCCTGAGTTGTTGAGTTTGATGTGCAGACAGGAGAGAGCACAGAAAACAGGGTGGGGGTGGGGGAAGAGGAAGTGGAGGAAGGGGAAGGCAGAGGAAGTGAAGCTGGTCTTCTGTGGAGAACTTTGCCCTCACAAAGCGCTGTCACTGTCAGGAAGGCACCCAGCTGGCAGGCCCAGCATGGCCCGGCGACGGCGATGGATGACACTTGTAGCTTTAATTTTTGGTGGCTTTTTTTTTTTTTCTTCAAGGGTCCCCTGCCCTGAAAGACCTTGGGACAAGAAAAAATTTTCAATCTCATTCAAGGCCTGCTCCCTGGTGCTTCTCTCAGAAGCCACATGTCACTTCTGCTGGGGACATTCAAGCCCAGCTGTCCAGGAAGACACTAAACTGCACATTTTAGGGAAGAAATTGAGGAAGAAAGGAACTTCCTGTTACACTGGCAAGGGCTCTGTCCAAGAGGGTGGCTCCCTGGGGACAGCGGGATGTCAGTTGTCAGTAGGACGTCCCTGAAAAATACTCCCTTTTTACAGACTAGGAAACTGAGGTGGGACTGACAAAGAGTGCCCAGTGCCTTGAAATCTAGCCATAAGGCCTCTGTACTCAGGGCCCCTCCCTGGGTAAAGTGGCCTCTGGAATGTCCCCGGGGACTGGGTCCAAGGGCTGCTCTGAAGCTGGAATTCCTAGCCCCACCCCCTCCTTACTACATATTTCTAACTCCTGGGGTTCAGTGAGGGCGAGCCAAAGGCTCTTGGTCATAAGGTACCACTGGAAGAATCTACTGGAACATGCTGGCAGGTCCTCCCCACCCTGTTCCCTTGATCCTTAGTCCCTCGGGGCTTTTAGAATACAGGAGGTTTGTGAATGAGTATGGGGCTCCTCTATCTAACTGCTCAGCCTCTGGGGCCAGCTTCAGGCTGCCCTCACCAGGCCCAGAGAGAGCAAGTGATCCAGGTAAGATGACCCAGAAAAGGAATAGCCTGGGGTCAAAGCAGATGGTCCTTTTCTCCCAAGCAGCTGCTGAATTACATACACAGTTGCAGTACCTGCTGCTGGCTCTGTGGCTGTGGCTGTGGCTGGGGGATGGGGGGTGGGGAATATGGATATGGGATGGTTTTTCAGGCTCTGTTTTGAGCGATAGGAATACAATGGGAATAAAGCAAGCAGGTGCCTTGAGCTAGCCCTCAAATAAGAGATGTATACTGGTACCAAGAAGGAAAGTGAAAGATTTCTTTAGGGCTGGCTAGATAGCTCAGTGTTAAAGGTGTTTGCCTCCAAAGTTCACAACCTGAGTTCAATCTCTGGAACCCACATGCTGGATGGAGAGAACCAACTCCCTCAAGTTGTCCTTCACCTCCAGGTTAGAACTGTGCCATGCACACACCCCCCCCATAAATCAATGTACGTTTGTTTGTTTGTTTGTTGATATTGTTTGCCTTTGAAACAGGGTCTCACTGCGTATCTTCAACTGGCCTGGAACTTGCTGTGTAGACTAAGCTGGTCTCAAACTCACAGAGATCCACCTCCCTCTGCACCACCACTGCCCTGCTCTAATTTTTTTTTTTTTTTTTTCAAGACAGGGTTTCTCTGTGTAGCCCTGGCTGTGCTGGAACTCCCTCTGTAGACTAGGCTGGTCCAGAGATCCACCTGCCTCTGCCTCCCAAGTGCTAGGATTAAAGGTGTGCACCTCCATGGCCTGGCTTGCTAAAATATTATTTAAAGATTTATTTATTAATTTTATTTATGTGTGTATGTGTTCCTGCAGGAGTTTAATGGCACCGCATGAATGCAGATGCCAGACAGTTGAAAACTACCTCATGAGGGTGTTGGGACCCAAACTCAGGTCCTCTGCAAGAGCAAGAAGTGTTCCTAACCACTGAGCCATCTCTCTAGCCTCAAAAACAATTTTTTTTTTTAAAAAGGTTTCCACCAGGTATGGTGGTGCATGGCTTTAAGCCCAACACTCGGAAGGCAGAGGGAAGCAGATCTCTGTGAGTTCAAAGTAGGCCTATGGTATCTATGGTCTACATAGAGAGTTCCAAGATAGCCAGGGCTGTCCAGAGACCCTGTCTCAATCAACCCATTGATCGATCGATCAATCAATCAATCAATCAATCAGGTTTCCTTAGAAAGGGCACACAATGAGGGCACCTTTTTGTTTTAAAGATTTTATTTATTAATTATGTATACAACATTCTGCCTCCACGTATGCCTGCATGCCCAAGAGGGCACCAGATCTCAGTTGGTTGTGAGCCACCATGTGGTTGCTGGGCATTGCTCAGGACCTCTGGAAGAGCAGCCAGTGCTCTTAACCTCTGAGCCATCTCTCCAGCCCCAAGGGCACCTTTTTAATCTTTGCCACTTATATTACATTTATTTATTTGTGAGTGTGCCACCGCAAACCTGTGGAAATTAAGGGACAACTTGGGAAGGTGGCTTTTTCCTCTTACCATGTAGGAGGAAATCAAACTCAGATTTTGTGGCAAGAGCTGAAACACCCTGAGCCGTCTCACTAGCCTTTTAGTCTTTCTTTGGTTTAGGTAGTCTCTCCTAGTCTGAGATGCTTTGAATCCCTAATCCTTGGGCCTCCACCACTGGATGACACAGACATGCCCCACCATGCCCAGATGTTGTTTTTGTTTTGAAACAGTCTCACAAGGCTGACCTGAACCAGCTGTGTAGGGAGGCCGATGATCTTGAACTCTTTTATCTTTTAACATTATTTTGTGCCCCTGAACATCAGAAGGGGTGTCAGGTCCCCTGGAACTGGGGTTACAGACAGTTGTGAGCCACCCAATGTGGGTGTTGGAACCGAACCCAGGTCCTCTGCAAGAGCAGTTAAATGCTCTTAACCACTAAGTCATCACTCTAACTTCTGACCTTGAACACTTGATCCTGTCGTATCTACATTCCCATCACAAGGAATACTACCACACTCACGCTTAGTTTCCACAGGCTTAATAAACTGTGCGTGTGAGTGTGTGAACCTGTGTGTGTGAGAGCGTGTGTGTGTGTGTGTGTGTGTGTGTGTGTGTGTGTGTGTGTGTATACGCATGTGAGTGAGCCACACATAACAACTAGAAGAGTCAGAGTCAGTGCTGAGATGAGAAGCATGGTCCAATGCCCCAAGCCAGGAACTGGGGAACTTCTTAGACTTCTTGGGAGAGTTTTGAAAAATCCTTTTAAAAACTACCTTCTGTCTTGGTCCCCTAGGGCACCAGGAAAAACTGCCCCACCCTTCTGGGGAGTTCCCAGACTTGCAAATTCAAAGTGATTTATTCAGAAACAGAAAAGAAACTTCCAGGTCTTCCCCTGTTCAGACACCAGTAGAACCCTTTCTACTTGTCCCTGGGTGGGCAGGACTCCTGTCCCTGCCTATGGGTGGAAATACCACCCAGTGCTCAGTGGAAAGACAGTCAGAGGGATGAAGGAAGGTGGGGGTATCCACTTATCTCTGGATCCAAACTAACAGCCTACAAGGGGGTGGCAACCATCTTGATGTCACCAGAAGGCGAAGGCTATGGCACTCCTGGGGACCTTGATCTCTTCAGGTTGTCTAGGTATTTAGAATACTCAGAATGATCACCAGTTCAAGGCCTGCCTAGGGTGCATAGAAAGTCTGTCTCAAAGACAGTTGGAAGAAATATCTGGGATTGGGGGGCTGGAGAGATGGCTCAGAGGATAAGAGCACTACCTGCTCTTCTAGAGGTCCTGAGTTCAATTCCCAGAAACCACATGGTGGCTCACAACCATCTGTAATGAGATCTGGTACCCTCTCTGACCTCAGGCCTACATGTAGGCAGAACACTGTATACATAATAAATAAATCTTTTTTAAAAATAGCTCAGTGATAGAGCACTTACCTAGAATTCCCCAGTGAGGGGCTGGAGGTGTGACTCAGCAAAGTGTGGTCCCTAACTCATGTTAGGCTTTGTGGTCCATACGTTTAATCCCAGGACTTGAAAGGCAAAAGCAGGTTGATCTCAATAAATTTGGGGCCAGCCTAGTCTACAAAAAAGAGTGATCTCTAACTCATGCTAAATCCTGCCTTCCATCCCCAGTACAATAAACAAACAAATAAAGGAGATAGGCAGTCTGGAATATATAGGGAAGCAAAGTTTGAAAGTCAGGCCATTGCTGGGTCATTTGGTCAGTATGAGGGGCTTGCCTCCTTCCTGGTAGAGAGGGCTTAGTTTTAACAACATCCTGCCTGACCACAGTGGTAGTGCACACATTTAATCCCAGCACTCAGAAAGCAGACGCAGGTGGATCTCTGTACATTGGAGGGCAGCCTGTTCCAGGAAAGCCAAAGCTTCGTAGTAAGACCCTGTCCCAAAAAACAAACAGACAAACGAACAAAATCCCTGCCTGCCCCCAGATTTTTAGGGTATATTTGGAAACGCCCCTCACAAGTGGAGAAGTGCAGTTTACCTAGGGGAATGCCTGCCTTGGAGGAAGTGGGGCTGGTAAGATGTAGGTGTGTCTGGCCACAGCTGACTCATAAACTGAGCCCTAGGGGTCAGCCTGTGCCTCAATCCCAGCCTCCCAGCCTGCTGAGGTTCTATAGGGCACTGAGTGCTACCTCTAGTTTACCACACCCCTACCCAGTCAGCCGGAATCTCCCTGTTCCTTAGATGAACAAACGAGACAGTATAAGACCAAATACGGTGACATAGGCCTATCATCCCAGCTATTCCAGGGCCTGAGGCAGTATGATTGGGAGAACTGGAGGCTAGACTATCTAAAAAAAAACAAAAAAAAAATTTAACTAGGCATAGTGACACATTCCTAGAATCCCAGCACTCAGGAGGCAGAGTTCAAGGCCAGAGGGCCAGCCTGCTCTACAGAGTAAGCTCCAGGACAGCCATACCCAGAAACCCTGTCTTGAAAAAGCAAACCAAAACAAAAGAACAAAACAAAACAGAAAATCCAAACAAACAACAAAAAAAGATGTTCCAACAGGTTGCATGGCTCAGTGGCGCACACCTCAAATCCTAGGATTTAGGAAGCAGAGGCAGGCAGATCTCTGTGAATTCCAGGCCAGCCTGGTCTAAATAGTAAGTTCCAAGCCAGTCAGTGCTGTATGGGGACCATGAGGTGGGAAGTTGGATGGGAAATGGATCAAATACCTGGGGGAAATGGAAGTGAAAAGTAAAGGGGAGTTGGAGGGAGAAGTTGGGGTGCGTGTGAGCAAAATACATTGCTTATGCATATGAAAATTTCGAGCAGGGATTACATACCTTTAATCCCAGCACTCGGGATTAAAGGCAGAGGCGGGTGGATCTCTGTGAGTTCGAGACCAGCCTGGTCTTCAAGAGCTGGTTCCAGGACAGCCTCCAAAGCCACAGAGAAACCCTGTCTCAAAAAACAAACAAACAAACAAAAAAAAGGACAGGTTCTCACTCTGTAGAATTGGCCAGCCCAAAACTCTCTGTGTGGATCAGGCAGGCCCTGAACTCACAGAGGTCTACTTGCCTCTGTCTCCAGTATGCTGTGATTAAAGGCCTGAGCTACTATGCCTGGCTTAGAGAACAAAACTTCAAGATGGTGGGGATGTTACTCAGTGGTAGAGCACTTGCCTACCATACAATGGCCCTGTGATTAAATCCTAGTTTGGGGACACCATGTGCAGCATGAGATCCTGTAACAAAAAACAACAACAACAAAACAGGGGAAAAAATGGGATCAGGGCCAACGAGATGGCTCAGTGATGCTTGGCACCAAGACTGAAGACCTGAGTTCAATCTCCTTGAACCTCATGACCGAGGGAGAAAGCCTACTCCTTCAAGCTGTCTTCTGACCTCTAGTCATACACCATGGCTATTTCAAGTACTCAAATAATAAACAAAAATAATTTTAAAAAACAAAGCCAGGAGCTGGAGAGATGGCTCAGTGGTTAAGAACCCTGGCTGCTCTTTCAGAAGACCCAGCACCCACATGGCAGCTTACAACTGTCTGTTACTCCAGTTCCAGGGGATCCAACACCCTTGTACATACATACATGCAGGCAAAACTCCAATGCACATAAAGTTAAAAATAAATAAAGCCAGACAGAGGTGACCCACACCTTTAATCCCAGTGCTCAGGAGGCAGAGGAAGGAGGATCTTTATGAGTCCCGGGCCAGCCTGGTATGCAGAGGGAGTTCCAGGACAGCCAGGGCTACACAGAGAAACCCAGTCTCAAAAAGCCAAACAAACAAACCAACAAACAAAGAAAAAAATCACAACAAAAACTAAGAGCTGGAGAGATGGGCTACTCACTTGGTGGCTCAAAACTGTAACTCTAGTCCTAGGTGATCCAAAACCTTCTATCCTCTAAGGGTACTGGGCACAGACGTAATATACAGACACACATACAGGCAAAACATTCATGTGCACAGAATAAAACAAAAAACTCCTTAAAAAAAAAAAAGCAGCTGGGCATTGATGGCACAGACCTTTAATCCCAGCACTCAGGAGGCAGAGGCAGGTGGATCTCTGTGAGTTCAAGGCCACCCTGGTCTACAAAGCAAGTTCGAGGACAGGCTCAAAACAATACAGAGAAACCCTGTCTCGAAAAACCAAAAAAAATAGACAACACACTCTAGCTTTTACCTGAATGTATCAGAATTTAACTCTCTGGAGCCTAGTACAGTACCATAGCAAGCCTTCGGGCCCTTTACAGAGTCCTGGATTTTGGAGGTGCTGGTGTTTTTGAGGCTCAGTTCCATGGGTGCACAGAGGCTCTGTAAGCGCTGGCTCCTGCAGCCACAAGGCCTGGGCCTGGCCCAAGTTTGGAAACTCGATCACCACAGGCAGGTCACCTTGTAACTAGGCCTTTCCCAGCCAGAAATCTCAGCCTGTTTCTGGGCTGGCCAGGAACTGGAGCTGACTGATGGAGAACCAGCCTGGCCTGGCTATCCAGGCTTCCAGAATGCCTGGTCCCATGCCAGTTGTTGGGGACCACCATGCTGTCTATATACACCCCCACGGGGACACACAGCCATACACTGTTTAGTAGAACTCAATCTTCTCTTTGTAGGCTTTTGTTGTTGTTTGCTTGCTTGTTAGTTTTTGCCTGTTTGAGACAGAGTCTCACTATTTAGTCCTTACTGGCCTGGGACTCACTAGGAGACCAGGCTGGCCTCAAACTCACAGAGATATGCTTGTCTCTGCCTCTGGAGAGCTGAGATAAAAAAAGAAAAAATTGCACTGGACACTGGTGGCATATCTTCAGTCCCAGCACTTGAGAGGCAGAGGCAGGTGGATCACAGAGTTCGAGGCCAGCCTGGTCTACAAAGTGAGTTCTGGCATAGCCAGAGATGTTATACAGAGAAACCCTGTCTTGAAAAACCAAAACCAAACAAACAAACAAACTAATGAGAAACCACAACCAACTTAGCACCACTCACATGCGCAGTTCAGGCAGGGGGCACGGCTGTACCTGAGACTGGGCACCAGTTCATGGAGAGACCAGGCTGGAAAAACATTGGACTTTGTTGCAAACCAGCTTTGCATAATGCCAGGGGCCAGAATCTTTGCCATATCAACCAAGAGCAGCCAGGAACATATGTGTTTCCTCCAGCTCTTTAAGGTTTCACAGAATAGTCCATCGTGGATCTCAGCCTTTCTTCCTGTGAACCTCTTCAGGCTTTGTGTCCAGAAGGATTCAGCTGGAGCTGGAGAGATGGCTCAGTGGTTAAGAGCATTGACTGTTCTTGCAGAGGGCCCAGGTTCAATTCCCAGCATCTACATGGCAGCTAACAACTTTCTGTAACTTCAAGATCTGACACCTTCATACAGATACACATGCAGACAAAACATAAATGCACATAAAATAAAGTAAATTTTTAAAAAAAAAAGGATTCAGCTTTGTCACCCACTGATGTCACTTGGGTCTAGATGTCCTTGGAAAGTCACTTGCCTTCTCTGAGCCCACAGAGTCTGCAAAAATCTGTTTGGGAGGGTCATGGTGTTTCATTACAGTCCTTAAAGAGTGCTTAGATGAGGTTATTGGTGAAATTGCAGCCCAGAGGCAGCAAGAGACCCCAGCATTTTGGAAATGCTGGTACAACAGGATGGCCACCAAGAGCAGCAGTGGTGGTGTAGCCAACCAGAGCCTAGAAGAGAAGCCGTGTGTGTGGCAGAAGGCAGATTCAAAGAGACCCAAGCCCTTTGGAGGGGCCCAGAAGATTCTGAGTAAATCCCGGACATTGGACATTTATTTATGCAGTTGGAATTTGGTTTTGCTTTGATTTGATTGTGATGTTGTGTCCTGGTTCTTCACTCTTGAAGTATTTAACTTTTTTTTTTTTTTAAATCAGAACCCACAGTTGAGAAAGAGGAACTTTTAAAAGAAATTTTGGAGTTTTACAGGTTTTTAGTTTTTTTTTTTTTTTTAAGAGACCGAATTTGCTTTTTCTCTTTTTTCTTTTGTTTTGTTTTGTTTTTGTTTTTGAGACAGGGTTCCTCTGTAGCCCTGGCTGTCCTGGAAGTCTCTCTGCAGGCCAGTCTTGAACTCAGAGATTTGCTTGTCCTCTGCCTCCCAAATGCTGGGATTAAAGGCATGTGCCACCACCACCTGGCTTTATTTTGTGTTTTGGTTTGGAAGGAAGGAAGGAAGCAAGGAAGGAAGGATAGAAGGAAGGAAGAAGGAAGGGAAGAGAAGGGATGGGAAGGGAAAGGAAAGGAAAGCAAAAGAGGAGGGAAGGAGGCAGAAAGAACTGACTCAATGTGATATCAAAAGGGGCAGGACATGGTGAGGCTGTGTGGTGACTGTCTGGGGAGGTGTCCCTGTCCAGGAGGGTGTGGCACAGTCCTGGCAGGGAGTGTGTCTGACACGGGACAGCTGATGTTACACAGGACTGGAGGAAAGGATCCAGCTAGCTTGGAGCTTACACCTCACAGCGGATGTTGGCAGCAGGGAGCAGGGAGCAGGGGTGTGTCACAGGAAGTCCTGAGCTCAGTGAGCAGCCCCTGACTCACCCACAGTACTCACAGCTCAGACTCCAGCCTTGCTCTTCAGGGGGCCCCAGGGAAAGCAATGAAGTCTGATATCTCAGAATGTGGGAGGGGCCAGCCCAGACTGTGCAGTTGGGAAGGGACCTTTCTAAAGGTCAAAAGTCTTTGGGGGTGGGTTTTACCCCCAAAGTAGGAGTCCACCAAGGAGTGGATTTGGAGGAGGGGTTGACAGAAAGACACTTTAGGAAGTGTCCAGAGGGGCTTTCCTGAGATGGACTGGGCACGATACTATTCTTGTGTTGGCCAATACCCATGCTGTCACTATCCGTGGAGGTTCCACCTGAGAAAGAGCCCAACAGGAGAGGGTTGAGCAGCTGTGGGAGTTTGTTGGGGAATTCTCATAGCACTGCCTGCACCCCACCTTTTGATACTGATCATTCTGGGACACAGCTTAGGAGAAGAAGGCCAGAAGGGATATTATATCCTTGGCCCTGAGGGGATGTGCTAGACTTCAAGCTGATGTTCCATTATCTGGCAGTGAAGTGGAGGTTCCCTTGCCTTTGTTCAGCCTGGAATCTGGAGATCACAGGGGTAAGAGTGAGATATACCTGGAGAGATGGCTCAGCAGGATAGGAACATTGGTTCCAGAGGACCTGGATTCAATTCCCAGCACCAACATGACAGCTCACAACCATTGGTAACTCTAGGTCCAGGGGATCAGACAGCATCTTCTGGCCTCTGCAGGCACCAAGCATGCAAGCGGTGTACAGACATGCAGGCAAAACACTCATACACACAAAACTAAGCCTGGCGTTGGTGGAGCTCGCCTTTAATCCAAGCACTCAGGAGGCAGAGGCAGTCAGATCTCTGTGAGTTTGAGGCCAGCCTGGTCTACAGAGTGAGTTCCAGGACAGCCTCCAAAGCCACAGAGAAACCCTGTCTCAAAAAACAAAACAATCAATCAATCAATCAAACAAACAAACAAAAAAACCCAAAACCAAACAAACAACCTCCCCCAACCCCCGCCCCAACAAAACAAAACAACCAAACCACAAAATTAAAATTTTGGAAACAAGAGGTGGGGGCTCTCCTGGGGTTGGGCACTCAGAGACAGGAGAACCCAGTGCTTCAGGAAGTTGACTGAGGGTCTGGTGATGGCTCAGTTGGTAGAGTGATTGCCCAAAAGCCAGTAAGTCCTGAGTTCCAGCACCATACCACTTTAATGTTAGCCTTGGGGAGGCAGAGACTGGAGGACCAAAAGGTCAAGATCATCCTTGGTTCCAGGGAAGGTTTGAGGCTAGCCTAGGCTACATGAGAACCTGTCTCAAAAATAAAGAACTTGGTGGAAACTGGAAACCATGTCCCAGGACAGAGAAAGAAAGGTAGACAGGATGGCTCACTAAGTAAGAGGACTTGCCACAAAGCCTGACAACTTGAGTCTGATCCCAAGGACACACAGAGTAAAAGAACAGAACTGACCTCCATACAAGTGCCTTTGGCCTCCAGAACACACACACACACACACACACACACACACACACACACACACACACACACACACACACGTAGATTGTCACATAGGGCCACACAGCAAAATGTGGCTTGGGAACTCAGCCAGGTGGTAATAAAGTGCTCTGGCAGGCAGGAGATTTGCTGGTGTCCCCAAATACCTGGGGCAAGGGTGTTCTTTGGTACAGGGCTGGCCAGGGCTCTCTGCAACTGGGACTTTGCTCTTAGAGGGTAATTGGGAGCCTCTGAGAGTGTCTGAAGAAGAATGGGGCAGGGCTAGTGCTTCAGGAAAATGGTCAACATTGTAAAAGTCCTAAGGGACAAAGGAGGGGCTCGGTGGGTAAAGGCACTTACTGCCAAGACTAGTGTCCTGAGTTCGATCCCTACAATCCACATGGTAGAAGGAGAGAGAACACCATGTCTGCAAGTTGTCCTCTGCATTCTACATATGTGTCAGTGCATGTAAAGCTCATGTGTGCAATAAAAAGTGAATAAATAAATGTAATAAAAGGGCCAGGCAGTGGTGGCGCATGCCTTTAATCCCAGCACTCGAGAGGCAGAGGCAGGCGGATCTCTGAGTTGGAGACCAACCTGGTTTACGAGAGCTAGTTTCAGTACAGCCTCCAAAACCACAGAGAAATCCTGTCTTGGAAAACCCCCAAACCAAAAAAAAAAAAAATGTAATTAAAAAGAGCATAACAGGACTTGGGATTGAACTAAATGGTAGAGTACTGGTTTAGCATGGGAAGGCCCTGTGTCTGCAAAGTAAAAAAATGATAACAATGAGAAGATTAATAGGGCTGAAGAGATCTCAGGAACCCTGGGCTTTTAAAAATATGATGGTCTGGAGACACGGCTTAGCCGTTAAGAGCATTTGCTTTATTTTGTTTTTGTAGAAGACCTAGGTTCAGTTCCCAGTGCCTGTATGGATGCCCTCTTCTCATTTCCATGGGTACCAAGAACGCATGCAGGCAAAACACTCACATGTAAAATAAAATGAATAAAATGTTTTAAAATATATGTACTTATTTCATTTTGTATATATGTTGTGTGCCCAAGTGTATGTATGTGTACTACATGTGTATAGGAGCCCACAGGTCAGAAGACTTATCAATTTCCTGGAACTGGCATTGTTATAGGCAGATGTGAGCAGTCATGTAGGTGCTGGAAACTGAATCCAGGCCATCAGCAAGAGCAGCCATGGCTTCCAACTGGTTTTGAATTTTGCTCTGGTCTAGTTCAAGTTTCTGTTGTTAGTAGTTAAACCCCAGCAGTGCCCAGAAGAACCACCTGTGTGTCTTGTGTAGCCTTTTCACTTTTTGCATGCTTGGTAATTTGGAGCAGGTATTCATGGAGACCTCAGAGGTAGGTGATGCAGGAATTTCAGGGTTGTGGGTACCTTGCTCCACCATGGAGGTCTGGGACAGCTCTAGAGTGTTGGGTGTGGTGTGTTCACCTGGATGAGATGAGAAGGAACTGAGTTTCACCTGAGAGTCTCTGTCCCTTGGCAGCTGGCCGGATACTTCTGAGGGTTATCAAAGGCTGGGCCTGGAGGCACAAGCCTTGTCATCCCAGCTAGGAAGGAGGCTGAGGCAGGAAGATCAAAAGTTCAAAGCTACACAATGAGTTCCAAGGCAGTCTGGGTAACTCAGGAGGCCCCTGTCTCAAAATTAAAAGTAAAAAGAGGGCTGTGGGTGTGGCTCAGTGGTAGAGCCCCTTCCCAGAATTCCCCAGTGAGGGGCTGGGGTGTGGTTCAGTGGTAGAGCACCTACCTAGAATCTCCCAGTGAGGGGCTGGGGTGTGGTTAGTGGTAGAGCACCTGCCTAGCATTTCTCTGTTCCTGGATTCCATCCCCAAAGCTGCCAGAAAAACCTCAGAAATTTCAAGCTGTTTGATTACTGCTCATTCCTGGGTGGAGCCCAGGCCATCTGTCTGCAAGGAGGAGCAAAGACAGGAGGGAAAACAGTGTTCAGGGGTCACCTGATGAACTAAATTTCCTGGTTAGGTGGTAGATAATCCAGACCCAGGGGCCCCTGAGTCCAGGGCAGAGAGCAAAGGGTAAAGAGTCGGGACACAAGGTAGCCTCCGCCTGTCATCCGAGGACTGACCGTGGGGTATTACCCACACTTGTGATAGTCACCCTTCCCTGAGGGTGTGCCAGGTGTGGCGCCAGCCTCCAGTAGAGCTCTCCCCCTACATCCCCACCCCAGCCACTCAGGCCCTGGAGCAGGAAGCAGATATTTTCTAAGAGTCTCAGAAAGTCCAGGCACAGAAGTTTTGGGTGTTTTGTTTTGTTTTTTTGGTATAGCCAAAAGCTGAGGCAGGAGGATAGCTGGTGGTTAAAGTCCAACTAGAGTTACTGAGTTCCATATCAGACAAGAATACAGAGAACCAGTTTCAAGAACGAAAACACCATAAATAAGATTAATTAGCCAGACAATGTGAGCATATACCTTTAATCCCAGCACTCGGGAGGCAGAGTTAGGCAGATTTCTGTGAGTTCAAAAATAGCCTGGTCTAAATATTGAGTTCCAGGACAGCCAATGCTACACAAAGAGACCCTGTCTTAAAACTTAAAACAAAAAAGTTAGCTAAGTTAGGCATGTGGCACAAGCCTGCGCCCCCTGGCACTGGTGATGGGAAGTGGGTTCGTGCTGGGGAGACAGTTTGTGGGTAAAGTCCTTGCTGGACGACAGTAAATACTTGAGCATGGCTCCCCAGTGCCTGTAACCCCAGTGCTAAAGTCAGAGAAAAGAGGATCCTAGGTGCTGGTAGGGGAGTGAGGAAGACATTCAGTACCCACCTACAATACAGCAACACAGTGCAGGCAGAATATAAAAGAAAAATTTAAATGTGGGGCATCATGTCTCCAGTTCCACCATTGAGAGGCTGAGGTAGGAGAATCAGAAAAGTAGCTTTGGTTCCATAGCAAGTTGGAGGTCAGTGTAGACTACGAGAGACCCTGTCTCAAAAACCCACAGGCCAGTGGTGGTGGCACATGTCTTTAAGCACTTGGGAGGCAGAGGCAGAGGCAGACAGATCTCTGTGAGTTCAAGGTCAGCCTGGTCTACAGAGTGTTCCAAGACAGCCAGGGAAACCCTATCTGGAAAAAAAAAGGAACAAACAAAACAAAAACCAAGTAAACCCTCCAAAAACAGTTGCAACAGCATTCAGAGTGAGTGGTCTGAGACTGTTGGGTGATCAGTCAAGCCCAGGGAACCCCAAGATCAGTGGCGGCACAGCAGCAGTAGTGAAGCCAGCCAGAGTCCTACAGCAGCCTGGAGACAGGTTCTGTGTGTGGGATCGGGGTGGGGACTGGGGGCTGTCTCCTGAAAAAAATCACAGTCTGGGACCTGGGGTGTGGCTCTGTGTCCAGTGCTAGAGGCCCTGGCTATCTTTTGGCCCTCTGTCACTGACTACCCATGGGAACCCTTCCTGGGAGTACTCAGGACAGTAATTCTGGTGGTGATACTAGTCAGGCACCCACACTCCATGCTTCAGGAACAGAACCACCATACCCCTCCTCCAGGGCCTGTACTCTCAACCCTGGGACTCCTAACAACACAGGTGATAGAGGGTCTGGCTTCAAATGGCACCCCACAGGGTGACAGGGGAGCTGGGCTGCAATATAGAGAAGAACTCTTGATGGGAGACAAGGAGCGCCTCAGGGCTATTAGGGTACTGAAGAACCCCCGGTGGAAGGAGTTCCGCTTTTTTCTCTTGAGACACAGTCACACTAGTTGCTGAGGCTGGCTTTGAACTTCCAGTCCTGCTTCAGCAGTAACTGATGACAGGCTTTGGTCACCAGGCTCAGTTGTATTTTTGCTGTCAGTGTTATTCTATTTTTTGAACCCAGGACCAGGGGCTTAAATTGGGATTTACTGGCTCACTAGTGCAGGGCCAGGGCTTTGGGGCAGGTGACTACCTCTTATCAGACGATAATTCCACCAGTTCATGCGGGCCTGGCTTGGCGCCTTCTGAATGTCCTCTGGCTATCTCAGTCCCAGGGCTATCTTAGTTCTGGAGATAAGGCCAGCAGCCCCCTGCCTATCCCTGTCCAGTGCAGCCTGGCCCAGGCTCCCTGCAGGCCCAGACCAGTCCCTACCCCACCCCCTCAGCTGGCCCAGCCCACTTGGCCTAACTTCCTCTCCTTAAAAGGCTAAGTTTGGGAGAAGGGTAGGGAGGGGGCGCTGGAGCCTCCAAGCAGCTGTCCCCTCTACCCCGAGGGAGCAGTGGACCAACCTGGGGAAACAGGATACAATCCCAGCAGCTGGGGCTCATGAAATCCCTGTCTGGGCCCCCACTACAGGCTCCTGTACAGGACCTTGAGGTCATTTCTCTCTTTATCTCCTCTCTCCATCCCAGACTGTGCCTTTGAAGAAGATACTGAGGACCCAGGGTGACCAAGTGGAGTTGTGGTATCTGGGGTGTCACAAGTAGGGGCCTCGGACAGACCAGCAAAAGATGTCCTGGACCCCAAGGCATAGGTTTTCTTCTCTCTCTCTCTCTCTCTCTCTCTCTCTCTCTCTCTCATGCTGAAGATTGAACCCAGGGTCTCATACATACCAAGAGTTCTAACCCACTGAGCAATATCCCCAGGCTTCTTTTCCCTTTTTCTCTTAGGAGAGAGTCACACTCAGTTGCCAGGACTGGCTTTGGACTTCCATCTTCCTGCCTCAGTAGTAACTGAAACAACAGGCTTGTGCCACCAGGTTCAGCTGGGTTTTTATTGTTATTCTCTGTTTTGTTTTTGTTTGTGACAAGATCTAGCTATTGGAGCCCTGGCTAGCCTAGAACTCACTGTATAGATCAGGCTTGCCCCACACGTGTAGTGATCCTCTTGGTTCTGCCCTTAAAGCACTGTGTCCACAGGTGAGGGCCACTGTGCCTTTTGTTTGTTTTTGTTTTGTTTTGTTTTTTTGAGACAGTCTTGCTCTATAAATGAGACTGGCCTCAAACCTACTGTGTAGTCCAAGCTGACCTGGAACTCATGGCAATCCTCCTGTTTCAACCTCTCCAGTGCTGGGATTACAGGTGAGTCACCACACTCAACTCTGCTGCTTTTGCTCACAGCTTTAGTCCTGTTTGTCAACTGGTGGTGCTCCCTGCCAAGGCACAAACCCCAAGTCCCCTTTGAGGAGCCTGAGTACCTACCCCTTCAGAACAATAGAGGACAGACACAGGGAGGCCAGGATTAAAAACCCTGGGATTTCAGTCATGCAGCCTGGCCTGATGGTGCATGCCCTTGAACTAGCTACTTGAGGAGCCAGAGAGCAGGAGCAGATCTTGAGTTCCAGGACAGTCTGGTCAACTTAGTGTCTCTGTCCCAAAACAAAAGGTATATAAAGGAGGCTGGGGGCAGCGATGGAGCTCCCTTGGTAGAGTGCTGGCCGAACATGCTTGAGAGGTTGGGCTCAGAACCCCAGCACACCGTGGCATAAACCAGATATGAAGATGCATGTCCATAAGGAAGGCAGAAAGATCAGAAAGTAACATTCACTCTTGCCTACATAGGGAGGTCAAGGCTAGCCTGGGCTACATGAGATCCAGTCTCAAAAACAAATGAGCGGTAGGGGCTGGAGAGACGCCTCAGCAGTTAAGAGCACTTGCTGCTCTTGCAGAGGACCTGGCTTGGTTCCTGGCACCCATGTCAGGTGGCTTACAACTGCCTATAATTCTGGTTCCAGAGGATCCCAGTCTCTGGCCTCCAAGGATGCCCACATACCAACACACACATTAACAGAACCAAACATAAAATACATTGCCAGTGTGCGTTGGCACCCTACAGCACAGGCCTTTGCAAAGCAGAACTTTGCACTCACAGAGTTCCAGGCCAGCCAGGTCTACAAGGGACCCTACCTCAGCCCCCAACTACCAAATAAATAAATAAATCTTAACTGGGCTTTAATCCCAGCACTTGGGAGGCAAAGGCAGGAAATTATCTGTGATTTCAAAGCTAGTCTCATTTACATAGGAAGTTCCAGGCCAGTCAAGGCTACACAGTGAAACTTTGTTGTTTTTTGTGGGGTTTTTTGTTTTGTTTTATTTATGAAGACAGGGTTTCTCTGTGTAGCCCTGGCCATCCTACAACTCCCTCTGTTGCACAGGCTGGCCTTGAACTCAAGAGATTCATCTGCCTCTGCCTCCCAAGTTGTGGAAGTTTTTGGAAGTTTTGAGAGAGGGTCTCACTATGTAGCCCTGGCTGACCTCGAACTCACAGAGATCTGCCTGCCCCTGCCTCTTCGATGCTGGAAGGCCACTGTCACCATGCCTGGCCACAAATACTACTTTTAAAAGGAAAAGAAAAGGGAAGGCTGTGGCTATAGCTCCATGGAATGTTCTAGGCCCTGGGTTCAATTCCCTAAAGTGCAGCCCTGCCCACCTCCTCACCCCCCTTGGGAATGTCAGTCATCCACCCAGGCCAAGGGGCTGGAGAGCAGAGCCCTTGGGTGTCCTCTGGCTTCAAGTACTAGGCAGGGACCGCAGCTGATCTCCATCTAGCTCAGGGCCTCAGTTTCCCTTTCTGTACTTCAGGAGGGGCGGGGCCTGGCCTGCAGATGGGGTTAGGTGGCGAGCAGCTGGGCCGTACAGAGATCAGGGGTTTGGCAGGGTTGGGGGGCTGGGGTGTCCCCTCCCTCTGGTCCCCGCCCGCGGCCGCTGCCCACGAGTCGTCCATAAAAGGCAAGGAGCGCAGGTCGCGCCAAACTTAGTCATGCGGCGGCGGCCGGCGGCTGCCCGCGCGACTTCCTCCGCCGGCCGACTTCCCGTTTCGAGAGCCGAGCCCGCAGGGGATGCGAGGTGTGGTCCTGCCTTTCGAAATGGCCCCGATTCCCCTAAGGGGACCTGCGGGCCGCTGGGGACCCGCGATGCCTGGCCGCTGCCCTGTAGAGGGCACCGCGGAGGGGCATGTGTTTGAGAGAGTGGGGGCTGGGGGTCTGTATAGCCCAGGCTAGCCTGCCTCAGCCTGGAAGTGCTGGGATCCACTTACTCTGTGAGCCATTACTCTGGGTTTAGGAATGCATGAAGGGCTTCCAGGAGGCACAGCTGTTACCCTGGAGGGAGGGAGCGCGGATAGGAAGGTCTGGAAGGGACATTGTTTGTTCGTTTTTTTTTTTTTTTTTTTTCCCGTCAGTGCTAGTGGTAGAAACTGGTGCCTCACACATGCTAGGCCAGTGTCGTAGTCCCCCGCCCCCATGAATATTCTATAATATATATATACATATATATTATATATTTGTTTGTTTTGTTTTTCGAGACAGGGTTTCTCTGTGTAGCTTTGGAGCCTATCCTGGCACTCGCTCTGGAGACCAGGCTGGCCTCGAACTCCCAGAGATCCGCCTGCCTCTGCCTCCCGAGTGCTGGGATTAAAGGCATGTGACACCAACACCCGGCTCCTGTATATTTCTTTGAAACAGGGTCTCATGTAGTCCAGGCTGTCCTGGAACTCTTTTGTTTTGTTTTTTGAGACAGGGTCTTGCTATGCAGCGTTGGCTGGTTTGGAACTCAACTATGTAGACCAGACTAGCTTCAACTTGGTAGAGATCCACCTGACTCTGGATTAAAGGTGTAAACCCCAGAGTCCAGGTTGGCCTTGAACTAATTCTTGTCTCCACCTCGGGAGAGTTGGGGTGACAGATGTTTGCCACTGCACTCAAATTTTTGTTTTATTTATTTATTTTTTCTCTATTTTGAAACAGGGTTTCACTAACTGTAGCTCTAACTGGCCTAGATCTTACTAGGTACACCAGGCTGGTCTCAAACATACAAAGATCTGGCTGTCTCTGCTTCCCTAGTCTTCTAGACCAGCAGCCAGTGTTCTTAGCCACAGAGCCATCTCCCAGGATCCAATAGCTGAACTTTCCATCTGTCTAAGCAGCTGGAATCGCTGACCTGCAACACCAGGCTGGGCTAAGGGGGGACAGACAGCTCTGATATCTCACTTGTCTTTGAGAAAACAGCTGGATAAATATGAAATGAATTAGTCTGTCTGTGGGTGCCACAATTCTGTTCTTCAGGTACCTTTCCATAGACTGGAAACACCTTGCCTGGTGTGGTGATGCATGCGTATAGTCCTAATACTAGGGAGGCAGAGAAGCAGGAGCATTGTGAGTTCAAGGCCAGTTGGTTTACATATCAAGTTCCAAGCCAGCCAGGGCAACAGTGAGACCCTGACTCACGAGAAGAGAAGTTTTATTTTTATTTAATTTTTTTTGGGGGGTGTTTGAGACAGGGTTGCTTTGTGACTTTGGAGGCTGTCCCAGAACTAGCTCTTGTAGACCAGGCTGGTCTCAAACTCACAGAGATCTGCTTGCCTCTGCCTCCCGAGTGCTGGGACTAAAGGTATGCACCACCACCGCCCGGCTAGAAGTTTTATACTTCCTAGAAACAAGAAGGAAAAAAAGACAAAATGGCTACATTGACCTTAATGAGCAACCTCTTAGATTTTCTGTTCTTCTAGAGCCGCAAGGCACTGATTTCTGTAGAACAGGCCTTCTCAACCTTCCCAGCGCTGAGGCTCTTTAATACAGCTCCTCATGTTGTACTGACCCCCAACCATAAAATTATTTTCGTTGCTACTTCAAAACTGTAATTTCACTACTGTAATGAATCATAATATAAATATCTGATATGTAGGACATCTGAAATGTGACCCCTGTGAAAGGGTTGTTCAAGCCCTGGGGTAGAGAACCACTGTTGGAGGTTGTTTATTCTGAAACTATGACACAAAGGGTGAGCATGAGTCCCATATACTCAGTGGGTGCTCAACAAAGGAGTCTGCTGTATTACCCTCCCCTTGGTCTCAACCCCTCTTGGGAGGACTGATGATTTGTTAAGGTGGGAGGATCTGGGTGGCTCACAGCTCACTGTGGCTAGTTCATGGCTAGCTGGAAAGGCTTATGTTTCTAAGGAATGGGGCCAGCCAATCCCTGGGCTCAGTCTGCCCAGTCCTGTCCTGTCCCTCAGCCTGGGGTCACTCCAGGTAAGGCTCAAGACCAGCACATTTAGCAGAACCCAGTAGGCAGGTCACTTAGACTCCAGTTCCAGGTGTCTGGAACCTCAGCAGCCTATTTGGGCTCTGAGGACATCTGTGGGCAGGTGTGATGCTCAGGGCACCTCTGAGGTGGGAAGGAGAATGTGGGATGATGAAAGGGCTTCAGAGACAGAGAAGAGCAAAGGGAACAGGCCTGGTGGCACATGCCTGGGATTCCAGACTCAGGAGGCTAAGGCCAGAGGCCAGAAAGTTCTCGGCCCAGGTGAGCAAGATGGCTTAGCAAGTATTGCTGTGCAAGCCTAAAGACTTGAGTTCAAACCGGGGGTGGTGGTGTACACTTTTAGTCCTAGCACTCAGGAAGCAAAGGCAGGCCGAGTTCTGTGATCTACAAAGCGAGTTCTAGGACAGCCTCCAAAGCTACAGAGAAACCCTGTTTCAAAAAAAAAAAAAAAAAAAAAAAAGCCAGGCGTTGGTGGTGCACGCCTTTAGTCCCAGCACTCAGGAGGCAGATCTCTGTGAGTTCGAGACCAGCCTGGTCTACAAGAGCTAGTTCCAGGACAGCCTCAAAGCCACAGAGAAACCCTATCTCAAAAAACCAAAAAAAAAAAAAAAAAAAAAAAAAAAAGGATGAGTTCAATGGCCAGAACCGATGGCAGCAGAAGAGAAGCAAACAGTCTCCAAAGCTGAGCTGTCTTCTGACCTCCACATGTGTGCTTTATACATGTGTGCCTGCATACACACACACACACACACACACACACACACACACACGTGCGTGAGAAATGAATAAAAATTGAGACAGGGTCTCACTCTCCCAGGCTTGCCTAGAACTCAAAGAGATTTGCTTGCTTCTGCCTCTGCCTCCCAAGTGCTGGGGTTAAAGCTGTATGCCACTATGTCTGGCCAAGAGAAACAAAACCAAAGAGACCTGGCATGGTGGGTGTTGGTACATGCCCATTCCAGGAAGCAGAGACAGGGAGCACTCTGTGAGAACAAGGGTAGCCTGCTCTACTAGCATTTCCAGGATGGCCAGAGCGTCACAGTGAGACCCTGCTTTAAAAAAACAAAACAATAACAACAAAAGGCCAGGCGGTGGTGGTGCACACTTTTAATACCAACTCTTAGGAGGCAGAGGAAGGTGGATCTCTGAGTTCAAGGCCAGAGCCTGATCTACATACATACATACCCAGTCCTCTTGTTTCTGTTAAGCTGTGTGCCTGACACTGTATCCAAATTCTCCAGGGAAGACTCCCATTGACCCTCACAGAGGTTTTTTATTTTCTTTCTAAATATATATTTGAGACAAGGTTTCTCCTAGAACTCACTCCATAGATCTGGCTGGCCTCCAGCCTCTACTCAAAGAGCCTCCTGCCTCTGCCTCCCAAGTGCTGAGAATAAAGGCACGCGCCACCACTTCCTGGACTAAATTTCATTTTTATTTTTACATGCATATGGATATTTGCCTACATGTATATATGTGCACCTTTAAGGTTCAGAAGAGGGTGTTGGTTCCCCTGGAACTGCAATTGCTCATGGTCATATGGTTCCTGAGAATTGAACCTGGGTCCTCTGGAAGGGCAGCTGGTGCTCCTAATCGCTGAGCCATCGCTCCAGCTCTGAGTCTTCCCCAAGTGCAGGGAGGTTTAAACAACTTGGCTAGAAATAACCAAGGGGGTGGGGGCAGGCCCGGGGGCAGTTGAGGCCCTAGTAAGAGCAGAAAGGAAAGTGAAGGTAGGGAAACTACTGAAGGAAGAGGCAGCACAGAAACTGTTGAGGACTGACTGGGTCACGGCAAGACTAGCAAGTCAGAGGCGACTCTCTGGCGCCATCTAGTGGGGACCTTCTCTCTGGTACCCCCTCACCCCCACCCGCAAGGTGAGCTGGTGATGGCGATATTCCAGCCAGACGCTTTAAGGACAATGCAGAGCCAGGCTTGGGAGCTCACACCCGTAATCCTGGCACTTGGGAAGATGAGGAAAGAGGATCATTATATATTCGAGGCCAGCCTGGGCTACATAGTGAGTCCAGGATAACTGGAACTACAGGCGTGAGACCCCTTTGCATAAAAACAAAACCTGGGCTGGTAAGATGGCTCTTGCTTCCAAGCCTGATGACCTGGTTCTATTCCTGGTACCCACATAGTGACAGGGGACAATTGACTCCTGCACTTGTCCTCTGACCTCTTCGCAAGTGCCTTGGCATGTTCATACACAACACACACACACACACACACACACACACACACACACACACACACACACAGGAAGTACATAAAAATAATAAAAAAAATCTCAACCATTTGTAAGTGACTTTGAATATGTATAAGATGAAAATGAAATGCAAAGTGTAACTATACTTATTGCATATTGACAAGAAAAAGCATGTCAGTATGTTCAGTGCAAAGTAGAAAGTATTTCTATCGAGGTGTGGTGGCACATTCCTGTGTCTTAGAGCTCCGGAAACTGAAGCAGGAGGAGTGGGCGTTGGGGTTAGGCTGGTCTGTAAAGTCAGACCCTGTCTCTAAATAACCAAATAATAAAAATTGGGACTGGAGAGATGGTTCAGTGACTAAAAGCATGTATTGCTGCTCTTGAGGACCAAGTTCAGTTCCCAGCACCCCACTAAGAGCTGCACAACCACCTGTAACTCCATTCTGACCTCTATGGGCATCTGCACTGACCCGCACAAACCAAAACAGGTACCCATAATGAAAAATAAAATAACGCCCCCTCCCAATGGTGGTGGTGCATGCCTTCATCTGAGCATTCGGGAGGCAGCAGCAGGTGGATCTCCAGGTTCAAG
Source organism: Cricetulus griseus (assembly GCF_003668045.3). NCBI lineage: Eukaryota > Metazoa > Chordata > Mammalia > Rodentia > Cricetidae > Cricetulus > Cricetulus griseus. The sequence continues at coordinate 79,498,501 of NC_048597.1, forward strand.
GCCAGCTTGGTCTACAGAGTGAGTTCCAGGACAGCCAGAGAAATCCTGTCTTGAAACCAACCCCCCATATATGTATACTACATATATAATAAAATACATAAGTTATACAAAATATATTGTATATTTTTATATATAAATTGTATAAATATGTGTATGTTTTTTATTAATTTATTATTCACATTCCAATGTTGTTTTTTTAAAAAGAACAAATAATTACAGGGTATAGCTATGTAGCCTTGGTTGGCCTGCAACTCCCCATGTGGGATAGGCAGCCTGTACTCAGCACAGTTTCTGCCTGCCTAGTGCTGACATTCATTGTGCACCCCACATCTGCTAGTTTTTAATTTTTTAAATATTTTTTTAACTTTATTTTATGTACATTGGTGTAAGGATACAAGATCCCCTGGTACTGGAGTTACAGACAGGTGTGAGCTGCCATGTGGGTGCTGGGAATAGAACCCGGGTCCTCTGGAAGAGCAACCACTGCTCTTAACCACTAAGCCATCTCTCCAGCCCCTATTTCTTAGTTTTTTGAGACAGGGTTTCTCTGTGGCTTTGGAGGCTGTCCTGGAACTAGCTCTTGTAGACCAGGCTGGTCTCGAACTCACAGAGATCCACCTGCTTCTGCCTCCCAAGTGCTGGGATTAAAGGCTTGTCCCACCATTCCCATGAATTATTTATCTATCTATCTATTTAGTTATTTATGCATCGACTCATTTATTTATTTATTGCTTCAAAGCATGCTTCTGTGAAGGAGCCCTGAGAGTTGTACCATGGGGAGGTCCGCTACAAACAGGTTGAGCTCTGGTGCCTCCTTTTGGCTTGATTCCAGGGACTCTGGGAGATGTAGTTTGTAGTCAGATCTTGTGGCCCCCGAGGGGACTAGTGGGTCTGGAGCTTGTAACCAATAGCTCTGGGGCTAACACCAGGTCATTAGGGACACAGCCTCGGTCTGCATGCATAGAATGGGCATAACCCCAAGAATGATTCTTGTTGGATTGGCAGGCGGAGTATTGTACACCCAACTTGGTGTGGCACTCATTGGAAATAAATGACACCTCCTAGGTCCTGAATCCAACTTGTTCACCTCGGGGAAGACTTCCACTATTACCAGGAGTACAGTTACAGGCCTGGGCAAACTCCGGCGTTGGGAGGCCCAGACCTGAACGCCGTCTCCTAGTTGGGTTGCTATGCTCCCAGAAGCCGCGAGGTGGCGATAGAGACACGCCAGCCTGATCAGGCTGGGCAGGGCTGTATCTGCTAGGCTGAGGACACCAAGGGAGATGCCCTCAGACCCATTTGAAAGCCATTTGGGAGGAGAAACACTGGGCTGGAAAAGGCAAAAGATCCTGTCTTTGGAAAAAGAAAGGCAAAAGATCCCCAGCCTGGTGGCAAAGGCCTTTAATCCCAGTTCTCGGGACGCAGAGGCAGGCTGATCTCTGTGAGTTTGAGGCCAGCCTGGTCTACATAGTGAGTTCCAAGTCAACCAGGACTATGAAGATATTAGAGAGACACTGTCTCCATGGCCTGAGTTTGATCCTTGGGACCCTCATTAAAAACCAAAACAAAACAAAACAAAACAAAAACTGGATTCAGTGGCATGTGCCTGTAATTCCATAACTTCTACACCAAGATGAAAGAGACAGGTGAATCTCTTGGAAATTTACTGGTTCATTGGCCAGCTAGCCTGAAACGGGGAGAACGGCAGCAGAAATGAGACACCCTGCTTCAAAACCCTGGGTGGAAGGAGCCAGAAGCTCATGCCACAAATAACTAAATACAAATTAAATACAGAAAACACTGTGTTGTGGCTCATGTCCGTCATACTGGCATATAGGAGGCAGAGGCCCGCAAACGGGGTATCCAGCAGGCACCCAGCTTTTCATATAAATGCTGGACACCTAAGTCAGGCCTTCATATACTTTTACCAACCGAGCCATCTCTCCAGCCACAAGCTATTTATTTGTTGTTTTGTTCTTATTATTTATTATTGAAGGACTAGGCTACCTTCAAACTCCTTATGTAGCTGAAGATGACACTGGACTCCTGGTCTTCCTGCTTCTACCTCCTGCATATTGGAATTAAAAGGTTTGCGCCACTAAGCCTGGCTTGCTATCTACTGTTTTGTTGTTTTGTTTGAGACAAGGTCTCTCTATGTAGTCCTTGCTGTCCTGGGACTCTCTATGTAGACCGGGCTGATCTCAAACTCACAGAGATCCACCTGCCTTTACCTCCCTAGTGCTGGAATTATAGGCCTATGCTAGCACATTTGGGATTGTCAGGGTTCTGGTTATTTAGTCTGTAGCCCTCAAACTGGTATCTTTCCTCCTCCCTCAACCTCCTAAGTTCAGGAATCACACATCGTTCAGCAGATTCAGCCTCCTTCTCCTCCTCCTCATTAATTTTTACCTCCAAATGTATCCCAAGACACCTGCTTCATTTTCCCTGCTTTGGGTTAAGAGGCTCTGGGTCTACTTGAATGCTGTGTGATTTCACACGTTTGCAGCTTCTCTGGGCTCCCATGCACCACGTTGGCACAGGGAAGGGACTGTGGCTGCTCTGGCCTGCCTGTAGGAGTTGGAGAATCTTGTTTTGCTGGGTTTCACTAGATTTGGAATAGCAAATTCCGCAGAAGCCATCCATCTACGTCCTGACCAGTAGCAGCTATCTCTGATCTGCTGAACTTCCAGAGACCTCTGCAACGTGAGACAAAGTGGGGTAGATAAGATGCACAACTGGGGAACTGGGACCCGAGAGAAAACCAGGGGTCTGCAAGTATGCAGCCCTGGAACCCTCCAGCTTCCCCCGAGAGCTCTGCCCATGTCCTCAGCTACGTCTGCAGTTTCTTGAGAACCTGGACTCTCCAGATTGGTCTATCTCCTTAGGTCCCACCCACATCTGGCACAGAGAGAGTGGCAAGCTTTGACTCACCCATTATACCAAGCCATGCCCTCAGGTTCCCTAAACTGCCCATAGCACCCATGAACTAAATCATCTCTTTTTCGTTTTTTGTTTTGGACACAGGGTCTAGGCTGGCCTGGCACTCACAATAAATTTATGATCCTCCTGCCTCCAAGTGCTGAGATAACAGGCGTGCACCACCATGAGAAGGATGTGGGACACTGAACCCATTACCCGTGCATGCTAGCAAGTACTCCTCCAACTTAGCTTCAGTCCCAGCTCTTTATTTTCCTGGTTTTGGGGCCTCTGTAGCCCATACTGGTGTGGATCTCATGGTAATCCTCCTGCCTCAATCTCCAGGATGGAGGCCAGAGAAGGACATCCACTGAGCCAGCAGGCCCCAGAGTTCTCCTGTCTCTACAGCACTGTAGTTACACCTATTTACTTGGGTGCTGGGGATTTGAACTCAGGTCCTTATGCTTGAGCCACAAGTGCTCTTACCCACTGAGACATCTTCTCAGCCCCACCTGTGTCCTAAGGACATGCTCCCTGGTTCTTACTTTTCACAGCTCGCCTGGTTGAGGTGCCACTGATAATTTCTAAACATACAGACAAACACTGGGAATCTGGGAGTGATTATGCATTCGAGAAATCCCAACACTTGAGAGGAGGAGGTGGAGGGTTCAGGGTTTGGAGGGCAGCTTTGGCTGCATAAGACAGTGTCCAAGAAAGGGAAGCCAGGAGGCCACTGACATTGCTCAGCAGGAAAAGGCTCTTGCTGCCAGGCCTGCCAACCTAAGCTTGACCTCTGGAATTCACATAGTGGAGAGAACTGACTCCTCTAAGTTGTCTCCTACTGTTCACCTATCTACCATGACTCATGCTGGTAAGCACGCGCACACACACACACACACACACACAGCACACATGTACACACACACACAGAGCACACACATAGAGCACACAGCACACACATACACACACAGAGCACACACATACACACACACACAGCACACACACACACACAGCACACACACACATACACACACGTTCAGCACACACATACACACACGTATACACACACGTACACACACACACACAGAGCACACACACATACACACACACAGCACACACATACATACACACACAGCACACACACACACACAGAGCACACACACACACATACACACACACACACACAGCACACACATAAACACACACACACAGCAAACACACACACGAAAATAATTGAAGCAGAACAAAACAAAACAAACAAAAAAAGAGACAGAGCCAGGTAGTGGCTGCATACACCTTTAGTCCCAGCACTCAGGAGGCTGAGGCAGGCAGATCTCTGTGAGATGGAGGCCAGCCTGGTCTACAGAACGAGTTCTAGGACAGCCAGGGCTTCAAACTCAATATGTAGTTGAGATGACCTTGAACTCCTGCTTCCTCTACCTCCACTCCTGAGCACTGAGGTTACAGCACAAGGAAACCTTGTCTCCAAAAGCAAAGTAAAACAAAACATCTCAAAAAAATCAGCCAACCAAACCAAAGCAAAAAACCTCCAGAGACAGGAGCCTCTTATGTGGGGCTAAGATCCTGCAATGGCTCACAACAGAGCAGAATAAAAGTCAAAAGTCAATTGGCCATGTTGAGCTTCAAGTGAGCCAGTGGGGAAAAAAATCACCTGTTGTCTGATCCTAATTGACACTCATTGAAATGTAGTTGCAACTACATTTTCCAGCAGGCCAGTTTAAACTGAAAGTTAGTGAATGAAGTTCAGGGATCTAGGCGGCGGTGGTGGTTGTGCACGCCTTTAGTCCTAGCACTCAGGAGGCAGAGGCAGTTGGATCTTTATGAATTCAAGGCCAGCCTGGTCTACACAGTGAGTTCTAGGACAGCCAGGGCTACATAGAGAAACCATGTTTCGAAAAAACAAAATTGAAAAAGGGAAGACCCAGGATCAAACAGACGAAGTTGATCTGTTGAGTGTCCTTTGTCACTACCTCCTGAGGTCTCTCTGCAGTCCTTTTCCCTCAGAAGCCAGCTCCTCCCTGGAATAGCAAGACACTCCACTCTGAGTAGATCTTTAAGTAAAAAAGTTTTGTTTGTTTGTTTATTTGGTTTTTCAAGACAGGCACTCGCTCCGTAGACCAGGCTGGCCTTGAACTCACAGAGATCTGCCTGTCTTTGCCTCCTGAGTGCTGGGATTAAAGGCATGTACCACCAAAGCCCTGCCAAAGATTTATTTTTTTTAAAAAAGATATATGTGATTTATGTATTCGTAGTCTATTTACATGTACACCTACATACCAGAAAAGGGCATTAGATTCCATTATAAATGGTTGTGAGCCACCATGTGGGTGCTGGGAATTGGATCAAGGTCCTCTGAAGAGCAGCCAGTGCTCTTAACAATTGAGCTCAATTGGTGCATGCCTTTAATCCCAGCATTCCAGAAGCAGAGGGGGGGGGGGATTTCTGTGAGTTTGAGGGCACCCTGGTCTTCAGAGCCAATTCCAGGACAGCCTCCAAAGCAATACAGAAAAATTCTGTCTCAAAAAACCAATTGAGCCATCTCTCTAGCCCCTCCCTCCCTTTTTTTTTTTTTTTTAAATTTGAGATAAGGAACTTATGTAGCCCAGGCTGGCCTCAAAGCAACTATGGACACTAGGCTGGTCTTTATCCTGATCCTCATGCCTCTGCCTCTTCCCAATGCCTTCCAGTCTGTCTTATATGGATGGTGGGGTTGGAACCTAGGGTCTCAGGCACTCTCGGAGAACACTTCACTGACTGAGCCACATCTCCAGCGCCTTCATTTTGTGGTCACGTGATTTGGTTGGTCCCTCACAGCTCTCCAGGAAACATGTCTGCCCCCAGGAGGATGTGGTCACTTCAGACCTGTCAGGATCAAAAGAGCCTGGGCCTGAGATGCAAAAAAAAAAAAAAAAAAAAAAAAAAAACCCGAAAAAACTAAACAGGCTTGTGCTGGTGGGGTGGGTGGGGCAGGGTGGGGACAGGACTGTTCTCCCTTGCAGATAATAGACTAAACCTGTGGCCAGAGATAAAAGACCAGTGTTGGCCAGAAGCCACAGTCATTGTGGTTCTGCCCTCTGTTGAGGGGATGGCTTCTAGTTTCTTGTCCTGGCTGTAGGATGCATCACTGCTCAGAGATAAGTGCTTTCAGCCACTTGTGTTGGCACACGCCTGTGATTTCAGAGCTGGAGCATTGTGAGCCTGTGGACAGCCTCGGCTTGCACGTGGGGTGCTGAGAAGGAAGGGACAACAGAGGGAGGGGTGAGGAAAGAAGGGAGGGAAGGAGAGACTAAGAGGGAGGAGAAGACAGAGGTGGAAGTTAGAGAAGGAGAAAGAGAGGAAGCGGGGAGGACTCTGGAGGGCTCTGTTTATGCTAGTCAAGTGTTTTACCAATGAGGTTATTTCCCAAGTAAACTTATTTTCTCTTTCTTTTCTTTTCTTTTCTTTTTTTTTTTTTTTTGAGACAGGGTTTCTCTGTGGCTTTGGAGGCTGTCCTGGAACTAGCTCTTGTAGACCAGGCTGGTCTCGAACTCACAGAGATCCACCTGCCTCTGCCTCCTGAGTGGTGGGTTTAAGGTGTGTGCCACCACCACCTGGCCCCAAGTAAACTTCTTAAAAATATTTTATTTTTTATTCTATTTTAAGTTATGTGTGTATCCTGTGTCTCTGTATAGGGCTATGCATGCGAATGTATTGCCTGTGGAGGCCAGAAGAGATCTTTGGGTGTGGAGAGGGAGTTACAGGTGGCCTGTGTTACCTGATGTGGGTGCTGGGAACCGAACCAAGGAGCTCTGGAAGAGCAGAAAAATGCTCTTAACCACTGAGCCATCTCTCCAGCCCAAAGATTTTATTTTTTGTTTTGGTTTTTCAAGACGGGGTTTCTCTGTGTAGCTTTGGAGCCTGTCCTGGAACTCACTCTGTAGACCAGCCTGGCCTTGAACTCACAGAGATCAGCCTGACTCTGCCTCCTGAGTGCTGGGATTAAAAGTGTGTTCCACCACTGCCTGGCTAAAGATTTTTATTTTTTAATTTAAATTTTAAATTATGTGTATCATATGTGTCTATATGGATGGGTATGTGAACATAACTGCAGATGCCATCCAAGGCCAGAAGAGGGTGTTGTATCCCCTGAAGCTGGAGTTCTAAGTGGTTGTGAGCTGCCTGATGTGGGTGCTGGGAACTGAACCCAGGTCCTCTGGAACAGCATTGAGATTTCTTAACCTCTGAGCCATCTGCCCAGCCCCTCAAGTTGTTCTTAAAGTCCTATCCCATCCTAGGCACAGCCTCTTGCCAGGAGGAAGGGTTCTGTACTCTACTGCTGCTTACTGGGGGTCTCTGGGGCATCTTGAAGTGAGAATTTGAGAGGAAATTAGAGCCCAAAGTCAAGCAACTTGGGCTGGAGAGATGGTTCAGGGGTCAAGAGCTGGCTTCCATTCCTAGCACCCACATAGTGGCTCACAACTGTCTGTACCTCCAGCTCCAGGGGATCCAATGCCCTCTTCTGGCTTCCAGGGCCACCAGATACACACATGGTACACAGACTTGCAGGCAAAACACCCACACACATTAAAAAAAAAAAAAAAAAAAAGTTGAGCAACTGCTATTTTCCCTCCATCCTCCCCGGATATTCCTTCCATCCTCGAAGACCCCCCTATCCCTCCACCACGTTTTCTCCTCTCTTCTCAGAGTGAACCCCCTCCCCCAGCCTGCCTCCTAGAAAGATCTGGGGATCTCATTAAGAGGGAGCTAAGGCTCAGACTTCAGGTCTTTCCGGTGAAGAGGCCTTCCTTTCCAAACCTCCCTGGACATGAAGAGAAACAGCTGGCTGGGATTGCAGGGCGGTCCAGAAAATAAAACAATTCTCTTTCCGGGCCAGTGTTGCCAGGACTTCCTGAGGCTGATCTGGCTCCCTGGGCCACTGCAGGAGGTCTGGCTGTTCACCTCATGCCTCTGGCTGGCTGGGTGTCCTCAGCAAGTTTCTGGGCCTCTCTGAACTGTGGGTGAGTGCAAGGCTTGAGTTGGATAGCCTGGGAGGTGCCACCTACCCACCCCAGCACAGGTGAGTCATAGAGGGGTCACTACTGGCTACAGATCCACAAACCACACGAACTACGTGTGTGTGTGTGTGTGTGTGTGTGTGTGTGTGTGTGTGTGTGTGTGTGTACACATGAGTGCTAACGTCTGTTACAGGGGGTTTTGAATAGCAGATGTAGTGGCTGAGAACCAAACTCAGGTCCTCTGCAAGAGCAGGAAGTGCTCTTACTTGCTGAGCCGTCTCTCCAGCACTCCTGCTTTCCCCCTTTTTAGACAGAGTGTCACAATATAGCCCAGGTTAGACTGGAACTCACTGTGTAGCCTAGGCTAGCCTGGAACTCATGAGATCCTCCTGCCTCTGCTGGGATTAAAGACCTGTAGCACCATGCCTGACTGGCTTCACTTTATTTTTTTCGTTGAGACAGGGTTTCTCTGTGTATATATAGTCCTGGATGTTCTGGAACTTTTTTTGTAGTACAGGCTGGCCTTGAACTCTTGGAGATCCACCTGCCTCTGCTTCTCAAGTGCTGGGATTAAAGTCATACACCACCACTTCCCTACTTGGCTTCACATATTTTGTATATGTTTGTGTGTGTGTGTGTGTGTGTGTGTGTGTGTGTGTGTGTGTGTGTGTGTGTGTGTGTGTGTGTGTGTGTGTGTGTGTGTGTGTGTGTGGGGTGTGTGTGTGTGTGTGTGTGTGTGTGTGTGTGTGTGTGTGTGTGTGTGTGTTCCATGTACCTAAGAGTATGGGTACACACACCTGTGGATGTGCATGTGGCAGCCAGAGCAGAACTTTGGGTGTCTTCCTCTATTACTTTCTGCCTTATTGCCTTGAGACAGGGTCCCTCACTGAGCTAAAGCTCATTGATTCAGCTAGGTTGTGTGAGCAGCAAGCTCTCAGGATCCACTTGTCTCCATCTTCCCGTGCTGTGGTTATAGGAACACACAGATACACCTGGCATTTTACATGAGAGCTAGCCGGGCGTTGGTGGCACACGCCTTTAATCCCAGCACTCAGGAAGCAGAGGCAGGCGGATCTCTGTGAGTTTGAGGCCAGCCTGGTCTCCAGAGCGAGTGCCAGGATAGGCTCCAAAGCTACACAGAGAAACCCTGTCTCAAAAAACCAAAAAATACATGAGAGCTAGAAGTTCGAACTCAGGTCTTCATGCTCTCAGAGCAAGCGCCCTTACCCACTGAGTCTTCTCACTGATCCATCCTCTCAGCTCCCCATGTGTATATATTGGAGACAGGATCTTGCTGTGTAGCCCAGGCTAGCCTCTTGAGCACTGGGATGACTGTCATGCACCATCACACCTAGATGTCTTTAATGCATACATATTGGGGTAGGAGAGATGGCTCAGCGGTTGAGAGCACTGGCTACTCTTTTCTAGGGACATGGGTTCAGTTTCCTGCAGTTCTAGGGGACATGGGTTCAGTTCCCGGTACATGCATGGCAGTTCACCACCATCCATAGTAAGTCCAGTTTTGTTTTATTGTGGTTTTCAAGACAGGGTCTCTCTGTGTAGCCCTGGCTGTCCTGGAACTCACTCTTAGACTAGGTTGGCCTTGAATTTATAGTAATCTTCCTGCCTCTACCTCCCAAGTGCTGGGATTAAAGGTGTGTGCCACAATGCCTGGCTCTAACTCAGTTCTAAGACGTCCAGTGTCCTCTTCTGTTCTTCTCAGCTACCAGGCAGGCATGTGGTGCACAGACATCCATGCAAGTAAGACACCCACACATATAAAATAAATAAATCTCAATACATGCTAAAATAATAAAGAGAAACAAAGAAGTGTGCACATTCAGGGATGGAGAGGCGGCTCAGTAGGTAAAGTGCTTATGACAGCATGAGGACATGGGTTTGGGTCCCCGGAACCCACATAAAATGACAGATGCTTGTGGTGGCCCATTTGTAATTCCAGCATTTGGGAGTAGAGACAAAGGCATCCCAAGGCAAGGAGGCTAGCTAGTCCAGTCAGTGGGCTCCAGGTTCAGCAAAGAGACCCTGCTCAATAAATGGAGAGTAATTGGGGGCTGAAGAGATGGCTCAGTGGATAAGAGCACTAGCTGCTCCTCCAGAGATACTAAGTTCAATTCCCAGCAACCACATGTGGCTCACAGCCATCTGTAATGGGATCTGACTCACACACATAAAAATACATAAATAATTCTTTTAAAAATAGAGTAATTGAGCAGGACATGCAGAGGTGTCAACCTTTGGTCTACACACACACATGCACACATGCTCACACATACACTCACAGACACACATGCGCACACTCTCATAGTCACCCCCCCCCCACACACACACACTCATACTCACACACTGGAGAAGCAGAGACCCAGTGGATCTCTGGGACTTAGACTCACTGGCCCACTAGACTACACTACTACTTGGCAAGTTCCATACCTGAGGAATGATGGTGCAGTCATCCTCTGATCTCTACATGTATACACATACACTCACACGCAGAGAAAACAAAATTAAGGGTTGGGGTAGTAACTCAATTGGCAGCATGTTCTCAGTCTGGGTTTGATCCCCAGCACTATATGAAACTGGATATGAGCCATGTAGGAAAGCTGTAGGATTCCACGGTGCACAGCTGTAATCCGAGAATGCCTACAGTGAGGTGGGAGGCAGACAGGAGGATCACCAAGACCCACTGGTGGCTAGTCTGAAGCATCCAGAGTAACAGAAACAAGAGAGATGCTACCTCAAAAAGAGAAAAAGATTGAAGGTGAAAACTAACTCCTAGAGATTGTCCTCTATTGCCCGGCGTTGGTGGCGCATGACTTTAATCCCAACACTGGGGAGGCAGAGGCAGGCAGATCTCTGTGAGTTCGAGGCCAGCCTGGTCTCCAGAGCGAGTGCCAGGATAGGCTCCAAAGCTACACAGAGAAACCCTGTCTCAAAAAACCAATAAATAAATAAAACAACAAATCAAGCCGGTTGGTAGTGGCAGATGCCTTTAATCCTAGCACTTGGGAGGCAGAACTCTGTGAGTTTGAGGCCAGTCTGGTCTATAGAGTGAGTTCCAGGACAGCTAGGACTACACAGAGAAACCCTGTCTTGAAAAACAAAAGTCCAAGGCTAGTCTTGATCTCAGAGTGAGTTTCATAGCCTGGGCTTACATGAGACCTTGTCTCAAAAAACAATAAATAACGTCAAGCTGTGGTGGTCTGTGGTAGTGGTGGTATACAACTTTAATCCCTGCACCCTGTGGGTTCGAGGCCAGCCTGGTCTACAAAGCAAGTTACACAGAGAAATCCTGTTTCAAATCCCACCCTCCGACATACACACACAAAAAACCCAAACAAAATAAATGATAAATAAATAAAATATACACTTTTAAGGGCCTGGTTTAGATAGTCAGGGAAATATGATGTCTGGCATCTGGGAAGTCATCCCAGGACTTTAAAGCTATTTGCTGAGGATAACAAAGACAGAGACTATTCTAGGCTACATTCTAGTTACCCAATCCTGGGAATCCCCTATTCCGGGGCTTTTTTTGTTTCTAGCTATAGTCCCTTGTCTTCCTGTTTAGACAACAGAATTGGGCTTTTCTGTTTCTCAATTTCAGCTCTCAAGGGAGAAAGGGGAGTTCCCTTAGAAGCCCGGGGAAGTTGCCAGGGTGGACCCCAGCTGTCCTGCCTGCTCTGCACTTTCCTGTGAACACAGGTGATGACACAGCCTGGTTGGGCTGAGATCAGACTTCCAGCAATTGCACATGGAGGCCTTGAGAAAGGACGACCAGGTTGTGGAGAGCAGGTGGGTCTTAAGTCTCCCGGATCTGCAGTTACAGGAGGTTGTGATGTGGGAGCTGGGATCCGAGCTTGGCTCCTCTGCAAGACCCACCAGTTCTGCTTTTGTTTGTTTTTTGTTTTATTTTTTTTTCGAGACAGGTTTTTTTTCATGTAGTCCTTGCTGTCCTGGAACTCCCTCTGTAGACCAGGTTGGGCTCAAACTCGGAGATAAAAGGTGGGATTAAAGGTGTGCACCACCACTGCACTGCCAGAAATACTCTTAAGCATAGAGAAGCTTTAGACCCTCACTCTTCGTAATTCTCCTGCCTCAGCATGAGGGTGCTGGAATTACAGGTGTGTGCCACCATGCCTGGTTATTTTTCTCTCTTGAACATGGGACAAGTGCTCAATGTTTATTGGATTAGGAAAACCATGAGGCAGGGTTCTAGAAACTGGCTTTGCCACCCCAGTTTAGGGGGGAGTTGTCTGAGGTCCAGGTACTTCAAAGGACAGATGGGCTCCAGCTCACCAGAAGGGGAACCCTGAAGGTCTCTGAGGGGATAGGCTTGGGTAACTGCCAGGCAGGCAAGGCCAAGACCTGGCATCAACCAGTGGCCCCTCTTCTGGCAGAGATATTTTGGCATGAGCCTGGCTCTGCCCATGACACTAATGCCCTCTTAATTAGTCAGGCTCTTGCCAAGCACTGGCCACCATTGTCTCATTTTAAAGAATTCACCTTGGATCCTGAGCTGTTCTGGCTCAGATGAGGAGGGTGGATGGCCAGGTGTTTTGTCCTTCCTCCAGGGGAGCTGGGCTCAAGGCTGGCTCCTGGGGCCAGCCCAGGTTTCTCCCACGGAAACTGTAACTTAGAAATTGTGCATGATGGGGCACACCTGCAATCTTAGAACTTGAGGCAGGAGGATAGCTGATAATTTGAAGCCAGCCTGGGCTAATTGGGGGATCCTATGTCTACATACTTCCCCCGAAAATGCTGGCAGGACTGGGAAAGATGTCTCAGTGGTTGCTACTCTTGTAGAGGGCCCAGGTTTGATTCCTAGCATCCACAACTTGGTGGCTCATAACTATATGTAACTCCAGTTCCAGGCGCTCCAACCAACACCCTCTTCTGGTTTCTGAGGCCCCTACACTCACACACATGCACACACACAAACACACACCATAAATAAAAATAAAATAAACAAAAAATAATAAAAATAAAAATAAAAAATGAAATAAATCTTAAAAGCAATGACAACAACAAAATGCTGGACATGGCAATACACCTTGCACTGCTAACACTGGGGAGGTGGAGGCAGGAGGATCAAGACTTGGAAGCAAGCTTGAGATAGACCCTGTTTCAAACAAACATGAAGCAAAAAGATTTCAGGAATAGGTTATAGGCTGCTTCCACCCTTTGGCCCCTATCTATGTATATTTGGTTTTTTGAGACAGTTTCTCTATGTTGCCCTAGCTGTCTGTAGACCAGGTTGGCCTTACACTCAGAGATCTGCCTGCCTCTGCCTCTCTAATGCTAGGACTAAAGGTGTGTTCTACCACTGCCTGGCTTCTTCCTTCCTTCCCTCCTTCCTTCCTTCCTTCCTTCCTTCCTTCCTTCCTTCCTTCCTTCCTCTTAAGACTTATTTATTATGTATACAGTGTTATTCTTTTATTTAAAAAGAAGAAAAGAGAAATGCTGAGACATGAGACATGTTGACTATAAGTTTATTATGAGGCCCGGCAGAGTAGAGAGACTAAGAAGAGGAACAGGGGTAAATGGCTGACCACCATGGCTGGTTGCCACAGAGAGACAGAGAGAGAACATAGGTGAGAGAGAGAGTAGAGAGGAAGCCGAGAGGAAGAGAAAGAGTAAATGGGCAGGGATCTGTCTTTTTAAAGGGGTCCTCTGCACCTGCGTGCAGACTTAGTTCCCGTGGAACCTTGGGCTGACCAGGGTACTGCCTGTTCCACCAGGTAACAGGGGCAGGCCAGCCTAATGCCTGAACCTTTCATGCAGTATTCTGGCATGTACATGCCAGAAGAGGGAACCAATCCTCATCATAGATGGTTGTGAGCCACCATGTGCTTTTTGGGAATAGAACTCAAGACCTCTGGAAGAAACAGCTAGGGCTCTTAACCTCTGAGCCACCTCTCCAGCCCCCCTCCCTTTATTTATTTTTAAGATAGGGTCTCATGTAGTCCAGGCTAGCCAAGACCTTGACCTAGAACTCCAAGTGGTGGGACAACAGGCCCGCATCATTCCTGGTTGGTTTCTTGTTTTGTTTTGTTTTTGTTTTTTTGAGACAGGGTTTCTCTGCGTAGCTCTGGATATCCTGGGACTAACTCTTGTAGAGGCTGGCCTTGAACTCACAGAGATCCGCCTGCCTCTGTCTCCGGAGTGCTGGGATTAAAGGCGTGCGCCACCACTGCCTGGCCATCATTACTGGTTTATGTAGTGCTGGGAATGGAACCCCAGGCTTGTTTCCCAGATGCTTGGTAAACACTCCACTAACCCAGCCTCTTCCCCACCCCTTCTTGGAGTGCCTGGTGACAGGTTCTGGCTGGCTTCCTCCTTCCTGTCCCCCTGCCTCAGTCTCCTGAGTACTCGGATGACAGGTGTGTGCTACACATCCAGCTGATATGGACTTTCACGGTGATCACACCCTTGGCTGGGACAGTCTCCTGATTTTTTTTTTAATTTATTTACTTATTTTTATTCCATATACAGTGTTCTGTCTGCATATTTGCCTGCACACCAGAAGAGGGCACCAGATCTTATGATAGATGGCTGTGAGCCACCATGTGGTTGCTGGGAATTGAACTCAGGACCTCTGGAAGAGCAGCCAGTCAATGCTCTTAACCTCTGAGCCATCTCTCCAGGCCCAGTCTCCTGATTCTAACTGGGGCCACCGGGCAGGTTCGGTGCCTACCTTAGATGGGGGCATTTTAGGACCCACGTGGAAGGAAGGTCACAGTTTGTCTATTCAGTTCTGCTAAGAAAGTCAGCTATAGGCTCATCCCTATCATCCCAGCACTCAGGAGGCTGAAGCAGGAGGGTGATCGCAGACAGGTTTAAGGCCAACTTGGGTTACATGAGATTCTGTCTCAAAAAGACCTAGGGGCTGTGAAAACAGCCAGCAAAATACTTGCTGAGCAATTATGAGGACCTGTGTTTTATCCCCAGATCTCAAGTAAAAAAAGCTGGATATGAAGCCAAGTGTGGTGGTGCACCCACTCCAGAGGCAGAGGCAGGCAGATCTCTGTGCATTTGAGGCCAGCCTGGTCTCCAGAGTGAGTTCCAGCCAGGGTTACACAGAGAAACCCTGACTTGGGGTGTTGGGGGCTGGGTATGGGTAGATGTGCTTGTAATCCCAGCCCTGGGTAAGCAGAGGCAGGTGAATGAATCTATGGGTTCATTAGCCTGTCTAGTCTAATCTGTGAGCTCTAGGTTTTGGGGAGACATCCTGTCTAAATAAACACCAGCAGATGTCCCAAGGAAGGACACTCAAGGCTGACCTACAGCCTCCACCTCCACATGCATGTGCAAAGGTGTGCTGTCCACACACACACACACACACACACACACACACACACACACATACCACAGCAAGCAAAAACATTACAAAAACAAAACCACTTTTTTTTTTTTTTTTTTTTGGTTTTTTGAGACAGGGTTTCTCTGTGGCTTTGGAGGCTGTCCTGGAACTAGCTCTTGTAGACCAGGCTGGCCTCGAACTCACAGAGATCTGCCTACCTCTACTTCAGGAGTGTTGGGATTAAAGGCGTAAGCCGCCAACGCCCAGCTCAAAACCGGATTTTGTTTAACTTATTTTATGTGTATGGGTTTTTTGCCCACATGCATGTCTGTGTGTCACATACATTCCTGGTACCCTTGGAGGACAGATGAAGGCATTGAATCCCCTAGAACTGGAGTTGCAGAAGACTGTGAGCCACTGTGTGGGTGCTGGAAACTGAACTTGGAACCTCTGGAAGGGCAGACAGTACCCTTAACTGCCAAACCATGTTTACAGCTCCCCAAACCCATATTTTCTAAGAGCCACCAGACCAGAAAACTGTGGGTCAGATCCTGTTGTGTTCAGTTTCCTTGAAGGCGAAGAGCATCTCGGGTGTTGATGGAGACAAAGCAATGGTAGGTGACAGCCTGGCCTGCCCTCCTGGTCAAAGGCAGCAGGCCTGGTGTGGCTCAGGGCCTGGGGGCAAAGCCCAGCTGGGGACTCATCCAGGCTGGAGTGTGGTCCTAGCATTGGCCCCTCCCACTTCCTAGACTCTGACAGGCAAGTAGCGCCAGTGGTGCCAGGCTGCTTCGAGGGGCCCTCGGAGCAGGTGACCACAGAGCCACAAAGAAGCTATTCATGGCCTCTGGTTCACGAGGCTGCCCCTTTATTGAGGGCTTGAACCACAGACGGCTGTGTGGTTTGCACGGAAGCTAATTCTGAGCTGTCTAGCCAGCTACAGTGATCTCTGTGTGTTCAGGTACCTATCTATCTCTATCATTTATTAGTCTATCTATATCTAGCATCTATCAATCTCTCTCTGTCTACCTATTCATACGTGTATATATACATTATTTTTTGAGACAGGGATTTTCTGTGTAGCTTTGTAGACAAGGCTAGCTTTGAACTCACAAAGATCCACCTGCCTCTGCCTCCCGAGTTCTGGGATTAGTGCCCGGCCCTATCCATATCTATTTATCCCTACCTCCTCTTTCTATCTGCCTATCCATATCTATCTAGCTATCTATTTATCTATCTTCATCATCATCATCTATCAAGCTATCTATATCATTTATCAATATATTTATATCTATCTACCATTTATCAAAATCAACCTATTCATCCATATCTATCCCTATCTCTCTGTATCTATCTATCTATCTATCTATCTATCTATCTATCTATCTATTCATCTAATTAGCTACCTGAAGAAGGCTTTCATGTAGACCCACCAGCCTTAACACTATTCATAGCAGAGGATGGTCTTGAACTTCAGACCCTCCTGTCACTACCTCTTGAGTGCTAGGGTCACAGATTTGCCCTGCCTTGCCTGGTTTATGAGGTAATTCAGGCAGAACCCAGGATTTCACTAACATTTGAGCCACATCCTTAGCTGTATTCAATGTTTTCTTTTACAGTCTTATTTATTTGTGTGTGGGCATGTGTGCCATGGTGCTGTGTGTGGGGGTCAGAGGACAACCTGTGGGAATCAGTTCTCTCCTTTTACCATATGGGTCCTAGGAACTGAGGTCATCAAGCCTGGTGGCAAGTGCTTTTTTTTTTTGGTTTGTTTTTTTCAAGACAGGGTTTCTCTGTGTAGCTTTGGAACCTGTCCTAGAACTAGCTTTGTAGACTAGGCTGGTCTTGAACTCACGGAGTGCTGGGATTAAAGGCATGCACCACTACCGCCCAGTGGGTGGTAGCAAGAGCTTTTACCTGTTGGGCCACCTCGTTGGCTGTATTATTTGCTCTTTTGAAATAGGGTCTTATGTAGCCAAGGCTGGCCTTCAATGCACAACGTAGTCAAGGCTTGCTTGCAACGTCTCAATTTCTTGTTTGTGCCTATCAGGTGCTGGGATTTCAGGTCTGTGCTGTCATGCTTGGGGGAGGGAGGTTGTTTGAGCAAAGGTCTCTTTTGGTAGGTGGCAATCTTCCTGCCTCGACTTCCCTACAGCTGCCCAGCACTGATGTCCTATTGAGACCAGGGAAACTGAGGTTCAGCTAGGACAAGATCACACACAGCTGTGAGGAGCTCCACTGAGCAGATCTGCTGACAGCCTCTCAGGGCCAGGCCTTCTGCGACTACCAGAGCATGGAAGGTTGGACCCTGCCTTGCTCCTCCAGTTCCCGAGTTCCTGGGAAAGTGTGAATGAGATTTCCAGGAAAGCCAGGAGGTGAGAGACTGCAAAGTTGAGGTGGTAAGGGGGTGCCATTCAAACTACAGCCTGGAACCACAGGGAGCTGGGTGTGGTGATGCATGCCTACCATCTCAGCACTCAGGAGGTAGAGGCAGGAGGATCAGGAGTTCAAGGTCATCCTCAGCTACATAGTAAATTTGAGGCTAGACTGGGCTACATGTGCTCTGTCACAAAGAATCAGCATAGGAAAAAAAATACTGCGACATCATGGAGATGGGTGCTGTGCAGCCCAGGGAGTCACTGCTGGGCCTCTGGGGGTCCCTGCTTTGCAGGGATCTTGGGGACTCTGCAGACCTCCCAAGCATCCTCCCTCAGGGAATTAAGTACAAGGTAGGTGTCAGGGAACAGGGCAGCCTGTCCCTGTGGCCTTAATCCCTGTCTGGAGCAAGTGCAGGGCACAGCATCCAGCCAGGAGCGACTCTGTTAAGTGCTTCTGTTTTGTGCTGTGCCCTCATCCTAGCAAGGATCAGGTGGCACTTGGTTCCCCATGGGGCCCAGGGACACAGTGTCCATGTCCCCATCTTTCCCCAGAGGGACCTGAGGTGGGGCTGAAGGGAAGACCTCGTGATGTGTACAGGGCTAGCTCATCCCTTGCAGGACACAGGTGCCAGGGTCAGGGACACTTAGGAAGGTGGGCATAGAGCAGGACAGAGCTCAGTGTGACTCTTACTGAATTTGCCTACAACAGGGAGACAGCAGCAACAACAATAATAACAGCCCCTGCACAAAGCTCAGTGGTTACAAGATCCAGCCAAAACTGCGGAATTCTCAGTTCACAAGGACATCCATCCTCTGCCCCAGGAGCTAACCTGGGAGAACTCGCCCCCAAGCCTTCACCGAAGCTAGAGCAAATGCTTATGTATCACCAACAATAGCTCAGAGAGAGCTTAAAGGGGCCTCCCTGTCACCAGAGGCAGAGGCAATCAATCTGAAAACATATAACTGGTCTCATGTGTGTGTGCCTCTGTGTGTGTGTGTGTGTTACAGATCCAGGCAAAGAAAAGTGAAAAACATTGGGATTAGTATTAAAGGGTTAACTGTTAGGGCGGTCTGGTTCACATAAGCTAACTGTATGCAACTGAATATTATGTTGTATTGAAAAGGAATGACGAAGAGACTTTTTTTTTCTCCTGAGACCAGGTTTCTCTGTGTAGCTTTGGAGCCTGTCTTGGAACTTGCTCTGTAGATCAGGCTGGCCGTGAGCTCGCGGAGATCTGCCTGCCTCAGTCTCCTGAGTGCTGGGATTAAAGGCCTGAGCCACCACTATCCAGGTGGAAGCTACTATTTTTAACAAAGAATATGTAGTAAGACATGTAAAGTAAAAGTGGGGCTGAAGGGACAGTAAGTGCTTACATTACAAACACAAGAACCTGAATCCCATCCCTGGAACCCAAGGAAAAAAACAGGTATGGCCAGGCATGGTGGCACATACCTTTGGTCTGTGAGTTTGGGGCCATCTGAGGCTACATAGCAAAACTCTGTCTCAAAAAAAGAAAAAAAAATAGAAGAGGAGGAAGAGAAAGAGGAGGAGGAGATGAGAAAAGACAAAACAAATAGCAAATGACCACATAGCTGGGGATCAGGAGTTGGTATACATCTTAGGCTATATAAGAGTCTTTCTCATGAAACCAAAATCAAAGAAACAAAACAACATAAGGTGGTAACTCAGCTGCAGAGTGATCACCTAGAATCCCCCAGTGAGGGGCTGGGGTGTGGATCAGTGGTAGAGCACCTGCCTAGAATCCCCCAGTGAGGGGCTGGGGTGTGACTCAGTGGTAGGGCAGCTGCCTAGAGTCCCCCAGTGAGGGGCTGGGGTGTGGCTCAGTAACAGACTGCTCACCTAACATGCAAAAGGCCATGGCTTTCATTGAAAATATCACAAAACAAATGAAATTATCAGAGGAGTTGAATATACATTCATGTTTGCTTGTCTCATTTAAAGAAAAACACAAGCAAGGATCTGTACCTGGTGGTGGAGAGGGTGGGGTGGGAATGGGGCGGTGAAAAGTTGTTTCCTCATTTATATTTGAACTATGCAGCTGTAGATGTATTGTCTGTTCCCAGGGATGGCACATGAAATGATGACAATTAAGGCTTTGGTTCTGCTGAAATGAACCTCAATTCTCCACAGATGACCTCATCCAGGGCCAGATGGATTTCCCCCAACATTTAAGCCACTATTCTGAGTGCAGGACCTGCCTTGCCCTAAGGGGAAACCCAAGGATCCTCTCTGTGGTCTCCTTCCCACTCTGATTGTGTGTGTGTGTGTGTGTGTGTGTGTGTGTGTGTGTGTGTGCTTGTACATCTGTGCATGTGTGTGCGCAAGTGTATGTGAGCGTGCATGCAAGCAAGCGTGTGCATGTGAGTGCAGACCAGATGTTGATGTTGGTCTTTCTCAATTGCTCTCCACCTTATTTTTATTTTTTTGTGTGTGAATGTCTGTGGGCACTGAATGCGTGGAGGGCAGAAGACAAATTATAGAAGTCAGTTCTTTTCTTTCAGTATATGGGTCTTAAGGAGCCAATTTAGGTCTTCAGGCTTGGAGACAAAGACCTTTACCTGCAGAGACATCTTGCTGGTTCCTCCATCTTATTAAGATTCTTTTTTTTGGGGGGGGGCAGGTTTCGAGACAGGGTTTCTCTGTGTAGCTTTGGAGGCTGTCTTGGAACTAGCTCTTTTGGCCCAGGCTGGTCTTAAACTCACAGAGATCCGCCTGCCTCTGCCTCCCGAGTGCTGGGGCTAAAGGTGTGCGCCACCAACACCCAGTCAGGCCTGAACTTTATTCTTATGCTTGCACAATCTGAACTCTGCCTATTGAGGCATTTCCCCAGGCCAGTTTTTTCCACTTACCTGTGTGTGCCTGAATGTATGTATGGGGGGGGGCATTTGTGTAGCACAGTGCAAGGGGGTAAAGTCAGAGGACAACTTGAGGGAGTTGGTTTTCTCCTTCTACCAGGAGGGTCCTGGAGACTGAATTCAGAATACTTTTGTCCTCAGAGCCTTTGCTCTAGCTCCCAACTTTTTTTTTAATTAATCTTTTTTAAATTTTTATTTAATTTTATTTTTACGTGCATTGATGTGACAGTGTCATAACCCCTGGAGATGGAGTTACAGTCAGTTGAGAGCAGCCATGTGGGTGCTGGGAGTTGAATCTAGGTCCGCTGGAAAAGCAGCCAGTGCTTTTAACTGCTGAGCCATCTCTCCAGCCCCCCACTTTGGGTTTTTGAGGCAAAGTTTCATATAGTTCACGCTGGCCTGGAGTTCCATATGTAGCCTACGATGACCTTTTACTGCTGATCCTGGTTCCTGATCCTCTGATGTGCTAAGGTTACAGGTTTGCACCCCACACCCAGCCATCCCCCACAACCTGAGCCTAAAGCTTGGGACTGATGGTGAATGCACCCATGTCCTGACCTGATGGTAAATGACTAATCAATAGCTAGCATTTATGGAGCCCTGACACATATCAGACATTGGCTTAACTGCCTGATGTGTAATGAGGCTAACTTGTCCAAGTCTGCCCGAGATGCTCCTGGGTTAAACAGGTTTGAACAGAGTACTAGATCCCAGGCACCCCTCAGTATAGAGTTTTGGGTGTTACTGCTTTCAGTCTTCTGACTTGCTTCCCCAAGGCTGGCCTTGAACTTGTAGCAATCCTCCTGCCTCTGTCTCTCAAGTTCTGGGATTACATGTATAAGTCACTGTACCCAAGAATATATATATTTACTACAGAAAAGGGAAAGCTCAGAGAGTCTAAGTAATCTGTCCAAAGTCACACGGCCAGAGAGGGTGGCTGGGCATTGACCTAGTTCTTGGTGACCTTTTCCATGACCTCTAAGGGATTTCCCAGCAAGGATTGCTAGGGGCTTCTCTACCCTTCTTCTTTGATAGTCCCTAGAAGGAACTGCCTGGGACAGGGATCTGTTTGGACACAGATCACCCTAAGGACTGGTCAGCCTGTGGCTGGGCAGGGCCAGAGGGCTCAGATCTTGTGGGCAGCCTGTGGTAGAGCCAGCATTCCAGGGGCCTGCCTGGCATGTGGGGAATGTCCTAGAAGTTTCAGTCTTCCAGAAACTCAAAGGGAAGTGTTCTTACATGGGGTGGTGGGTGGTGGGAGGTGGTGTTTGGTGGGAATGCCCCTCTGGTCTGGAATCAGAGGGGGTGCAGTCAGAATCACACTGGGGCTGTGCCATGCCAGCCAGTTGTCCTGTTTTTTGGATCTTCCTCGTAAACAGACTGCAATCTCTGCCTTACCTACCCGGCTTCCTGGTCGACCAGCAGCCCAGGGTTTTAGCATCACCAGAGTGGGAATGCTGGTCACTGACTTGTGCCACAGGGTGGCTGTACTCTACACTGGTCCTGGAATAGAACAGGCCCTGAGAAACCCTGAGGCGGGCGGGTAGAGCTCTGTATGCTCCTTGCTGAGTCCAACCTCTGTTCTACCCCAGGATCCTCTGTTTCCAGCCTGTGTCTTCCGGTGTCTCTGGCCTCTTCAAGGAACAGCGCTAAAGCTACTTCCTGGTGCTCCCTGGACCCCTCCCTCCATCCGGAGCGTATCATTACCTTAAACCTGGCTGATCCTTCCCATCTGCTAGGTTTGGGGGTGGGGTGCTCCAGGGGAGCCCCAGAGAGCAGGAGAAAGTTGGGGATCATCCAAATACTGAAGAGGACGCTAGTGGAGGGGCAGTTAATTGGACTAGCCAACCAGCACGAGCCAGAGGCAGAATTGCTAAGAGTTCGAGTCCAGTCTGAGCTATACAGCGACTTCAAGGCCAGTCCGGGCTACAGAGTGAGAGCCTGTCTTAAAACCCAGAAAAACCCTCAGGAGAAGCGCAGAGGCCCCGGCGCGCACTGCAGAGCCCCCTCCCCTGGCAGGACGGACAGGGGCGTGGCCTAACAAAGTGACGTCACCCGCATATAAAACCCAGGGCGCCGCCGGTCTGGCTTTGTGGAGCGCTGCAGCGGGCTAAGCTGTGCTGCTGAACAAAGGAGGTCGGGCGCAGCCACCCAAGCTCCCGGGGCCACTGGGCCGCCCTCCGCCACCATGACCGCCAACGGCACAGCCGAGGCGGTGCAGATCCAGTTCGGGCTCATCAGCTGCGGCAACAAGTACCTGACAGCCGAGGCGTTCGGCTTCAAGGTGAACGCGTCCGCTAGTAGCTTGAAGAAGAAGCAGATCTGGACGCTGGAGCAGCCTCCCGATGAGGCGGGCAGTGCGGCTGTGTGTCTGCGCAGCCACCTGGGCCGCTACCTGGCCGCCGACAAGGACGGCAACGTGACCTGCGAGCGCGAGGTGCCCAGCGCCGACTGCCGCTTCATCGTCGTGGCGCACGACGACGGCCGCTGGTCGCTGCAGTCCGAGGCGCACCGGCGCTACTTCGGCGGCACCGAGGACCGCCTGTCGTGCTTCGCGCAGAGCGTGTCGCCGGCAGAGAAATGGAGCGTGCACATCGCCATGCACCCACAGGTCAACATCTACAGCGTCACCCGCAAGCGCTACGCGCATCTGAGCGCGCGTCCGGCCGACGAGATCGCGGTGGATCGCGACGTGCCTTGGGGCGTCGACTCGCTTATCACCTTGGCCTTCCAGGACCAGCGCTACAGCGTGCAGACGTCGGACCACCGCTTCCTGCGCCACGACGGGCGCCTAGTGGCGCGGCCCGAGCCAGCCACGGGCTACACTCTCGAGTTCCGCTCCGGCAAGGTGGCCTTTCGCGATTGCGAAGGTCGCTACCTGGCCCCGTCCGGGCCCAGTGGCACCCTCAAGGCTGGCAAGGCCACCAAGGTGGGTAAAGATGAGCTCTTCGCCCTGGAACAGAGCTGCGCTCAGGTGGTGCTGCAGGCGGCCAACGAGAGGAACGTGTCCACGCGCCAGGGTGAGTTGGGGACATGTCCCCCTTTTGGGTCCTGATAAAGTGCACAAAAGCATCCTCCCAACTCGGGCATCCTTCTGCTTCCCGATCCCCCTCCCCCATGCGCTCCCGTTAGGCACACAGGCCTTTATGCCTCGCCTAGAGGGAGGTGGGCTTGTGTTTTAGAAAGACTGGGTATCACTGTGTAGCCCTGACCGTCCTGGAACTCGCTCTGTAGACCAGGCTGGCCTCGAACTCACAGAAATCCTTCTGCCTCTGTGTCTTGAGTGCTGGGATTAAAGGCCGTGTGCTACCTCCCCCTGTCCAGGATGTGCACTTCTGCCCGGAGGAGGTGACGTGGGGTGCGGCCTAGCATATCCTAAAGCAACGTTGTCCACCTCCCCCACCCCTGGCTGGGGGCGTGGGTCTCCCTAGACCTAGTTTAGATCTTCTCTGTTCCCTCTTCCCAATCTGGTTGTGGGCTGATCCTCTAGGATAGGCTGCCCCAGGTCTTGGGAAGGAAGGGTTCACCCTTGTCCATTTCCTCCTGCACCCTTCCTCCTGTTCCTCGGGCCTTTGGCTGGAGGGCCAGGAGATGGTCACCCCTGCTCCTCCCGCCTTTCCTGGCGAGATGGAGGTTTGGCGGGGCTTTTGATCCCGGCGGGGTGTGCGGGGCGGGGTCGGCCCTGCTACGGGGGAGGGGGGGATGTCCGCCGGGGCCGCCCCTCCCCCACCCCGCCTCCCCTCGCCTAGGCCTGGCGCTCCGGGCCGCGGCCTTTGTGAGCAGGGGGGCGGGTCGCCTCGTCTGGGCCCTCCCTCGTCCCCTTTGTCCTGCTAGGGCTCTGCAGATGGGAAAACCAGATGCGGTGGAGCTGGGGGAGGGGATCGTCTTGGGCGGGTCCCTCTGCGGAGGAGCCACCCCCAACCCCCTAGGCGTCGTCCCCGGCCCTGGGTACTGTGGTGTGGAGGCTCGGAGTGCAGCCGCCTGGGTCTTCTTCGCACCCCGGCTGGCGGGTGGCGTGGCCCTGGTGGCTGCGCGCCAGGTACCCTCCCTGCCCTCTGGTGCACGCCTCGCGGTCCGGCACTCGGCCCTGCGAGTGTCTAGAAGCCTCTACCCTCGAGTGAACCGGTCCCCAAGGCCCCTAACTGGGAACAATCGTTTGCAACTGGATCTGTCCCCATCCAGGGCCTCCAGCAGGCTGGCAGGCCATTTCCGACCCGCATGGGCGTGCCACAAGTAGGCGCCTCCTTTCTGGCATACCCCTTACTTCTTTGCCAAAGGGTCTTTGCTGCCTGCTGGCAGGGGCTTGTGAGATCTCGCTGCCTTGGATGGGAAACTGGACCCCAGGATTTGGAGATAGCTGAATGGGAGCCTGTGGCGAGGAAGACCTCCCTCCCCCAATGCAGAGGCCCAAGCTCTGGGTGGGGCCTCCCAGAGTTTGGCTGAATTAACCCTCAGAAAGGTGCAGCAGCCATTTGCTTTAGGTTACACAGTAAATCAGCAACATGCTGAATTGAGTGTATTTGATTCCAGAATGTTCTCTCATTTTACACACACACACACACACACACACACACACACACACACACACACACACACTCCAATGCATGTCAGCTTCTCTTGTTTCACAGTTTCACATTGCTGGATGAAGGGTCAGAGTTCCCACCTGTTTAACAAACACGGAGATATAAGAGATAGTAAATGTCTCTTGGGAACAAGACTGGAATGTACAGCAAATGATTGGGGGTACAGGACCAGGGTACTAGATTATCAAGGTCAGGGGTCTCTTCTGAGCTGCCCCCGGAGAGTGAATAGAAGAAATTCCGCAGGCATCAAGTATATGGACTGGTCTTGCAGGCGGAGGGCACAGTCAGTGCAAAGGCCCTGAGGCAGGGAGGTGCAGAGAGAAAACCCTGGATATCCGGGAGGAAGACTGGCTGGGATTTGGGACTGGAGGGAACCCTGCAGATGCCAGGGACTCCCTGGCAGAGAGACTGGCTGTCTACTGAGCTGTGTCCAAGGCTTGCTGCCCTGGGGAATGTTAGGCTGAAACAGGTGACTTAGACCCTTGGGGCCAGGAAGGAGCTAGAGTTTTGCGAGCCTGGGCAGGTACTCCCCTGAGTGTGTCATGATTGTACATGATTCACGCTGATGAGGCAGGAAGAGGTAGAAATTGGATCTGAAGGGAACTTGGAGTCATGGTTAGACCTCTTCTGCCCTCATATTGGGGGTCTGAGTCTCATTCTCATGTCAGCCAACTCCCTGGCTTTTTTGAGGTGAGCTGCTGGGTGGGTGTGCCGGGGAGGCCATTTTGGGCAGGCCTGCGTGGCAGGGAGGCGGGGCTGGGCTTCGGAACTCCTAGCCAGGAATAGGGGGAGGGAAGGCGCAATTTGGGGCTGTGAATCATCCCTGCCAAGTTGCTTCCTGCTCCCCGGCCTCAGTTTCCCCATCTGTAAAACAGATTCCTGGGTCCTGGAAGGTGTAGATCGCATGAGAGGAGTGAACAGGATAGGGGGAGAGTCTTCTGATCCTCACAAGCCCTTGCTGGCTCAAGGAGACCCTGTGCTGTATCTTCCCACACTGCCCAACCTGGTTCACATGTTGGGTTCTTACCCCCTGCCCCAGCATGCTTTAGAAGGGTCTTGTCCCCATCATTTCTGGGGTGGCTGGCTGGGCTTTGTGGGATGTCTAAGGGTCCCGAATTCTTGACAGGATTGGCATAGTTTTGAGCCCTGAGTGGACTCTGGGGGGTGAAGTGAAGTCCTGGAGGATTCTAAGCTGAACCCCCTTCCTAAATCAGATGGGTTGTGGAGGATGCTTATTTAGAATAAGGCAAGAGAATCTGGCAAGCTGCTGAGCTCAGGAGGCGGGTGAGGGTTGGGGGACCCTCTGAGTCACCAAAGCCTGTGAAGCTGGAAGATAACCACGCCCCCTCCTGTGGGCTCCTGGAGCCTGTGACTCAGGTTTTCTGTGCTGCACTGTTGAAAAAAAATCCCACAGAAATTCTGTTACCATAGCAACGCAGCTCCAATGTGATTCCAAGGCCAAGTGGGGTCTTTCCCCCTGGGCTGGGCCTTGAAGCGGCCATTCTGCAAGGGGACTGACTTTCCCCACCCTTCCTGCTGAGGGCGGAGACCTCTGCATCTCCTAGGCAACAGACCCTCACATCCTTTCAGGGTCCCAGCAGAGATGATCTTTTTTGGCAGGGTAGGGAGACTGAGGCACAGAGAGGCGAAGGCATTCACCAAAGGTGTCTAGAGTCCATATTTGGTGCCTCACTGGCCTCTTAGGCCTTTAAACAAAGCTTGGCTGCAACAGCCCCTTTGTACCTGGAGATGAGATCCGGATGGTGGCCTGGATGAGGTTCTTTTTGTCCTCAGTCTGAATGGTCTCATTTCTCAGAAATTACTGCAAGGCTGACTATTGGTGTATTGTCCTCGGTACTGCCCCGCCTGGAACTCTGTGCCCACAACTTCTTGAGCCCGTGCCTCTCCCTTGTACAGGGATAGCTTGCATGCTGGGAAGCCAACATTTCAGCCGCCTTTACCTCACCCACCTTAGCTTTGGTTTTTGTCTTGTCCATCTGGCTTTCAAGTCTCCATCCTCCTGCCTCCATCCCCAGAATGCTGGGTTGAGAGTTGTGGGCCATCACTTCTGATTGGCTTCCAGCCCCCTCTTGCTTGCCTATCTTGGAGCAGCATTTTGCTGCTGGGGTGGTTGGGAGGGGCTTTTCTTTTCTTTTTCCTGAGACAGGGTTTGTCTGTGTAGCCTTATCTATCCTGGAACTTGCTCTATAGACCAGGCTGGCCTCGAAGAACTCAGAGATTCGCCTGCCTCTGACTCCTGTGTGCTGGGAGTAAAGGTGTGATTTGCTTTTATTGTGGGAAAGTGCTGGTCAAACCTGAGGCCTTGTGCATGACAGGCAGGTGCTCCACCGATGACCACACCCTCAGCCCCCCCCACTTCTCCCCCCATCTAGGCAAATGCTGTTACTGAGTCACATTCCCAATGTTGGCTTTTCTTTCTCTTTTTCAAAATAAAATTTTACTCTAATTACCTTCATCAATTATTTGTATGTGGGTGTGTATATAGGCTACAACACACACATGGAACTTGGTCTGGTGGGAATCAGTTTTTTCTTTCAACCAGTTGGGCCCTGGAGATGGGACTCTGGAGGCTTGGTGACACGGGCTTTTACCCACTTAGGTCCCAGTGCTGGGTTGTCCTGGCTGTCCCATTACCCTCTGGGCATGTATTAAGTGAATGGGATTCCTTGCCCTTGTTGGCCCTAGATGTGGCTATTCTCTCAGTGGGCTGTGCTGACCCAGCTTTCTCTGCACATGGCAGCCCAATTATAGGCAGGCAGAGGGGGCAGTGGGAAGCACCCCACATTCATGCGGCCAGCTGTCTTCTCAATGTTTAGCAGTCCCT
Source organism: Cricetulus griseus (assembly GCF_003668045.3). NCBI lineage: Eukaryota > Metazoa > Chordata > Mammalia > Rodentia > Cricetidae > Cricetulus > Cricetulus griseus. Next base: position 79,526,427 of record NC_048597.1, read on the forward strand.
GTTGTGGCCCTGGGCAGGAGAGCCAGTTTCTGCTTGAGAAGGTGGGCAGTTGAGCAGACTCCAGCCCAGAGCTGTGGCTTTGGGGTGGCTGCCTAGCCTGGGAGGGCCTTCTCACCCTCTCCCATGCTTCAGTGGAGGGACTGGGTTAGGATATTGGGTGACCCACCATCGAAGCCATGTCTGCTGATCTAGAAGTGAGGGATAAGACATGGCCAAGCATTTGTCTATCCCCAAGAAACCCCTTGGTTTTGTTGGGTAACCTTGAGTCAAGGCCATGCCACCTCGAAACCTCATTTACTTTGTGAGGTAAGGGTCCCCATTGCACAGCACAGATAGAGACACTGTTGACAGGATGGCACTGGCTCACCCTTGGATGGGATGTCGACCAGGAATGGGTTCCTAGGGGCAAGGGTAAAGTGGGGGGCATCTGCCTTCTCCTACTTGGTCCCTGCTTCATTAGGACACTTAAAGACAATCTTTAAACCTGGCAGTGTACATTGTGACCTGGCTGAGGGCATTTTTAGAAATGCCTCAGTTTGTCTTGTTAGGACCCACGATCCCGCTTCCAGGTGGAGGCAAAGCCAGTGTGCAGAGCAGGTCCTAGGAGCAGCACCTTACTTGGGCTCAATGGGGTCATGTAACACGGGAATTTAGCAAGAAGTCAGAAAGCCTTGGGGCACACACCTGTAATTCCAGCACTCAGAAGGCAGAGGCAGGTGGATCTCTTGACTTCAAGGCTAGCCTGGGATAGACAGTGAAACCCTGCCTCAAACAAAACCAAACCAAAAAAGAGGGAACGATGGAGAGATGGCTCAATGCTGTAGGATGTTTGTTCTTTTGTTTTTTTTTTTTTTTTGAGATAGGGTATCTCTGTGTGAGAAAACCCTGGCTGTCCTGGAACTCTAGACCAGACTAGTCTCTAACTCAGGTCCACCTGCCTCTGCCTCCTGAGTGCTGGGATGAAAGGTGTGTACCACCACCACCCGGCTCTACAACACTTGTTCTTACAGAGGACCAGCGCTTACATGGTGGCTCACAGCCATGTGTAACCCAGTTCTAGGAGATCTGGCCTCAGAGGACACCAGGCCCACATGTGGTTCATATCCACACAGACAGGCAAAACATACATATAAAATACAAGTCTTTTCCTTTTTTTTTTTTTTTTTCTAGACAGGGTTTCTCTGTGTAATAGCTTTGACTGTCCTGGAACTCACTCTGTAGACCAGACTGGCCTCAAGCTCACAGAGATCCACCTGCCTCTGCCTCCCAACTGCTGGGATTAAAGGCATGAGCCACCACTGTCCAGCAAGAAATATATATGTCTTTTAATTAAAGAAAATTAGCCGAGCAGTGGTGGCACAGGCCTTTAATCCCAGCAATCAGGAGGCCGAGACACTCGGATCACTGTGAGTTCGAGGCCAGCCTGGTCTACAGAGTGAGTTCCAGGAGATCCAGAACTGTTACAAAGAGAAACCCTGTCTTGAAAAAACCAAAAAAGAAAAGAAATCAATAAAACAGAGAGGAAAGGGGAGGCCCAACAACCTTTTTGGGTGGCCATGTCCACCAGCAGGGAGATGGTAGGGTAAGCTTCAGTGTCTGTGGCTGGTGGGGGCAGGGATAGAGTATGACTTCATCTTTCTCCCTTTTGAGAGTGTGTGGTGCTGGGGATGGAGTGCTGGGCTTTCCACCATGCTAGGCAAGCACTTTACTACAGAGCTATATTCCCAATCCCCTCTCTGTTTATTTTATATATAGCCCTGGCTTAGAACTCATTACATAGACTAGGGTGACCTCAAACTGATAGAGATTCACCTCTGCCTCCTGAGTACTAGGGATAAAGGCATGTACCACCACACCCATCTTCTTTTTTAAAAAAAAATGCATTTGGCTGAGTGGTGGCCCATACGTTTAATCCCAGCACTTGGGAGGCAGAGCAGGTGGATCTCTGTGAGTTCCAGGACAGGCTCCAAAGATACACAGAAAAACCCTGTCTCAAAAAACACCCCCCCCCAAAAGCATATATTATTAGTTTTGTATACAAATAGCAATAGAACTTTTCTGGGGCCCGGGATTGGGTTCTAAAGATTGGTTCCAGTCTTTAGGTGGTGGTCCACATGCTATGATATACATTTAGATGTCAGACAGAGTCCGTTCTCCTTCTGCCGTGTTGGTCCCAGTATCACACTCAGGTTGTTAGGCTCAGTGGCAGGTGTTTTTACTTCAAAGGGCCTGCAACCCTTTGTGTGTTGGAGCGCGCTGGGGGTGGGGTCCCTGTGGTGTAGCTCAAGCTAGCCTTGAACTTCTGATCCTTTATGCAGTTCTGGGGGTGGACCCCAGGACTTGGTGCATGTTAGGCAAGCACTCTACCAACTGAATTATAGCCACAGCTCTATCTTATGTTTTGAGATAGGGTCTCACTCGTAGCTGAGGCTAACCTCAGCCTGCTGAGTGCTGCGATGATAGGCGTGGGTTGCCAGGCATAGCTCATACTTTATATTCTTTTACTTTCACAGATCCCCTCTTTGAGAAGTGGGTAGTGAGCCCCCTTTTACCAGCACCCCGCAATGTGACATTCTGCAGAACTGGCTCCATCTGTGTGTTTGTTCGATGGTTTTGGTTGTATTTAAAGCAAATTCCCAACACTGGGGCGACTTATCCGGAAACGCCCCCATCTGTACCTACAAAACCAGGCCGATCCTTACATAACAGCCGCATTGCCTGACTGGAACCAATCTTTAGAACCCAATCCCGGGCCCCAGAAAAGTTCTATTGCTTGGCTTTAGAACAACTTTGTGGGTGGTTCGTTTTGAAGTTTGAAGACTTACTTCCTTTTTGTCTTTTAGGGTGCTAGAGATTAAAGAAATATATATATATATATATTGAAAGAGAGAGAAAGAGAGGGAGGGAGGGAGAGAGTGTGTTTTATATATCCCTGGCTGGCCTGACTCAGTCTTCTGAGGACTGGTACCTCTGATTTTCATTATATATGTGTGTGCCCCTAACATGGAGGTCAGAGGTCAACATCAGCTATGTTGTTATCTGTCATTCTACACACCTTTTGTTTTTTCTGAGACAGAGTTTCTCTGTAGCTTTGGAGCCTGTCCCGGAACTCGCTCTGTAGACCAGGCTGGCCTTGAACTCACAGAGATCCACCTGCCTTTGCCTCTTGAGTGCTGGGATCAAAGGTGTGCACCACCACCATCCAGTTTACACACTTTTTTTTGAGCTGGGGTCTTACTATGTAGCTCTGGATGTCTTAGACCTCACTTTGTGGACCAGACTGGCCTCAGACTCACAAAGATCTAGCTCTGTCTCCTGACTGTCCACTCTGTACTTGACACTGGAATTTCAGCCAAATGTGGTGGCGCATGCCTTTAATCCTAGCACTTGGGAGCCAGGGGCAGGCGGATCTCTTCAGTTCAAGGCCAGCCTGGTCTATAAAGCAAGTTCCACACAGAGAAACCCTGTCTTGAAAAACCAAAAACAAAAGAAAAAAAAGGGATCTCTCAGTGGCCTAGAGATCGGTGATTTAGCTAAGTCATTGACTTTCCTGTATTGGGATTTTCAGCTCTACTGCCATGCCCGGCTTTTATGTGGTTTCTAGGGATCTGAATTTAGTATCTGCGCAAGTGCCCACTGCCAGGATACCATCTGAGGGATCAGAGCCCCACTTGAGGAAGCCCACTGCCCTGTGGCACCTTGAGTGCGGTGAGATAACAGTGGCCTCATTGGCCGGGGTCTCCCTCTGCAGGAATGGACCTGTCGGCCAATCAAGATGAAGAGACTGATCAGGAGACCTTCCAGCTGGAGATTGACCGTGACACGAGAAAGTGTGCCTTCCGCACCCACACGGGCAAGTACTGGACGTTGACATCAACTGGAGGGGTACAATCCACTGCATCCACCAAGTGAGTGACACCCCACCCCCGAATCATTCTCCTGGGACTGGGCAGCTCACTTGACCCCCGTGTTGCCAACCCCTCTCCTCTTCCCCAGGAACGCTAGCTGCTACTTTGACATTGAGTGGTGTGACCGTCGCATCACTCTAAGAGCATCCAATGGCAAGTTTGTGACTGCCAAGAAAAATGGTCAGCTGGCCGCCTCAGTGGAGACAGCAGGTAGCCACATGGGGGCGTGCACCCAAGCCTGTTTCCTTAGTGTCTTAGAGGGACAGTCACCCTGTGGTCAGTCACCAGCCCCACCTGAACCTCTCTCTCTGTGTGCAGGCAGCTCCTTAGGTTGGCACGGTTAACCCTTAGCTTCTTGATGTCCTTCTCTGAGGCACACCCTGGCTGGCCCATCCCTGTTGCTATAAACTCAATGGTCCCTTTCCCTGTGACAGGGGACTCTGAACTCTTCCTCATGAAGCTGATTAACCGCCCCATTATCGTGTTCCGTGGGGAGCACGGGTTCATCGGCTGCCGCAAGGTCACGGGCACCCTGGATGCCAACCGCTCCAGCTACGATGTCTTCCAGCTGGAATTCAATGATGGCGCCTACAACATCAAAGGCAGGTTCTCTGGGTGGGGATGCTTACAGCCATTCAGGGTCATCAGGGGATGGGTGTCCGGTGGCCACTGGGGTAGCTGCTTCCCCTTTTGTCTGTAGAGAGAACTTTCCCAGCCTATCCTAGGCAGATGGAGAAGGTGGGAAGCGGCTGGGGATGGTGGTGCATGGCTATAACCTGAATCTGAGGCAGGAAAATTATCTAAAAAAGAAAAGAAAGGATAAAAGGAGAAGATAGAAGATAAGGATATGATACCTTGGCTGTGGGACCAAGACTAGGATGAGAGGACTCCCAACGGTCCTGAGGTGTAAGATGTGTGTGTATGGCCTTGGTAAGGCAAAGCCCACTCCTTTCTTTATAGTGATGAGGACTGAACTCAGCCACACCCAGCCCCTCACTGGGGGATTCTAGGCAGGGGCTCTACCACTGAGCCACACCCCAGCCCCTCACTGGGGGATTCTAGGCAGGGCTCTGCTGCTGATCTACACCCCTCTTTTTTTTTTTTTTTTTTGAGACAAGGTCTCACTATGTGTTCCTAGCTATCCTAGAACTTGCTTTGAAGACTAGGCTGCTCTTAAAGTCAGATATACCTGCTTCTGCCTCTCAGATGTTGGGGTTAAAGGTATATGCCACCATGCCCAGGCCCTAGTCCTCTTATATTTTTTTTAGGTTGAGATGGGGTGTCAGTAAATTTCCCAGGATGTCCTTGAATTCTAGATAATCCTCCTGCCTCAGTTTCTTGAGTATTAGGATTACAGGACTGTTCCCACGTCTAACTGACCCCACTCAATTCTGGAAGTTGACTGTGGGAGGGGATATTAACCCTTTCAGGAATGGGTGTGGGGTGGGAACACAGCTTGACATGTAGTCTTCCTCCCCAGACTCCACGGGCAAGTACTGGACAGTGGGCAGTGATTCCTCGGTCACCAGCAGCAGCGATACCCCTGTGGATTTCTTCCTTGAATTCTGTGATTACAATAAGGTGGCCATCAAGGTGGGTGGCCGCTACCTGAAGGGGGACCACGCTGGGGTCCTGAAGGCCTGTGCGGAGACCATCGACCCCGCCTCACTCTGGGAGTACTAGGGCCACCTGCCCTCTGCGGGCCACTCATCCAGTCCCTCCTGCTATCCTAACTCGCCACGTGGCCCTGCAGCAGGTGGCAAGCCCCTTGCCTTTCAAACTGGAAACCCAAGAGAAAACGGTGCCCTTGCCTGTTTGCCCTCTGTGGACCCCTTACCCCTAACTCTCTGCTCCCCATGGGTCAGCGGCTGCAGACTGTCCCTGGGAGGGACTTTGGGTCCCTTCTTTGCCATGGGGCATGCTGGCACCTATCTTCTGACCTCAGACAACTCTGAGCCTTATTTCCCCAGGAAGTGGCCTAGGAGAAGGGGGGCGGGTGTGAGGGAATTACCCCGCCCCTGAGCTTGTAACTGGAATCCCTCCCCCTGGAGATCACACCTCTTTGACTATCTGGCCCCAGCACCTGGAGGCAAGCCTTTTGGTGGGACTGAAGCCAGGTGCAGCCTGGTTTGCCCACAAGTTTTTGGTTTTTGTTTTTTTCCTGTATCATGGCTGGAGAGTGGTCTTTGGGTGGCACTGCCAGGTCGCCCCTGCACATTCTGGGGTTGGGGGATGGGCCTTGCCCCCATCTCTTTCCTTTTTACCCTGGCCTGACTGGAAGCAGAAAAATGACCAAATCAGTATTTTTTTTGTTTTTAGAGGAAATGTTACTGTTGAAAGGGCCCCTGGGCAAAACTTGCCTGGCTGGTTGTAGCTGTGAGTGGTCTTGGGGGAAGACACTGACACCTGGCCTCCCCAGTGGGCTCCCTTCCTTCCTCCCTACCTCCCTCCCTGCCTGCCCACCTCCAGCCCTGGCCCTGTGATTGGTGCTCCATGTCTTCCTGACACCTCGGGGCTCCTGGGGTGGGAGAAAGCCAGGTGTGTCCCTCCTGGGAACCCTGGAGTAAACCTCAGGGGGGCCCTTCCCAGACACCCCATTCTACCAATTCCCCAACACCGTGCATCTCATTCACTCGGGGTGTCTCGGTCTTTTATTTTTTTGTAACTGTCATTTGTATAACTCTGAAGACCCATGATAGTAGCTTTGAACTGGAAAATAAAATAACACCATGTCTGCAGCCTGTGTATGTCTCACAGAGGAAGTGGATGGGGCCCAGGGAAGGACCAACCTGGATATTTAAAAGTGTAGGCTGCAGGGTGGTGGTGGTGGTAGTGGTGCTGGTGCTGGTGCTGGTGCTGGTGCTGGTGGATGCCTTTAATCCCAGCACTCTCGAGGCAGAGACAGGCAAATCTCTGTGAGTTCAAGGTCAGCCTGGTCTACTGGTCACGTTCCAGAACAGTCTCCAAAACTACAGAGAAACTGGGTTTCCAAAAACAACAATAAAAAGTTCAAGCCAAGGGCAGACAAGAGGTTTCAGCAGGTAAAGTTGCTTGCTGCCAAGCCTGATAACCCAACACCCATGTGAGGAAATCTGGTGCAGTGGTGTACACCTCCTCCAGGGTTTGGAGGAAGGGTAGAGACAGGAGGATCCCTGGAGCTTGGAGGCTGCCCAGCCTTGCCTAATCTGTGAGCTCTGGGTTCAGTGAGAGGCCCTGTCTCAGTAAGGTGAGGGTGGGTTGAAGAAGACACCCCAAATAGACTTCTGGCCTCCACACCGAGACAACACACACACACACACACACACACACACGCACGCACGCACGCACACACACACGCACGCACACACACACACACACACACCCCAAATAGACTTCTGGCCTCCACACCGAGACAACACACACACACACACACACACACACACACACACACACACACAAGCCAGGCCTGTGATCCCAGCTACTCAGGAGAGGAGGTTGAGGTAGGAGGATCATAGATTCAAGGCTGCCAAGGTTGCGGAGTGGGTTCAAGGCTAGCCTTTGGGCACCTTGAGGGGCAGGCTGGATGTAGTTCGTGGGCAGCATAACTGAGGCTCTAGATTCAATTCCAATAAGTTTGACCACAAAATGTGTTGGTCAAACCAGGCATGGTGGTGCAAGCCTTTAATCCCAGCATTTAAGAGTCAGAAGCAGGCAGATATTTGAGTTTGAGAACAGTCTGGTCTACAAAGCAAGTTCCAGGACAGCCAGACCTGTCTCGAAAAGCCATGAAGGAAGGAAGGGAAGAAAGAAAGTCAAGAAGAAAGAAAGTTAAGAGACAAGCCAGTAGGCTGCCTTCATCTTTGGAGGGCAGGCTAGTGTCTTAGTGTGCCAGAGGGTCTGCGGGTTGAAACCTACAGGATTCTAGTGGCTTGTCTATGCGAATCCTCCCGACAGTCAGGTACTTTGTTGGGACTTTTGGAACATCCCAGAGTCCCATTTATGCAGGGGGACACTAGGGCGTAAGGAAGAAAAAAAAAAAAAAAAAAAAAGCCAACATTTTTTGCTGTTGCTGGAGAGTGCTGAGTAGCTCCAAGCCCCAGCAGCTGGAGGCTCTCTGCAGAGGCGGTTGGAGAGCCACACTGATTGGCTGCTGATGACGAAATGGAGAGGCTGCGCTGTGATTGGCGGTTCCCGAGGGAAGGCGTGCGGGAGATTGACTGGGGCAGATGGCCACAAAGGGTCCATTGGCCCCCGCAGGGTGGAAGCTCGGCCCCAAGCCAGGAAAGTGTCAGTGACACGAGAGACAGATGAATCCTGTAGAGTCAAGCTCTCAGCCTTTGGTGGGGGCCTCGTTGAGGGAAAGGAACATCCTGTCGATCATCACCACCAAGTACAGCCAAGCACTGCGTGGCCACCTGATGACTGTGGAAGTCCCACACGTGATCGTGGGGCGGGTCCGATGGAGGAGGCAGGGGCTGAGTTTAATGGTAAAGGCTCCCGGAGTCTGTTGCAGGCAGCCCAGGGTCTAAGGGAGGAGGCACAGATCTGACGGGGGCTGGTACAGGGTCTGATCCAGAAAAAGGGACGGAAGAGCTCCTGGTCAGGGGACTCTCCTAAGCACAGGCCCTGAACAGAGGAAGCTGTCAGAGAATGGCTGGGCTAGTGAGGACAAGTTTCAGGGGCCCAGGCAACTTGTGGAGGTAACAGGCATCTTGGAGGGAAGTGGGGGCACCCATGAGCCTGCCCACACCATAGATATGTCCGAGCACATTTGTACATAGAGCAGCTCTCATAGCCAGCTGTAGCTGGGTACCAATGTGTCCCTGTACTCCATCCCTTCATTTCTTCCAGCTGAGTCAGGGACCCCACAGCTCCAGATGGATCCCCTATAAATCTATTTTTGTGTGTGAGTGCAGGAATCTCACTCCCGTTGCACAGATAGGAAACTGAGGCAGAGTCTCGGGGAAGCTTACAGCACAGGGTAGTGAATGAGTTTTCTCTCTCTAGGTAAAAAAAAAAAAATTATTTGTACAACTGTCCTGCCTGCCTGTATGTATGCGCACCACTATGAATACCTGATGCTTGTGGAGATGAGAAGGTGTTGGGTCCGTTGAAGCTGGAGTTATGAATGGTTGTGAGTCACCACGTGGGTGCTGGTCTTCTGCAAGAGCAAGCACGCTTAACCATGGAGCCATCTTCAGTCTCCCCCACCATCATTACTTTTTTTTTTTTTTTTTTTTGAGACAAGGTCTCATGTAGCTCAGGCTGTAGTCAAAAGTGACCTTAAATGTTGGGGAATATTAGTTTAAGCTGTGTTGCATTTGTTTAACCATGTAAAGATGTGTGACTTTTGTTTATGCTTCATTTGTTTAACTCTGTGAAGCTGTGTTACTTTGCCTGTCTAAAACACCTGTTGCTCTAATAAAGAGCTGAACACCCAATATCAAGACAGGAGCAAGGATGGGGGGTGGAGACTGGCATTTGGAGAGAATAAATAGGAGAAATTTGGAAGCAAGGAGCCAGGAAAGAACAAGGAGAGGAGGACGTCATGGGTTGGCCACCAGGCCACCCGGCCGCCCAGCCAGCCACAGAATTAGAAGAAAAGAAAAGAAATAGAGAAAGGTAAAGCCCAGAGGCCAAAAGTAGTTGGGATAAGTTAAGAAAAACTGGCAAGAAACAAGCCAAGCTAAGGTCGAGCATTTATAAAGTAAGAATAAGCCATGTGTATTTATTGGTAGTTGGGTGGTGGGCCCCCCAAAAGAGCCCAAGGGTAAAAAAACAACCAGCAACACTTAACTTTCTGTCTCTTGCCTCTAGCTCCTGAGCGTTGGGTGATTACAGGTGTGTTGGCTTTGGACCCATAGTTTCATATATGCTAGGCAAGCACGCTATCAAGTGAGCCTCATCCCTCTTTGTTTTCTTTTTGGACAGGGTCTTGCTATGTAGCCCAGGCTGGCTTCTCAAACTCATGGCAACCTTCCTGTTTTAGCTTCCCAAGTGCTGGGATTACAGGCTTGAGCCATTGTAGGAAAGAAGAATGGAGAAGCTATTCTGGCCCTCATGGGTTCCTCCAGTTCTGTCAGAGTTCAGGAAGCTTGGCAGGTGGGTGAGAGTCCCCTCTGGGGTTTGTCAGTGCAGACTCCAGCTTCAGCACCCCCAGTTCTATCCTGCAGGTCTAGCCTTCAGGAAGCCTAATGAGATGGGACACAGTCTAGTGCTGTGATCCCCATCAGATCTCTCTGATGGGGAGCTGATGAAGGCCCCTAGGAATTTCCCAACCAAGTCCACATTAGACACCCTGTCCAAGGCCTGCTTCTAATCCCTGTGGGGACCTACGGGAGTGACATCTGAGTCCCCACAGGGCCCCCATTTTCTCCAGAGCTGAGTGGCCTCTCCTACTGGAGAGACAAGATCTGACCTTGTTAAAGTGTTGAATGGAAGGAGCTGAGGAAATAGTCCAGTTGGTAAAATGCTTGCCTTGTGTCTTAGTTAGGGTTTCTGGTGCTGTGAGTGGACACCATGACCACAGCAACTCTTAGAAACATTTAATTGGGGCTGGCTTACAGTTCAGAGGTTTAGTCTATTATCATGGCTGAAAACAGGGCAGCATTCATCAAGGCTGACAGTAGTGGGGAAGGAGCTGAGAGTTCTTACATTTTGATCCTCAGGCAACAAGAAGTAAACTGAGTCATTGGGCATAGCTTGAGCAAAGGAGACCTCAAATCTCACCCCCAAAATGACACACTTCTTCTAACATGGCCACACCCACTCTGACAATGCCACACCTCCTAATAGTGCCATTCCCTTTGGGGGCCATTTTCTTTCAAACCACCACACCTTGCAAGCATTTGGACCTGAGTTTGATCCCCGGAGCTGGGGAGGTAAGAACAGGCTGGGCTCACTGGTCCTGCAGCCCAGCTGAATTGGCAATCTCAGAAACCAAGATGGATGGCTCTTGAGGAACAACACCGGACGCTGACTCCTAGCATCCATAAATATGTGCACACATGTGTCTGCACATATGCATGTAAAACCCTAATCCACTTGGTAATGTGTGCCCGTAATCCTAGTACATGGGAGACAGGTGGAGGATCACCTTCTGGTTGAGGCCTACCTGGTCTACATATCCAGTTACTAAGTGAGACTCTGTCTCCAACTCGAGGGGTGGCTCTCCCCTCTAATCCCAATACTCAAGAAGCCCAAACTGGAAGGTTACCTAGAGTTCAGTGCCAGCCTGGGCTACAAACTGAGTTCCAGGCTGAAGGAGATTAAGACTATCTCAAAACCAATCAACCAAAAGAGCCTACTGGATTTCCTTCAGAAGATAACTTGCGTTGGGCTGTGGTGGCACACGCCTTTAATCCCAACACTCAGGAGGCAGAGGCAGGCAGATCTCTGAGTTCAAGGCCAGCCTGGTCTACAGAGTGAGTTCCAGGGCAGCCAGGGCTGTTACACAGAGAAACCCTGTCTCAAAAGAAAAAGAAAACTTAGTGCACAGGCACTGTGTGTGTGTGTGTGTATGCATATGCCCGTGCCCTTACTGTTTACAGTAAATGAGTCTGGGAGGCATCCAAGAGCATCCTGTTTTTTCTGTGTTGAGCAATGGATAAAGAGTTCCTGACCTCTCTGGGTTGTCGCACACTTGTCTAGATGGGGAGATAAGGGATTCTGGGTCGGTCCCTTGAGGTTGATAATAGCAGAAGGGACAGATGGGGTCTCCCAGGGAGAGAGATGCCTGAGAGGGAAGTGGCGGGTGGGCTTTAAGTTTGCCATGAAACCCGAGCCTCTTCCTGGGCCTCTGGCTTAAAGCCTCACATGGCAAAGTCATCCCCACTGGGAGTTGGGGGGAGTGGTCAGCATTCCTCTCCATTTCCTTGGACCCAGGCCTGAACCTTGCAGGGAGGAGAAAGATGGGGGCGCTGCCTTCTTGAGTTCCCTAACTAGAGCCACACCACCAGCTTTCAGTAATTAATGATATTTTTGATACCACTGCAAGAAATTAAGAATGTTCAGTGGGGAAGGTTGCTGACACCTGGGACCCATCCCTGGGCTCCACATGGGGGAGGGAAGGAATGGACTTCTGTGAGCTGTCTGGTAATATCCACAGGTGTGTGGTGGTATACTTGCATGTGTACCTGTGCTCTCCCCGCTCTCTCTCTCACACACAAATGTAATTAAAATTTAAAATAGGCAGAGGCAGGCAGATCTCTGTGAGTTCCTGGCCAGCCTGGTCTACAGTGTGAGATCCAGGACAGTCAGGACTACACAGAGAAGCCCTGTCTCAAAACCAAAATTTAAAATAAAGTTAAGATCGTGAGGGGCATGTGAAGCATTTTACTTATATTGTTCTATGATTAAATAAAATTTGGGAGTTATATATCAAGGTAAAAACCCGAGTGATCAGAGAAGCAATGGAGAAACAACCAGTGACCTCCTTCCTCTCTCCTCCAATCCTAAAGGGTCCTCGAGTCTTTCTAAACCTTTCCCTACTATTCTCTATATTTCTCTATATGTATTTTGGGTCCTTCATAAACCTGTATGGCTAATTTCAGTCAGCCAATCACTGACTCCCCTCTCTGATTCAAGGTAAATTTTATCAGCAATCTTGGAGTGTTGGTGGGAAAAATATCCCACTATAGGCATGGTGGTGAAGGCCTTTAATGCCAGCACCCAGGAGGCAGAGGCAGGTGATCTCCGTGAGTTGGAGGCCAGCCTGGTTTACATAGTATGTTTTAGGTCAGGCAAGCCTACATAGCAAGACCTTATCTCAACCTCCCCCTCCCACCAAAAGAAATTAAGATAATAAATGTATAAAGTCAAAGGGGAGGTGGCTAGAAAGATAGCTCAGTGGTTAAGAGCATTTGCTGTTCTTGCAGAGAACCCAGGATCGTGTCCCGGTACCCACATATCTCTAAGTCCAGTTCTAAGGGATCTGACACCCTCTTCTGGCTTCTGAGGATGCTACATACATGGGGTGCACACACATACAAGCCTGCAAAACATGCATGCACATCAAAGTAAATAAATGAAAATAAAACCAAAGGGGACTTCAAGAATCAAAGGGGACTTAGAGATGCGAGTCACAGAAAGACAGAAAGCATATCCTCCCTTTTTTGGGGGCACAGTATGGGAGAACTAAACCCAGAGCCTCCCACCTGCTGAATGCCCCCACTAACCTGCATCCTCCGCTCACCCTTTTTTATTTATTTTGAGATGGTATATATTTTTTTTTTATTTTGCTTTTTGGTTGTTTATGTTTGTATGGTGTGTGTGGAGTGTCTATGTGTGTTTGAATGGGTTGGATGCATGTGCGTGCTCGGTGTGTGGAAGTCGGAATTTGATGCTGAGTGTCTGCTTCCATCATACTCCAGAGCTTGGAGCTTGACAGTCCCCCTGTGTAAGTAGCCACCTCACTGCAGGAACCCAACCACTGTCTTGGAAGTGCTGGGGCTACAGGCTGTCTGCTGCACGCACAGCCCCCAGTGCTGGGATCTAGACTCTGGCCCTCATATTTATTTGGTAGCAGCTTTCTCCACTGAGCTATCTGATTAGCATCCCTACCATATTTCGTTTGGTAGAGTCTTACTATGTAGCCCTGGCTGGCCTGGAACTCCTTACCAAGACCAGGTTAGTCTTGAACTCTTAGAGATCTGCCTGCTTCTGCCTCCTGAGTGCAGGGATTAAAGGCGTGTGCCACCACTGCCTGGCCTGTAGACAGGACCTTTAAAGAGAAAGAGAAGCCAGGCCTGCTGATGCAAGCCTACAATCCCAGCAAAGTGAAGGTGGAGGTGGGGGGATCAGGAATTCAAGGCCAGGTTTGGCTAAATGTCAAATTGGAGGCCAGCCTGGGCTATATGAGAGCCTGTCTCTCTTTCCTTTTCTGCAAATAAAGAGGTGAATGAGTTAAAGTGAGGTCAAATGAGCTGGGGGGTGTGGCTTAGTGGTAGAAGGCTTTAGGGAGCATGTGCAAAGCCTGGGTTCAGTCCCCAGCACTGTAGTTAGATACACGATAGATAGATAGATAGATAGATACACAATAGATAGATAGAAGACAGATAAATAGATACATGATAGACAGGTATATAGTTAGGTGGGTAGGTAGGTAGATGACAGGTAGGTACATAGATGATAGATAGGTAGATAGATAGATTCGATATAATGAGGTCATTAGGCAAGATTTGATCCAAAAGATTGGGGTTCCTATAAGAAGAGTGAATCAGGCTGGCCAACTCTGGTAGCACCTACCTGTAATTCTAGCACCTGGAGTCGGGTGGGGATGGAGGCAGGAGAATGGGGAGCTCAAGGGCATCCTTGGCCACATAGTGAGTTTGAGGCCACCCTGAGCCACACAAGACTCTGTCAAGACCCTTTCCCATTAATAACAACCCAAAATCTCAAAGGAAAACCTCCCTGGTAAATCATAAAGCCCACACTGGCACATAGACAGGCTTCCCTGGGAAAACACAGCCCTTCAAGACAGTGTAGTTTATCTGAGAACAGACGACAGGAAGCACTGCAGGGGAGGACTCAGATGCAGTGCAGCCAGGAAGGGCCCAGCAGAGTCACCACGTGGACAGGAGAGCTGGGCAGCTCAGAGGAAGCAGATCACACCAGAGCCATCTGCCTAGGAGCTGGGCCACAGCTTCCTGCAACGTGGACCCTGTCACACCCAACCATAGCACGCACTCGCCTGGGGACAGAAAGCAGACACAGGATAGTTGGTGCAAGGGTCTGCTCACTGCACCTGAAGGTGTTAGCCCCCCCAAAAAGAGGGGGAATCATGGTGTCTGCTTCAGGTATTACCATGCCGGCTGATCTCAGGACCCTAGCATATATATTTATGTGTTATTATAAATATATATGTATATTATAGAATTAATAAAAATTAGGTATTTATGTTTTTTGAGACAAGGTTTCTCTGTGTGTACCTGGCTGTCCTGGAATTCGCTTTGTAGACCAGGCTGGCCTTGAACTCACAGAGACCCCCTGCCTCTGCCTTCCAAGTGCTGGGATTAAAGGCATGAATACATCATCATGTCTGACTACATTTTGCATTTAAACACACACACACACACACACACATCACATACACACATCTCTCACACACACACCACACACACATAGTACATACACACATCACATACACATCTCTCTCTGACACACACACTACACACACACATAGTACATACACACATCACACACACACATACATACACACTCCATATCTGCACACACATGTCCCGCGCGCTCTCTGTATTTCTCGCCAGCAAGAAATCATACACGGGACACTCGGATCCTTCTGCAGACAAGCTTTAATGCATCTTGAGAGTGAAAGAGCATAAGCTTCCCAGAGCGGAGACCCTGAGCCAAGAATCCCGTCCCCTAATAAAGGCTGGCAGCCGCCGCCTGGGACGTGTCACCCTATGATTGGCTGTAGCTCATCCGGCCATATGATGCCACGGAATAGGCAGAGATCAAGGAATGGAAAATTACCCAGCGCCTGCGCAATAATCTTGTTTACATTCGGTGCCTGCCGGATGCAGGCGCCATCTTGTAATGGAGAATGCAGGGACGGCTCCCTACATCTCCCCCTTTTTTATTAATTAATGATAAGGCTTTATATTTTTACAAGCAAATAGGTCACCCAAATGTTGAGGGATAGAGGCAGAGGTTGTACCTTCCCAATCAAATATTAAGACTGTGTACAAGAGTCGCCATCAGGCTGTTAGCTTGACCCGAAGCGCTCTCGACCTGTCCTCTGCCGTTTTTCTGGGAAAGGGAGACTAGGGCAGGCAACCCTTATGCAGGACAACATGCCTCCCAGAGAAGCCTGTATATTGGGCAACTCTCTGTGCGATGCCTTGCTCGACATCCCTCATGGGCTGCTCAAGCCAGGCACTCTACCCTGTGCAATGAGCCTAGGCTCCGGGTGTGCAAGAGCTGTCTGGCCAGCGGCCTATTGCTTAAGCATAGTTATCCAAATATCAGTGGAAGCCCCTTGTTCCAAAGCTACAAGCGCTTGGGCGATAACCACCTTGTCTCTCTTAGTTTGAGCCCTGAGCCTACAGACCAGCCAGAGAAGCAACATCAATCCGCAGCAAACGGCTGCACCAAACAATCCCACCTCCACCCATTCCTTAAAATAGGAGACAGCTGAAGCAATCCATGATGACAGTCCCTCCGTCAAGGACAGGAGTTAATCTGGATAATAGCGGCTCTCAACTCCCGGGGAGAGGGTGGAGTTCTGACTTTTGAAGATCCGAAGAGGCTCTTCGGGTTGAGTCTTTCTGGGATCCACAGGGGATTTTCTTCATCCTGTGGAAAAACACATATAGCTCCCCTGGATCTTATGAGAATAGGATCCGGGCCTCTCCAAAGACCAGTTAAGACATCTTTCCATTTTACCATCTCCTTAGACCTTTTAGGTTCTGAGGTATGACGCTTGGCCGCTGTATGGCCCTGAGCGTCGGTGTTTAGAAAATTAAGGGTAAAGAGTGCCATGGATATTGCAACTCTTGGCACCGAGGGTAAGGATGCTCCCATTCCCTCCTTTTGTTTGATTAAATAAGACTTAAGTGTGCGATGGGCACGTTCCACAATGCCTTGTATAAGGTAGGCCAGTTAGATGGGTAATTTCCATCTGTCTGTAGAAGTGCTGGAACTTTTGAGAGGTATAAGCCGGCCCATTATCTGTTTTTAAGAAGCACACAGGTGGCTAGGTAAAGTCTTATTTTTGTAATACAGCTGAACTTTCTTAAACAGTAGCTTAACTTCTTTCTGAGGCAGGGTTTTTTTTGTGACTTTGGAGCCTGTCCTGGAATTCGATCTGTCGGACCAGGCAGGCCTTGAACTCATAAAGATCCATCTGTCTCTTACTCCCGAGTGTTGGGATTAAAGGCGTATGCCGCCAACGCCCAAAACTTAAAGGCGTGTGTCACCAACACCCTGAGCTTAAAGGTGTGTGCTACCAACATAATAGCATCTTTTACAAAACAAGAACTTTACATTGTCAGGCTTTGTTTAAAAATTCTAAATTGAAGCTCTTTAAGTACAAACATTAATAAAATCAAACATTTGAAAACTGGTTTTAAAAAGAAATTTAAATTCCCTTAAGGTCTTTCTTTAATATATAGAAGCTTTAACATTTTAAATCTTAACTGAAAAACTTGTTTCTAAGATGGTACCTCTAATTTCCATGCGGTAACCTTTAGTTAAGATGGCGGTCTAAGTATCCTTTTTTTAACTTTAGCAAAATGGCTACCGTCAGTCATGTGACCAGCTACAAAATGGCCGTACCAGGAAATAGAACATTTTAAAACAAGCATACATAAATTACTTGAGCGAATAACATGCGCGGCCTTTTCCCCTGTCAAAGACTGGGAAAGCCATCTGCAATTTTCTCCGCTCCTCTAATGGTAAAAAGGAGTCGGTACCAAATTTTTGTTGTAACTCATATAATGGGGGTGCTGATGGAAGTACACCCGCTGGATTAACAGGTCTCTTAAATTTACCGGGGTGTGACCGGTTATCCCCTATTTTCTCTCCCCCCTTTTTTGTTTCTTTTTCACCTAGCTGAGCTGTTTCCCCAGTATTTAAGACTTCATCTCCTGAGCTTTCAGAGTCATCAGAGCTATCAAGATTTAAAGCTTTTACAGAATCATCTAACAAATTATTCACTCCCTTGTCATTAGACAATCCGGGAGGTCCTTTTTCCTTTTTCGTTGCCGTTTTGTTTTTTGTATACACTCCCCTGTCATTCGACACCCCGGGAGGTCCTTTTTCCTTATATTTTATTGTTGGGCGCGCCCCATCTCTCACTACATTCGGTTTCTGATATATAATTCTGGACTTCTTTAAGATTGCTACAACAGTGAGAAAAGTCAAAATAGCTCCTAGTAAAAGCATAGAAGCCTCTATATTAACCTCCCACAATAGCAACATTCCCAAGCCAAAGTCCAGAAAAAACATACCTCTCCGAATTTACCACCCTGCAGTTCTGAATCCGCCTTGTAGCCAAGGGGTCTCCGCGGTGCTGGAGATGTTCATATGTTCCCGGGTTTCGGCACCATATGTCCCGCGCGCTCTCTGTATTTCTCGCCAGCAAGAAATCATACACGGGACACTCGGATCCTTCTGCAGACAAGCTTTAATGCATCTTGAGAGTGAAAGAGCATAAGCTTCCCAGAGCGGAGACCCTGAGCCAAGAATCCCGTCCCCTAATAAAGGAGGGCAACCGCCGCCTGGGACGTGTCACCCTATGATTGGCTGTAGCTCATCCGGCCATATGACGCCACGGAATAGGCAGAGATCAAGGAATGGAAAATTACCCAGCGCCTGCGCAATAATCTTGTTTACATTCGGTGCCTGCCGGATGCAGGCGCCATCTTGTAATGGAGAATGCAGGGACGGCTCCCTACACACACATACATACCCATATCACATGCGAGCACACATGCACCCCACTGTGTGCATATGGAGGTCGAAGGTCAGTTCTCTCCTTCTACCACATGGGTTTCCAGAGGTCCAACTCGGTTCATCAGGCTTGGTGGCAAGAGCCTGTCTATACCCCTTAGCCCTGCTCTATGTCCTTGATAATGTCTCTGTGAACATGGGCATGCAGTGATCTCTCTCTGCGAGATCAAGGTCTCAACTCTTGGTTCTGTTCTTTGGGGTGTAACTGCCCAGTAACAAGCTAGTGAGTTCATTCATGCATTCCTGCAGTCCTGGGGATTACAGTTAGGACCTTGGGCATGCTTAGGTGAGTGCTCCACAGTGGGGCTATACAAAAGCCCTTGGTTTTATGAGACAGCCTTTCCTTATGGAGCTCATGAATGTTTAGAACTTGTGATCCTCCTGACTCTGCCTTCTGAGTGCTGGCTTACATTTAGTTTTGAAACTGTTTTAGCCAGGCAGTGGTGGTGCACGCCTATAATCCCAGCACTCGGGAGGTACAGGCAAGCAGATCTCTGTGAGTTCAAGGCCAGCCTGGTCTACAGAGTGAGTTCCAAGACTTCCAGGGGTACACAGAAATCCTGTCTCAAAAAACTAAAGCCAGGATGCTGGAGAGATGGCTCAGAGGTTAAGAGTACTTGACTTTTCTTCCAGTGGTCCTGAGTTCAAGTCCCAGCAACCACATGGTATCTCACAACCATTTGCAATGGGATCAGATTCCTTTTTCTGGTATGTATGAAAACAGAGCACTAATATACATAAAATACATGAATAAATAAATCTTTGTAAAAAAAAACAAAAAACAACCAAGCAAACAAACTTTAATTTTTTTTGTTTGTTTGTTTTTTTGTTTTTCGAGACAGGGTTTCTCTGTGGCTTTGGAGGCTGTCCAGGTACTGGCTTTGTAGACCAGGCTGGTCTCGAACTCCCAGAGATCCGCCTGCCTCTGCCTCCCAAGTGCTGGGATTAAAGACGTACGCCACCACCGCCTGGCACAAACTTTAAAATTTTATATGTGTATGTGTGCCTGTGTCTGTATAAATGTATGCCATGTGTGTATGTGCCTGAAGAGACCCAAAGAACTTAAACTCCGGTCCTTTCAAAGAGTGGCAAACACTCTTAACCTCAGCTCCATCTCTTCAGCCCCTACTATTTTTTAAATATGCTTTAAATATGTACAGGGGACATGTCTTTAATTTGTGTGTGTGTGTGTGTGTGTGTGCGTGCGTGTGTGTGTGTGTGTGTGTGTGTGTGTGTGTTGGGGCGGCAAGGGGCTAGTGTGCCATTGTATCCTTGTGGAGGTCAGAGAACAACTTTTGGTGAGCCAGTTCTTTAATGTTTCACCTGGGTGAGGTCCGGTCTCTCGTTTTTTTGGCTGACACATTGTGTTTTCTGTGCTAGCTGGCCTGTGAGTCTCTTGTCTCTTGCATCCCATCTGGACTGCTGAGGATCCAGATGCATGCCTCAGTATCCAGCTCTCTACATGGTTTTGGTGTTGAACTCAGGTTTTCAGGCTTGCAGGCTAGCACCTTTACCTGCTGAGTCGTCTCCCCAATCCTGGTGTTTGAGACAGGGTCTCACTGTGTAGACTAGGCTGACCTCACACTTTTGGTAATTCTGCCTCTGCCTCTGGAGTGCTGGTATTATTTATAGGCATGTGCCACCATGTCCAGCTTAATTTTTTTTTCAAGACAGGGTTTCTCTGTGTAATCCTGGCTGTCCTGGAACTCACTCTGTAGTCTGGGTTGTCTTTAAACTCAGGGATCCACCTACATCTGCCTGGGAGTGCTGGGATTAAAGGCATGTGCCACCACACCTGGCTAAACTTTTAAACTATTATAGCAGCTGCCACCATGACTGTATAATCTTATTGACCTCTGTGACTGACAGTTCCTATTTTATTTGTTTACACATGGGATAGCATGTGCCTCATAGCTGGGCTCTTGAGTTGTCACCTAACAAAAGCGAACTTTCCTTATCTGCACACACAGGCCTCACTGTGTGGGATGCATGTCGTGTCCTATCTACATCCCCCCACTCACTGTCACATATGTCACTCCTCATTCATAACTAACAGAAATACGGTTGTATGAGCTACTGTGTCCACAACCCTTTGTGCAAATGTCCGGTCAGATTCTTTGGAGGGCAATTCCTTTATCATTTGACATTTTAATAGAAGTGGTCAAATTAAAAGATAAAAACAACAAAAAACTCTTGCTTGGTGTGGTGCATGACTGTAATCCCAGCACTAAGGAAGTTGAAGCAGGATACTCTGAAGTTTGAGGCTAGCCTGAGCTATATGTAAGATTCTGTTTCAAAACAAACAAGATGAGATGCAGTTCATTTGGTAGAGTGCTTGCCTAGTGAGCATGCAGCCTTGGGTGCCTGAAGTTCACTCTGGAGACCAGGCTGGCCTTGAACTCACAGAGATCCATCATCCTCTGCCTCCCGAGTGCTGGGATTAAAACATGTGCTGTCACGCATGCCCAGCTAGTTTTGGTTTTCTGATATAGGATCTCACTATGTAGCCCAGGCTGGGTTTGGACTCCTGATGCTCTGGCTTCAGATCTTGGTGCTGGAATTAAGGTTGGAGAACTACAACTTGCCGGCAATACCCTTTCTTCAGAGCTGCTGGCCTAACAAAGACCTAACTTTAGCTCATTGCCTGGGCCAGGGCAATACAAGAGGAGGAAACTGGCAGAGAAAGGCTGGGGACAGTGTTTTCCCTGAGTGCAGACTTAAAAGCTAAGCAGAGGATATTTTTGGTGTGTAGGGGATTGAACCCATGAATTCAGCATGCTATGTAAGCTCTCTATTGCTAAGCCATAACCTTAGCCCTCTTACTGTTTGAAACAGATAGTGTCTCTCTAAGTTACGTAGCCTGACCTTGAACTCACGCTATGATCACATTCTTCTTTCCTTTCTCTATTAAGTGGCTTTCCTCTTTCTCTTCCTGGAATCCCCCAGTGAGGGGCTGGGGTATAGCTCAGTGGTAGGGCACCTGCCTAGAATCCCCCTGTGAGGGACTGGGGGCGTGGCTTAATGGTAGAGGAAAGTGGCTGTGATGATGTGCCTTCACCGCCCTTGGCTGTTTGCTTCTTTTTGGCTGTCCTGGATGACATCAAATGACCGTTGCAATTGAAACCTTTCTAATGAGCAGCTCCCCAGACTTGGAAACTCTTCAGATCTGTGTGCCAGGATAGCAGGGAGTGGGTAGAGGTTTACCCAACCTTCCTCCGGTTTGCAAATGTGAAAACCAAGGCACAGGATGACCCTGGCAAAAATAACTGTCATGTACCTTTTTTTTTTTTTTTTTTTTTTTTTTTTTTTTGGTTTTTCTAGACAGGGTTTCTCTGTGGCTTTGGAGGCTGTCCTGGAACTAGCTCTTGTAGACCAGGCTGGTCTCGAACTCACAGAGATCCACCTGCCTCTGCCTCCTGAGTGCTGGGACTAAAGGAGTGTGCCACCACCACCCGGCTGTCATGTACCTTTCTGATTCTAAGAATATCAAACCAACTTCCCTGTGTCTTCTAGGGGGTCCCACTGTCTTCATTTAGGCCATTTCACAGAATTCACAGCAAATTCCCCTCAGGGCTAGGGACATTTTCTCCTTCTCTCTTCTTCCCTTCCCTCTTTATTTGAGGCAGAGTGTCACTAAGTAGTCTAGGCTAGTCTTTTTTGTTGTTGTTTTTTCAAAACAGGGTTTCTCTGTAGCTCTGGAGCCTGTCCTGGAACTTGCTCTGCAAATCAGGCTGTGCTCTAACTCACAGAGATGTGCCTGCCTCTGCCTCCCCAGTGCTGGGATTAAAGGCATGTCTAGCCTAGTCTTGACCTCTGTAATCTAGCCTGGCCTTTAGTTCTAGAGTGTTGGATTACACATGTAAGGCACCAATTCTTCTTCTCAACTCCCATCCCTTTTCTAACACCCCCTCCTTTCCCTACTTTTCCTCTCCCCTTCTGAGAGAAGGCCACATTCTGTACCCCAGGCTAGTCTTAAAATTACTATGTAGCTCAGACTAGTCTTGAACTTACTGCACAGCCCAGGCTGACTTCACACTCATGATTGTCTTGCTGAGTGCTGACATTACAGGCATTTAATACCATGCCCACTCGATAGGTTCATTCTTCCAAGCCCGCCAGACCCTGATCTGGGACTGAGAGTGTATTTCTGAGCTTAATGGTGTTTAAGGGCTTTGGGAATTTGGAAAATATCCCTAAGGAGATTATTAATGTGAGTGGTTAGTGCCACAGATGGGGACAGAACCCAGTGTCCTGGTTTCCTGTGGCTCTGTCACCTCTAAGGATGTTCTGAGTTTCTTGGTTGGCACTGGGTCCTGTCAAAATGGAGCAAGGAGAGAGATGCTTTTGGGCATGCCAGCATGACTTTGGAGGCTGAGCAGGCTGGTGTGGCTATGAAAGCCAGGGGCTCCAAATGCTGTTTTGAGGTCTGAGGGTGGAGCTCAGTTAGCAGATTGCTTGACAAGCAGTCAGGAAGCCCTGGGTTCGATCCCTAGCACACCTTCCTTAGCAGCCCCGTGCCTCTCTGTTCTGCCACGATCACACCAGGCCACACTTGAATGGTCACAGTTCAAGAAGAGGACACAGGGCTGGAGAGATGGCTCAGTGGTTAAGAGCACCGACTGCTCTTCCAAAGGACCTGGGTTCAATCCCAGCACCTACATGGCAGATCACAACTGTCTGTAACTCTAAGATCTGACACCTTCACACAGACATACATACAGGCAATGCACATAAGGTAAAAAAAAAAAAAAAACAAAAGAATTTAAAAAAAAGAAGAGGACACAGTCTCCATAAGATTGCATTTATTGAAAAAAAGATTGCATTTATTGATTTATTTAGCAAAAAAATCACTATGTAGCCTTGGCTGGCCTGGAACTCGTTATATAGACCCACCAGGCCAGGCTGACCTCAAACTCAGGGAGATCTGCCACCTCTGCCTCCCAAGTGCTGGGGTTAAAGGTGTGCACCACCACTCCCAGCTAAAGTTTGAATTTTGTATTTATTGTGTGGTATGTATATATGGCCTGTGTATGTGAGTGAATGTAGGTATGTTTGTGTCACAGTGCAAGTGTGGAGGCCAGAGGCCAGCTTTCAGGAGTTGGTTCTCATCTCCCACCATGGGATCTGGGTTTTGAACTCAGGTCTTCACACAAAATTTCATTACGTAACCCTAGAATTTGCTAAGTAGACTAAGCTGGGCTTGAACACAAAGGTGTGTCTCTGCTGGGATTACAGGGATGCACCACCATGCCCATCTAGGATACAATCTGAATTACTTTTTCTACTGTGTATTTTAAGTATGTGTAGTGAAGGCCAGAGGACAACTGTCTCCCTCCACATTTACATGGGTTCTGGGGATTGAACTCAGTTAATTAGGCTTGTGTGGCAGGTGCTGTTTACCCTAGAATGCAGTCTTTGTCTACATGGTGGGAAATCCCACTCTGTAGGCCAGGCTGGTCTGGAACTCACGGAGATCTGTAATCTCTACCTCCCAAGTGCTGGGCTCAAAGGCTTGTCCCACCATGCCCAGCTAGAATGCATCTTGTTTCCGTTACTGAAAACTGACAGGTCCCAGAGCCTGGGCTCCAATCGCCTGGAGGACTCACTGGACAAATCTGACAGACATCCTAGGACTACCACAGCTGAGCTGTCTATTACCACTGACAGTTAGGGATGGGCCGAGCATGACGGGAGAGAAGCCTTCACTTCCATGTTCCTTCCAGTTGAGCAAAACAAACAGGCCCTGGCAGAGGAAGCGATGGGAGGAACTGATGCGTAATTAAGTCCTGTCTGGTGAAGACTGAGACAGACCCTAAGACTTATGTCAGTGACTGTTTCCCCAGGGGTCAGCAGAATGGAGTGCTGGCACCACACCAGCCACAACGAGGGCACCAAGTTCAAGCAGGAGGCAAGTAGAGTCTGTGGCAGGAGGGTTTGGAGTTCAGCTGCCACCCTGAGAGAGAAACCCTTGCTGGACCACAGGGAAGGCAGTAGAGCACATTGGCACATGGCCAAGGTAGGAGTCCAAGTTCAGAATGCATAGGGAGCCTATTTTGATTACCGCCCCTTCCCCCAGATAGGAGAAAACTGAAGCATTATCTATCATAGCAAAGAACCACACAAACACCCCTGACAAAAGAACATGGGAAGGGCTGGAGAGATGGCTCAGTCAGTAAAGGGCTTGGCACAGAAGCATGAGGATTCAAGATTCATATAAAAATTAAACCTTGCCGGGCGCATGCCTTTAATCCCAGCACTCAAAGGCAGAGGCAGGTCTTGTAGACCAGCCTGGTCTACAAGAGCTAGTTCCAGGACAGCCTCCAAAGCCACAGAGAAACCCTGTCTCAAAAAACCAAAAAAAAAAAAAAAAAAAAAACCCAAAAAATTAAACCAAACTCCAGGCCAGGGGCAGGTAGGCATGTGTAGTTGAGTACTAGCCGGTTGGAAATAGGGTTCCTGAGGAGGCCTGTTGGTTAGAGAACTTAACTAAGTTGGTGAATTCTAGGTTCAGAGAGGTCTCAAAAAATAAGATTTACACCTTTGATCCCAGCCCTTGGGAGGCAGAGGCAGGCAGATCTCTGTGAGGCCCATCTATAGAGTGAGCTCCAAGCCAGTCAGGGCAACAGTAAAACCATTGTTTCATAAAACAACAATAAAAGATGGAGAACCTCCATAGGTATACTTGTTTACACACCCCTGTACCCTGAATCCCTACAGATGCTATATAGGCCAGGTGTGGTGGTACATGCCTATAATCCCAGCACTTGGGGCACTGAGGCAGGGCAGTCTGTTTGAGGCCAGCTAATCTTTGTAGAGTTCAAGGCTTAGCCTGGGCTACAAAACCCCCACTCCATGTTTGTGGGTGGTACTTCTTGGATAGCTTCTGTGACCCGTTATGCACAGGGTGTTTACTGAAGGACTGGGTGAGATGGCAACAACAGTGGAAGCGTCTGGATTTATTACTGAGGGCAGTGTTTGAGAAACCAGGTAAATCCAGTGAAGTACAAACCTGTAGGTCATGGTGGCACGTCTTTAATTCCAGCATGAGAGAAGTAGAGGCAGGCAGATCTGTTTGAGATCAGCCTGGTCTACACAGTGAGTTCCAGGCCAGTCTGATCTACACAGAGAAACCCTGTCTTTAAACAACTCCTGTGCACATGGTATCCAGAAAAGCTGTAATAAGGAAGATCCTGGCAAAAACTTTTGTAGAAACAAAGGTCTAAAGCCTTAGCAGTGGGTATGAACATGCAAGTAGGGGCATGGTGTGTGTGTGTGTGTGTGTGTGTGTGTGTGTGTGTGTGTGTCTGTGTGTGTCTCGGAGGCCACTGTTACCTAGAAGGGAGTTGTAACCAGCTGCAGAGCCTTAGCCAACACAAACTATGTGTAACCTATGCAGGTGCAGTTCAGGATGGCTGGGGACAACTAAGGAAGTCTGTAGGTAATGACTGCTTTGGAACTTGGGGGATATAGAGAAATTCCATTCCTAAATTTCAGCAGACTTTTTATCAGATGTGAAACAAGTCCAATAAGACAACAAATGGCAGGAAAGGACACTGCGTCCTCCTGGAGTGCTGTCTTGGCTCTCCTCTATCTGCAGGTCCCATTTCCCCTATGCCCAGGCCCTCCTGGCTGGGTGGCAGCAAAGGTCAAGGTGTGTTGTCTGTGGAGTGCAGTAACCCAGTCAGCCAGGCCAGGCACCCCCATGCCAGACTCAGTGCTGTTCTCTTCCCGTCAGCTGGATGAGGCTAGCCCAGGATTTGAGGGCTACCCTCTAATGCCACACTGGGAACATCTGAGGAAAGAGTCCTATAAGGACTGCCTGAGCTTTCAAGAGGGTTCTCTGCTAAAGCAACTTAAATTCTGTACCCTGGTTGGGACTTGGGAGCCAAGGCACCAAATTTCTTTTCACCACCCCATGATGCTGCATTAGGAGTTCCCAACCCTTCATGGGGAAGTGAGTGACACTTCCTGGGAACCTGTGATCTGAGTGACAGCAAACAGAGCCAAGAGAAGTGTTCACAAACATTTATTTACACAAAATTCAAGTTACATATGATACAGTCTTTTTACACAGTAGTTTAAACAGACTTGGTTCTCTATTTTTACTACCAAAAGGTAAAGAAAAACACTTAACCATCTACTTCATTTTTTTTTTCTCTTTTGTACAAAGTGAGATCATGCACTTTTAACTTTGAAATCTTTTGCTAAGTGCAAATACTAGATTCTCTCCAGTTTTAAGGCAAATACACCGGGAGTGGCTAGGCAGTTTCTCAGACCAGGAAGCAGCCTGGGCCCCAGAGGTTAGCGTGCCAGCTGTCTTGGGGATCCCTGCTGGCACACAGGTACTGGGAGGGCCACTGAGGACAAGATGCCTTGATGGAGATGGGCAGTAGCAACTGCCTGCCCTGCAGCCACATACAGACTATATTTCCAAGGATATGACCCTGACTTCATTTGCTGAGGGCCAAGGTCTAGGTGGCACCTGTTCTTCCAGCAACTCCAGAAACTTCCAGGTTCACCTGGCCTCTTTGTGGAGTTACGTGATAGGGGTACTGGGTGGACACAGAACTGGGTGTCCAGTCCAGCGGCTCATGAGGCTTGCAGGGGCAGTGCTTGGAATAACCACCCACCCGTGAGGCCTCTGGAGAAATGCAGGGAACACAAATACGCTAATAGTTAAGGTACTTGGAGGATCCTGTCATGCAGCATGTGGCCCATCTTTCCAAGGCACTGTCATTCAGACTAGTAGCACAGTTCAAGTGACCCACAGCAGAGCTCCCGAGGCACCGCTGTGTGCCCCACCCACTCAGGTGACCATGGGCACCTCCCCAGGGACATCTCACTTCCAAGTCTGTATACTCTGTGACCCTGGGGCACCCCACAGCAATCGGAGCACAAGGATAGCTGATACAACTGAGAAACCCATCTGTCTCCAGTCCTGTTCCACAAACAGGTTAGAGGGATACAGAGACCTGGTGTGGACAGGAGGGGATTATAGGCAGTGGGAGCATGGCAGGAACATTCTGACTTTAGGGAGCTGGGGCCTCAGCCTCTGCTTGCTTCCATTGCTAACTAATGAGGGAACAGGTAAGCAGGCAGGAGGGTTGCTGTAACAGATGCAGCAGCCCCAGGAGGCCATCTGCACCCCTAGGGACACCCAAAACACCTTAGAGGAGATGTGGCTCATCCCAGGTTGGTGACAAGTGAGGTCTCCCCCAGAAAAGTGGTAGCCCAGGAGTAAGTGACAACTTTGCAAAAAGGCCCTTTTGTCTAATGTCAAGTGTTAGGATGATTGGCTCTCAGCAGTTGCCAACCCTGGGGAAATACTTTCAACCCAACTTTTCAAGGATGGGGGACAAACTTGAGTAGCCCACAAACAACTTCAGGTCAAACTATGTGAACAGGAGAAGCTACATTGATAACAGAACAGAACTAGTGCCACAGACGAGTCTTGGAGGCCCTTGAACCTGAGTAGGCCTTGGCCCACAAGGGGAGAGAGGCCTGGCCTGGGGGATGCTAGGCCACTTCCCTTGGGGTTTTAATGGTATGCTGGGGAGGGAACATGGCAAATGACTAAAAGGCCTGAGCTTCATGGTCTGGGCCATTGCACCGGCTGCTAAGATGGCACAACCAGGGAGCTGCCCTAACATTGGCCCAGTGACAGTCAGTCAGCACCCAAAGGGTATCAGACCTGAAGGATCAGTGGACCTTGCAAAGGGAAGAACAGAAGGACACCGGCCCACCATCAAGAGGGAAGCCAAGACTCCACCCATACTAAGGTGAGACTGGGTCCTCCTGCAGACCGGGTCCAGTGTGGCTGGACAGGGCTTTGGGTGTCAGAAGCGATGCCGTGGCTGGGGGCCAAAGTGCATGGGCAGGTTATGTTCCAGGGGGACATGCACATGGCCAAAGTCGTAGTTGACTCGCACATTGGGTAGAGGGGGTACGTAGGGTGCTGGCACAGGACCTATGTTGATGGGGAAGTTGTTGAACACGGGCCGCACAGGTGCCAGGGGAAAAGGTGGGTGCACAAAGGCATAGGGTGGCATGTGGGGGTGCAGGTTCTGTGGGACAGGCCGTGGCAGAGCTTCCACACGCTGTACTTTCTCGGCTGGCTTCTCCAGTGGGGGGCCGATGCGTTTGAATGTGTTCTCTGAAAGAAGATGGGATTCAGTGGAAACAAACACACAGAACTAACTCCAATACACTTCTGCCTGTGACTAGAGCACTGCATGCTACTATGACTGTCAGGGAATGGAAGCCTATAGGGACAGCCCAGCACAGGAGGGTTACTTCTGACCCTCAGCATACTCTCCTCTGGGCTCAGAAATGGTGGCTCTCAAGAGTAGGCTGGATGTCAAATTCCAGACAAAAGACACCCACTGCCTGTCAGAGCAAGATGCCAAAGGGCAAATCTATACTTTGCCAGTGGTTACTGGCATAGTCCATAGAGTGCAGTATGTTGTTTATCTAGCTTGGAACAGCCCATGTGAGATGTCCCTTCATAGCCCAGGGACTTGCTATCATTTCTTCCTAAAGCTCCACAGTGGTCCCTAGTCAGGCTTCTATTTGCCTCCAGTGCTCAAACATACTCTTGGGAGTGTCCAATCATGAGGGACCCATGGCTTTCACTGCTTTCCCATGGCTTGAGCTTTAACCTCTGAGGGAGAGCCTCCACCCAACCACCTCCAGCCCCATCTGTGCCTGGAAAGAATACTTGCCTCCATTCTTCCTTTTCTGTTCCTCTTCAGCCTCCTTTTGGATTTCCTCAATCAGCTTTTCATCATCTTCCTAGAATAAAAGCAACACCAAGGGGTGAGTCTGCAGCACCGTGTAGTAAGGTCATAGGGCAGAGGGCGGTGTCTGATTACAGTACTTTCCATCTCCTGCACCATCCTCCTTCACCAGTGGGTTAGCCGTCTAATAAGGAGGCCTGGGGGCTGTTGAGTGCAGTCTATGCTCTCAGCTGGTGACAAAAGGACTAAAAGCCTGAGGCATTTCTGCTCTCCATGCTACAGCTCTGGGCACAGCAGGCCTTTGGACCCACTTCTCTGAACACTGGCAAGCCTGTTGAGTAGAAGCTGCCTGTAATTATGAGTGGCTGGGTTTTTGCCATGTGCTATTCTTGTTATTTCCATGTGCTTGGAAGGAGACCTGACGTTAGTCAGCACCATTACCCATGCTTGCTTCATGTGTCAGGATAGGGTCATCCCATTCTTGAGTAGCCCACAAAGTGACTCTCTAGTTTACAATGGTACCAAAAGGCTTCACTGTTTTGAAAACCCTGACCAAGGGCTGGGTATTATGGCACATGCCTTTAATCTCTGCCCTTGGGAGGCAGACACAGAATGATCTCTTTGAGTTTGAGGCCAGCCTGATCTCCAGAGTTGAGTTCTCTCAAGAAACCAAAAGAAAATCCACTAAGATGGTGGACATCTTTTCGGGCCAGCTGGAGGTCTCAAGGGGTGGTGGCCCATCAGAAGCAGGGCATGGCACTGCAGCAGACAGTGCTGATTGGGAGCATGTAAAAGAGCTCATGAAGGGTTATAAACAGCCAAACATGGTGCATGCCTAGGATCTGAGCAACTGGAAAACAGGGCAAGAACGCTGTGAGCTCTAGGCTGGCCTGGGCTATCCAAGGATATACTAACCAGAGCTGAGTGTGGTGGTGCATGCCTGTAATCCTAGCACTTGCGGGGTAGGGGGTACAAGATTGGGAGTTTAAGGTCATCCTTAAACCTACATGGGGGATGAGGGCAAGATTCATTGCGCTAAGAGAATCTCTTGCAAACACTTGATTCTCTGCAGACCAGGTCACCAGCCTATCTTTGACAATGTTCTCTCAATTTTTAAAAAATTACAAGTATTAAGCTATACAGAGAAACCCTGTCTCGAAAAAACCAAAAAAAAAAAAAATTACAAGTATTTATGTATTGCATATGTGGAGTGTGTTATGTATATGTATGTTATGACACCTGTGTGGAGGTCAGAGGCCAGTTGGCAGAAGTTGGTTCTCTCCTTTTACCATGCATGTCCTCAGGTCTGGCAGCAGGCTCCTTTACCACCTGCATGATCTTGCTGGCTTTTTTTGAGACAAGGATCCTACTGTCGTCCATGCTGGCCTAAGCCACCTGAGTGCATATGCCACTAGGGTTCTCATGCTGATCTGATGACACCCAACCAAGTTCTGAGATGAAAAAGGCTACATACAGTCTGAAAGTGACAAAGACCACAGCCCTGGACCTCTTGTCATGGAAGTCTGTGCATCTACATTGCAGGTGAGAGTCTTAGGTCACAGCCAAGCAGTAATTACTGACTTCGCCACATGGCTATCATGTCCCCCAAGTCAGGAATTTCATTAGACAGATGTGTGTACCACATGCTGCTCTGTTGACACACTGTTGTTAAGTTCACTGCTGAATCTCAAACCCAGAAGACAGAGCCACCAGCTGGCATGCAGCATATTCCCTTGCCTGACAAAGGACTTTAGAATCTTAGACAGCTGCTGGAGCAGGTTCTGTGGAGCAGGTTCTGTGGTAACTTGGGTCACACTGTCGAATGCTCACATTTTCCAGGCCTAGTTGACAAGTGGTTGAAATGATCCAAATTAAGCTTTCCAAGACAGGGTTTGTCTGTGCAACAGCTCTGGCTGTCCCAGAACTCTCTCTGTAGACCAGGCTGGCCTCAATCTCACAGGAGATCCACCTGCCTTTGCCTCCTGAGTGCTGGGATTAAAGGAGTGCGCCACCACTGCTGGGGGAATTCTTACTGCATATCCCAGTGTGCCAACAAATATAGTCACAGCGGGCCAGGTATTCCACCAAGAATTTCAGGAATTGTAAAATACGGCTGGGGAGATGGCTCAGAGGTTAAGAGCACTGACTGCTCTTCCAGAGGTCCTGAGAGGCATACATGCAGGCAGAACACAGTACACATAAAAAGAAATTGTAAAATAATGCCACTGTCTGGGAGGAGTATTGTAAGCCCATATACATCTTCCAGGTGATATATAAAATTCTCTGTATGAAAACCCAAGATTGCCGGACAGTGGTGGTGCATGCCTTTAATCCCAGAACTCGGGAGGCAGAGGCAGGCAGATCTCTGTGAGTTCAAAAGAGGCCAACCTGGTCTACAAGAGCTAGTTCCAGGACAGCCTCCAAAGCCAGAGAAACCCTGTCTCGACACCCTCTCCCCCCCAAAAAGAAAACCCAAGTTTGCTGGGCGGTGGTGGCATGAGCCTTTAATCCCAGTACTAGGGAGGCAGAGCCGGGTGAATTTCTGTGAGTTTGAGGCTACCCTGGCCTACACAGAGAGTTTCAGGATGGCTAGGACTACACAGAGAAATCCAGTTCCGAAAAAACAAACAAACAAACAAACAAACAAACAAATAAATAAATAAAAAAGCATTATCTGCTGGCTATAAGTTCTTTTTTTTCACTGTGGAGCTAGTGGCAGGCTTCTTAAGAAAGATTAAGCAAAGTGACACAGACAACTGGGAGGCTGAACAGGGCTCTCTACCACAGGCTAAGTAGCCCAGGCACATTCCTGCCAATTGAGTCTCAAGGCATTTCTCTGTAAGAGAGGCTGGTGAAGGGTTCAAATAGGAATACCTGTAAAGGACTCAGTGTAAGGCAAGTACTCATTTAGAAGGTAGGATGGACACTGACTTCAGGAACATTTAAAATGAGGTAGAGATTGGGACATGTCTTCATTACATGTTTCAGTGGGTCTTGAAAAAATGGTATTTATTATTATTATTATTATTATTATTATTATTATTATTTTGATTTTTTGAGACAGGGCTTCTCTGTGGCTTTGGAGGCTGTCCTGGGTGGAATTCGCTCTGTAGACTAGGCTGGCCTCAAACTCACAGAGATCCAACCACCTCTGCCCGGCTGCTTATTTTATTATTATTTATTAGATTTATTTTTACTTCACATGCACTGGTGTTTTGCAAGCATCCATCGATATATATATATATATATATATAATATATATATATTATATATATATTATATATAGCGCGCTGGGAATTGAACCTGGGTCCTCTGGAAGAGCAATTATGTTTTCTTAACCACCAAGCCATCTCTCAAGTCCATAATTTATTTTATTTTTGAGACAGGGTCTCTCTCTAGGTGGCCCTGGCTGTTCTGGAACTTGTTATGCAGAACAGACTGGTCTCTGTCTCTTGAGTGCTAGGATTAAAGGTGTGAGCCATCATGCCCCAATTTTAAAGATTATTTTCATTTTATATGTATGAGTGTTTTGCCTGCATGAATATCTGTGTATCACATTTGTGCCTGAGGGGGTCAGAAGTGGGGGGGGCATTGGGTTCCCTGGGACTGTGAGCTGCCATGTGGGTGCTGGGAATTGAATCCAGGTCCTCTGGAACATCAGCCAGTGAGTGCTCTTAAACTCTAAGTCATCTCTAGCTCTCAGTGGCTTTTTTTCAAGGTCTCACTTTGTAAGCCCAGGCTTGCCTTGAATTCACCTGACTCAATCTGAGTGTTTTGGGATTATAACAATACGCTACCATACACAGCTCTGTTTGGTTTTACAGTTTGAGCAAGGTTTCCTGACTGACACTAACATAACTGTCAGTACTATTTCACGACACCTCATTCCACAACACTTCATCTCTCAACACCTAGATGGGGTTCTGCCTGCACTTCCTAGGGAGATAGCTAAGGCCTCTAAAATGGGTGCTGTCGCACACACATTAATTCTAGCACTGGGGAGGCGGAGGCAGAGGCAGGAGGATCTCTGAATTGGAGGCTAACCTGGTCTACAGAGTGAGTTCCAGACAACCAGAACTACACAGAGAAACCCTTGAAAACAACAACAACAAAAACAACCAAACCACCCCAAAACAAGAAAT
This sequence comes from Cricetulus griseus, assembly GCF_003668045.3. Taxonomy (NCBI): domain Eukaryota; kingdom Metazoa; phylum Chordata; class Mammalia; order Rodentia; family Cricetidae; genus Cricetulus; species Cricetulus griseus. The sequence continues at coordinate 79,559,664 of NC_048597.1, forward strand.
CACACATTCCAAGTCTTGTGTGATGGTTCATGCCCATAAACCCCAGCCTTTTGGAAATGGAGAAAGGATGATCAAAATTCAGAGTCACCTTCAGTTACAACAAAATCTGAGTCCAACACCTGTTTTTGTTTTTGTTTTTTTTTAAATTTGTCATTCCCCTCCCCAAGGTTTTAAAGGTGTTCTGCCTGCATGCCAGTAGAGGGCACCTGATCCCATTATAGATGGTTGTGAGCCACCATGTGAGTGCTGAGAATTGAACTCAGGACCTCTGGAAGAGCAGCCAGTGCTCTTAACCTCTGAGCTACCTCTTCAGTCTGTTTAAAAAAAAAAAAAAAAAAATCATTTATTCTAACTTCCTTAGAGCACAAAACTGAGGTCCAGAGAAAATGAATCCTTCATACTTGGCTGTGTGGAAGTGGACCAGAAAGAAGGCCTTTTTTTTTTTTTCTTTTTCAATACAGGGTTTCTCTGTGTAGTCCTGGAACTCACTCTGTAGACCAGGGTGGCTTTGAACCCAGAGATCTGCCCGCCTCTGCCTCCAGAGTGCTCAGATTAAGGTGTGTGCTAGGACATCCTGGCAAGAATGCCTTTCTTATCCCAGTGTCATTCAAATAGCTTTCTTGAAGAAAATTCAGTTAAGGAATGCTGCAGGTCCCTTTGTCTTGAAGGTTTACAGAGCTTAAAGGCAGGGTTATTTGCCTGCCTCCCTTTAGTTTGTTAACCAGTACTATGCAATATCATGAAAGGTGTAGGAAAGGTGAGGACAGAAGCAGTGTGGTCCCCTACAGGATCATCACACCTCACTCAGTCCTGAGCACAGGTAATAGCTAGCTCTTCACACACTTTTTTGCTATGAAATTTCAGAGCAGTTAAAGACTAGATGCTTCTGTCTCAGTTTTAATTAGCAAGAATATTACATCTGGCCTTCCAGATCCATGAATTTAACCAACTATGGTTGGAAACTATTTATAGCATCTGTTGAGATCAAGGCAGAGCCTGAACACTGTACTTCTGGCTTGGAAACCATGTTTCTGATCAATTGCTTATGCTTTGAGGTGGGACTGTCTAGACAGAACCTTGTGTCTGTCACCAAGGATGGCTGGAACATAAGAGACACGGGAGCTTTTCTTTTTAGACAGAAGGCTATATGCTTGCCACTGAGAGTTCCTTCCTGAGCACAGGAAGCAGCCACCTCAGCCTTTCCTCCCATTTCTTCCTTTGTTTTGCTCATTATCAGATGTGCCTGGTATCCTCAAGACCATTTGTCCTGAGTTTGTTTGGAAGTCTGGAGATGTCCTTGTTGCCTATGTCAGTCTCTGTTACTGTGACAATGGGACTCAGCTATGATCCTTGAAGAATCATGAGTAAACTGCTGGTCAGACAGTTCGGGCCTCAACTATGAGCTGGGCATGGGACATAGACTTGTGATGCCTACTCTTAGATGATGGAGGAAGGTCTGTGAGTTCCTGGACAGTCTGGGTGATTTAGCTAGGGTTCCATCTCAAAATCAAACAACACAAAACTGTGCAAAAAAAAAAAAAAAAAAAACCAACTCTGAGCAAACACTGCGTTAGTTGGCTTTTGCTGTGTTTAGCAACTTTAAAGGAAAGAGAGACAGACATAGAGAGATACCACATGCAGCCAGTATGTGTACTCTGGTCACTTCCTATGTCACTGAGCGGAGGTCCCTACCCAGTTTCCCTTCAGTCTACAGTTCCTCAAGCTGAGGCAAGCTGGACCGACATACAGTTTTTATCTCGTATCTACTTTATCACAACTGAAGAAAAATCAGTAAAGTTAAAAAAACTAGGGAAGGCTGGGTTTAGGGTTGATTTGACCCTTTGATTTGAAGACAGATGGGGCAATGGAGGCCCTTTAGAGACATTCTAGGTCACCTAACTGAGGGACACTGGCTTGCTGTGGGGCTGCTGGAAATGGGAACAATAGGAGGAAAGAGGATGACAGGCTAGTTCTCCAGCTCTTTGGCTGAGTCACTTGCAGGGAGCTGAAGCCTGTCTGGCCAAAGCCATAGGGTTAAGTAGTGGATGAGACTAGAACACCTACAACTCTGGGGGTTCCAGACCCAGGTTTGGAACCTAACTCAACTCCCCACCCAGGTATAGGGATCTTCAACTAAGGAATTACCTCCATCAGAGCTGCCAAGGCAAGTCTGGGAAATTTAAGAATTCCTAATTACTTCAGAGGAAAGTAAGGCATACTGAGGTTCCATGTAGGCAGTCCTCCCTTACAGCTTGGCTACACAAAGCATAGTTTCCAAGTTAGAGGTCTATTTCATTCAGTCTCTGTTTGTTCTCTGAGTAAATGTTATATCCTCTGCTCCCAAGTACTTTCAATTCATGGTTGGTTGAGTCATTTGCTATAGTGTTAGTGTACACAGGCTAGAGATGATGGTTCAATGGTTAAACACACAAACTTCTCTTACAGAGGAGTGGAGTTTGAATCCCAATACCCAACAAATCAGCAAACAAACAAAAACTTTCAAACTAGCAAAATCAACCAACCATCTACTGGTAATTTCTTGCCAGAAGCAACTCCTAGTAATACGTTGGTACATTTCCATTGTTTCTTTCTGACTTGACTTTAATCCCTGAGATTTCACACTGGAAAGCTCCTCTGCATCTGTCACCCTGTACCATGGCTCATGTTTACACACACAGACTGGAAGGGTACAGTCAGAAGGCACTGAAGCCAAAGATCCAGAGACATGCTGAGCGTTGGCTCAAGTGAGGGTGCAGTGGAGATAGGGCAGGAGGTCTAGACTTAATAGACCCCAGTGCTCTATAGGACCTAAGGCTATCTTGAGATCCACTCCCACCTTCCTGCCTTGGCCAGGGGCAACTGTGGGAAAGAATCCTGCAGTGTTCTCTCCTGGCCCTCCCTGGTCCCTGGCTGTAGGAGAATGCTACAGTCCTGAATGAGTTTGTGTCCTTTTTTGACTCATCCTAATCTTAGGGGGTAGAGCAGGTATTTACTTTACACATCTACAGAGTTCCTTTCTGAAGAGCGGGGCCAGCTGATACTGGTCAATGCTGAAGCTGTCCCAAGACAAGGTCTCAAAGGAAAGGGGGGAAAGGACATACCAGGCTGTCATGGAAGTGACACCTACAGCTACTCTTAAGAAGCTGTTAGATCACCTGAATTCCGTGAGAATGGAGAAGTAAATAAGTGAAACACCCCACAGTGGACCAGGGCACCCCAACTGCAGGGTCAAGGATAAAAGATGAAGGTGTAATATGGAGCCTCATACCCAAAAGTTTATTTTCCATCCTTGAAATCTTTGAGCTCAGCAAGACACAAAAGGTCCTGGCAAAACTTGTTTCACATGCAAGGCTACAAGGTGGGTGGGTGGGGAGGAGAGCAGTTTGAGGAAGAAAGCAGGGGCCCAGATGTTCTAGAAACTCACAGGAAGTGAGGTAGAATAGAAATCACCAGAGAAGTTTTCATTGAGTGCAAAGACCTTTGCTTGTCCCTCAACTACAAATGCCACAGATGTCCACACAGCAGGGTCTGGAAAAAAGAAACTAAAACTACAGAAGAAATACTGTATGTAGTGGAGTGGAGGCAGAAGTTGTCTTTACAGGTCAGCTCAGCTACTAACAGCCATCACCAGCCACAGCTTGTGGGTCCCAAGATGTATGCTTGAGCACTTGGCACAGAGCTTTTCCTGCTAAGACTTTCCAAGATCTGATGAGCCCAAACCCTAATCTGATTTCTTATTACTTGCTTGCCTGCTGGCCTGGATCGTGTGATGACGGGTGACTTTAGTTTTCTCTCCCTCTAGA